>NC_137055.1:30447149-30474649 GCF_032717465.1 Coenobita brevimanus
TGTTGTGTTCTTGCTTGGTTTCTTGAGGTACGTTCACCTGTTCGGTTGTATCCGAGGCTGAATAATTATGTGATAATTCCCTTGAAACTCGTTTTAAATGGTCAATATGAACTTGTTTCTCCTCGCCACTTGAAAGTGACTTAATTAAAACTTTGTTTGCTTTTATGTTAATTACTCTGTATGGGCCCTCAAATTTTGGGGATAATTTATTGTCTCTCGTATGAATGACTCCGTAAACAATGTCTCCTAAGCTGATAGGTGAATCTTTTGCCTTCTTGTTAAATGCCTCCGTCATTTCTTCCTTGGACATCGTTAATTATTTTTTGACTCTTTTGTGAATGTCCTGGAACTCACGTAAACGGAGTTTAGAGTAATCATCGTAATTGTATATAGGCATGCTGTCACCTTCTAGGAGCTCATATGGTAATTTTTTATCTGTGCCATATATAATGAAATGTGGTGTGTCACCGATGGATTTATTTATAGACCCATTAATTGAGGCCTCTACTCTGGGAATCCAATCATCCCAGCTTGCATAATTTTCACGGAGAATGTGTCGTAGCACATCTAATACCTTTTTATTTTGTCTCTCTACCAACCCATTCGATGCTGGGTGATAGGCCAAAACGTTAACCTTTTTGATGTATTGTTTACATATTTCTTGTAAGATCTCAGAATTAAATTCTCCTCCATTATCACTTATTAATACCTTTGGGGTAGTAAAGCGACATATTACATTATCTGTTATTGCCTTTGCTACTGTCTCTGCTGTCTTATCTTTAATTGAAGCTAAAATGACATAACGGGAAAAATGTTCCGTTGCTACGAATAAGTATAGGTTATTATTGTATGATAATGGCATCTTGAGTAAATCAACAGTGACAACGTCCCATGGTTGATGTGGTACAGGGTAATTACCCATCGGTGCAGGTGTGATTGGGTATCCTTTGTGTTTCGCACATGATTCGCATCTGTCTATATGATTGTTTATATCTTTTCGTAATGAAGGCCAGTAATATAATAGCTGGGCTTGGTTGAATGTCTTATCCTTTCCAGGATGTCCTGCATGTGGGCTGTTGTGTATCAATCGTAATACTTGGGGTATCATGTCATTAGGTACTACCAACTGGTTAGTATTTCTTTGGCGTTTTGGTTGTTTAGTTAATTTTGTATAATGTATTATTGACCATTGTGAATTGTTCAAGTGGGACATGCAGTTTGAGTAATTGTATGTCATCTCCACTTTCTAACTTGTATATTACTTTAGACCATATTGGGTCAAGTCTTTGTCCCTTTGCGATATCCTCGTGGTTTGGGATATTTCCTTTGAGATCTAACGCCGCGACCTGAATTGTGTTCGGGTTCCTAGATAATGCGTCAGCTACTATGTTCATTTTACCTTGTATATAATGAATTTGTACATTGTAGTTTTCAACTGTACACTTCCATCTTGCTCTCCTCCCAGAAAGGAGTTTTTCTTTAAACATACCCACCAGTGGTTTATGGTCGGTGAATAAGTGGATTTCGTAACCATATACCAAATCTCGAAACTTTTGTAATGCAAAAACCACTGCAAGTGCCTCTAAGTCTGTAGTGCAATAATTTTTCTCCGCACCTCTTGTTTGTCTGCTGGCAAATGCAATTGGTTGATTCTTTCCTCTTTTATCTTCCTGCATCAGTACAGCCCCTAATCCTTTAACTGATGCGTCTGTACAAATAAGAAATGATTTTGTGTAATCTGGATATGCTAAACAAGGCGCATTTGTTAGTTTAATTTTTAGATTGTTAAATGCCCTTTTTTGTTCTTCCCATTGGAATACAGCATCTTTTTTGAGTAGTTGGAATAGAGGGAAGGCTATATGAGAGAACTGTGGTACGAATGACCTATAGTACCCAGCCAGACCTAAAAATTGTCTAACTTCGTCAGTCGTAGTGGGTTCAGGAAAATCTCTCACTGCCTGTATTTTGTCATCAGTGGTGTGAATACCATCAGAACTTAATTTGTGGCCTAAGAAATTTATTTCCTTAAAGCAAAATTTGCATTTAGAAAGTTTAATTTTTAATCCAGCATCACTAAGCTCTTGTAAGAGTAAGTCTAATTTCCTGAGATGATCCTTAATATTCTTCGTTGCGATAATAATATCGTCAAGATAAACAAATATTCCTTGTCCTAAAATTCCGGACAATACGTAATTCATAAGACGCTGGAATGTGCCTGGGGCTGTCCTCAGTCCCATTGGCATTCTTGTATATTGATAATAGCCTCTGTTTGTTGAAAAGGCAGTGTATTTACGTGACTCCTGAGATACCGGAATCTGATAGTAGCCGTTTAGGAGATCGATGGTCGAGAATATATTATTCTCAGGACCAATATTCTGTAGAACATCGCTTAGCAATGACATGGGAAATCTGTCTGGGATTGTGTGATTATTTAGTTTCCGGTAATCTACTACCGCACACATTTCTCCATTTCGTTTGGGCACGAAGAATAGGGGGGCGTTCCACGGGGAAACTGAGGGCTCAATAATTCCAAGTTTTAACATTTCATCGACATACTGATTTGCAAGTGTACGTTGGGAGTGTGGTATGCGGTAAGCTGGTACGAAAATTGGTGGTGTTTCTGGGTGCACATTAATCATGTGATTAATCAAGTTAGTACACCCTAATTGTTCTCCGGGCAATGCTACGGTGTCCCTGTGTGTTTCCAGCAGGGTTAACAAATCATTTTCTTAGTCAAATTCACCTGAGTGAATTAAATTCGCTTTTATTCTTTCTCTATCCGTAGATTTTATCTCACTTGTTACTCCAGCTATAACTATTTCCTTCACAGGGGCGGGACATTTTTCAATATTAACTGTGCAAGTTCCCTTTTTCAACTGAACTTTCCCATTCATGTGATTAATTATGAATATCTGAGTTTGCCCTTCGTCGTTCGTATGACATAATGCGTTTTCTACTGACAATCCCTTTACTTTACATAATTCTTCTAAGACAAGAACAGTACTATTCCGTAATTTGCTCTTTATGGTATTCTTCATGTATGAATTAGGTGGTATAACTAAATCATTAGTGAGATGGGCTGGAAAAATTGATAAATCAGTACTGTTATCTGGGTCACTAATTCTGGAGGATGGGGTTGGTGGTGCGAGTGGATCTATACACTCATCTGTTTGTGTATGTTTGTTTAAGTCTTTAATATTACCAATTCTTTTTGGCTCTCTTCTACCAATCAGTGAGGGCTCTGAAGTTATTTCCTCTATGAATTCATTATCAAAGTCTATTCCATTCATTTGTGGGAGTATAGTTATGTTCTCAGTTCTCATGGATCTTAAGCCCAGTAACATATGAGCTTTAATTGCTAAGTTTTCAACGATATAGAAAAATGCAGAGAATGGTCTTGTAGTTTCTGTGAAACTGAGATTTAATCTTATCATACCTTTCACTGTAATCTTTTGTCCATCTACTGTGTATAAATCTAAATCAGCTTCATCCAGAAAAGTTACTTTCTTTTTATTTTTAAGAATTCTATTTAGTTCTTCATGTGTTATTAAGTTCACTGGAGAGCCTGTATCTAAAAATAAGGAAACGTTTTGATCCTCACATACAGCTGGTATCAAGATACACTCATTTCCCAACATGACTCCTATGTGAAGTTTAGCCTTGTTCTTCTTTACGTTTGTTCGTTTTTTGTCATGTCTTGGTCTTCCCCCGATTTGAACATAGACACAATTTTTTCTACTGTTTTGCAATCACTAGTCCAGTGCCCTTGGTATCTGTGATGCCTACAGTAAGGACCAAATCCTTGTGTCTTTTGTTTGTCCTCTTTTGCCTTGATAAAGCATTCATACCTTGTGTGTCCTGGTTTTGCACAATAATGACATAGAATGGACCTATCCCTTGACTGTGACCTACGAGGTGATTTCCCATAAGAAGTGTTGTTTATGGCGCGAGATCTGCTCGGGCTGCGCGAAAACTTATGAAACTGCCTGTAGGAAGGCGTCTGGGAACGAGGTCTAGGCGTCTTTGTTTGTTTGGGCTGCCTCATTTCTGGTCGCGATCGATTTTGTTCTCTGTTTGGGGTCCGTGTAGATGTTTTCACAGCTGATACTGTCTCAGGTACCCTGATTCTACCAGAATGTGCATGTGTGTCGACCACACCTGCTTTACTGCACTGGATCTCACCTCGTTCATTAAGTCTAGCAAGCACATTCCTGGGGTGTACGCGATCGTCTTGGCGATCTTAAGGGTCCTATCAGGTAATTTACACAAGGCAGCTACATAACCAATGATGTCCACGACGAGCTCTGGGGACATCTTTCCATCATCTGTTATCCAATTAAAATTCTCCAGAGTAGCTAACAAAGTTCTCTTGATTGTGGAGACATCAGCAGTTATTTCACTGAGCACATGGTTTGTAGTGTGCTCCATTACAAGATCTACAATTTTATGTAATTCTGGAATTATACCTGGCAAGAAGTTCAAACCTCCAGAAAATTTCTTCAGAAATTCAGTTTTAAATTCATCATATGTCCTAGCACGAAGGAGCTTATCTGAGCGCAATAAATTGCTTGCTGGACATCTTTCCTGGCTTATGCAAGATGAAAAAATAGCAATTTTCTCTTGTTCATCTAGTATGTGGCGCTTGATGAACATTTGTTCGCACTGACTGACTAATGAAATGACATCAATGCGATCTTTGTCTGTGCCAGAGAATTTTGGGGCAGTTTTATCCTCGTGATATACAAACACGTGAGGTGTGGTTGTTAGATCAGCGGTATGTGTTTCTTGATCCATTTTTAATGATTGCCCTGTTAATTCAACTTGTACGTGTTTATCGTTGTGTGAGGGAATGGTGGAATATGTATGACCGGACCGGTGAACCCTGTTAAGTATATTGGCATACGTGTGCAAGGCAGCGGCAAAGTCCACACTCTCTATGTCAGAGGGGGTTTCCCACTCATCATCTGAAACTCCCGTATTTGTTTCTTTATCTTTAGTGTGTGGTGAGGTTTGTACAAGGGGTGGGCTGCCTCTTAATTGTGAGTCTGATGTTGTGGCAATTTGTGTGTTATCTGGTGTGTTGCCTTGGGGCTCTCTTAATTGTGAATCTGTTGTTGTGGCAAATTGTGTGTCATCTGGTATTAACGTGGGTGGTGGCGAAAATATTCCTGTCATTAAGATATGGTGTTATGAAATACGCCTCTTGTTTATTTATGTCCTAGCAAAATAGATGAGTAAATAAGTTGAATATAGCTAATTTTAGCACTGAGAAGAAATGAGCAAGTATCATTTTACCCACTTGATACAGATCGTAGAGGTGTGTCGATACAAAAGTCGATCTCGGAAGAAAAATACAGGTTTGACTGAAGATCTCTTGATAATTCTAGTGGTGTGTTGATGGACGATATTACTCAGGAAATTCCATGGCCTGGTATTTGTGGTGGTTAACGGCTGTCCCAGGCAAACCTCAGCATAGAACGTCGAATTTCCAACTTAACTGTGAAAATAAATGAGTATGAGTAGGAGCTATGTGAATAATGAGTAATGAGTAGTGGGTGAGAAGTGCCTGGTGTCAGTCACACGTTGCTTGGCATGGCAGACTCGCGTTGTGATGTCATCTCAGCACACGGTGACGTCGGCTTCCCACACTGGTAGCTGTGGTGAGTGAATGAGTAGCGATGAGTAACTTGAGTGAAGACGGGTGAGTAAGATGAGTTGTGAATATGGACTTGGTGTTTTGCTGCATGTCTTGACCTCTGGGTCAGCATAGGCGGGAGAGAGTGGTGGGGGCTTGTGTGCTTGTTGCTTCGGTGTTTCCTCTTCTTTACTTGCTTTGTTTTATATTCTTCTTGTTGCTGCTTGAAGTTACGTGAAGATTATAGAGTTGTTTTGTAGACTTGTAGACTATTTGCATTGTAGGCTGTATTTTGTAGGGATTCATTGTAGAACTGAAGCTAATCTTGTAGAGTCTCACCTGCTTTTGTAGAAATTTGCTTTTAATTCGGAGACGATGTCCGTAGATTCGCTGGTTCGTCGTAGAAATTGCAAGATCGTATCAATATTTTGTTAAACTACTTGCAAGGCGTCGTGTGATCTCTTGACCTCCGCATCAGCATGATGATCAGGGAGACGGAGGGGGCTGGTTGGAGACAATACTGTCAGGAGCTGTTTGTGTTGTTGGTTGTGAGAGGTATTCTTTTTGTTTTCAATCTTGATATTTTGTAGGAATTCAATGTTGATTCGTAGACGAGGTTCGTATACGTTCACTGCTACCAAATGTCATAAAATACTTTGTGGTTCCATTGTGGTGGAGTTATATATATATATATATATATATATATATATATATATATATATATATATATATATATATATATGACTTGTGGACGAGCGGTCTTTATATCTTGGAGTAGCTTCCCATTTGTCATGTAGTGACAGGAGAGGTAAAGAATAGTATGGGACTATTTTTATTTGTCTTGGAAATATTAACAAGTCTCTCACACAGAGCGGAATATAGAGTCCAGTCCCGCTAGCTATATCTCTGTCTCTCTCTCTCTGTCTCTCTCTCTCAAGTTGCCAAGCCCTTCTCCCTGTGACCTGTCTCTTCTAAGGCCTGTCTCCTTCTGAGCTCTCTTTCCCAAATTCTGGTGAAACAGGAGACGTATCACGTGTGTTCCTCGTGGCTGGAAAGTTTAAGAAGCCTGTGTGTGAGTATGTGTGTATATGTGTGTGTGGTCACCAGGGCTTTGTTCCCGGGTGGTTTGCTGACAACTAACTGCATCATCTCCTTACTGGCCGCTGTCGTCAGCTTTCCTCAGTGTAACTTGCAAACTCATTTCCTTTTCCCAGGCTTGCAGAGGGCTGTCTATCTATCTATTTATCTATCTATCTATTATGATTTGTAATTATAATATATATATATATATATTATATATATATATATATATATATATATATATATATATATATATATATATAATATATATAACCCATTGGATCCCAGGGGTGCTGGGCAAGGCATTGCACTGGGAGGGTACTAAGCATACCGCCCTCCGCCTGTTGGCTCATAGTCGCGAAGCTCATAGGTCCCTACCCGGGGGTTCCCTACTTCATAAAGCCTTGAAAAATCCCAGTTCTGTCCAATACTCGGGACACTGGGCTCCAATGGGTTAAAGAGACTGATAAGTTTGCTGGTCATTAACCCATTGGATCCCAGGGGTGCTGGGCGAGGCATCGCACTGGGAGGGTACTAAGCGTACCGCCCTCCGCCTGTTGGCTCATAGTCGCGAAGCTCATAGGTCCTTACCTGGGGGTTCCCTGCTTTATAAAGCCTTGAAAAATCCCAGTTCTGTCCAATACACGGGACACTGGGCTCCAATGGGATATATATATATATATATATATATATATATATATATATACCCTCGCGTCCAATACGGTATTTTTTTCAGAGGGTACTACCGTGCTGGACTAAATCCCTACTGGACAAACAACAGAGACCTTATGGAAAAAATGAATAATGTCAGACAAGCCTTGAAAAAGGTCCCCCCAAATTCAACCTAAATTCATTTTGACAAAACTAAGATTTTAGCAACCTTTCAGGTGAGTGGTGATGGGGTTGGGGGGGAAGAGGGAGGGGTTTTCGAGGCTGTAGGAGGACCTACCGACCCCCCGGAGGAGGGCCTTCAGGATCCTGAGGAGGCCTCTCTGCCTCCCCATAAAATGGAAGCTGGGGTGCGTTCACGTGACAGCAATACTGCAATTTGATTGGCACACGTCGCGAGTCCTGAGGAGGGTGTAGTGGACTGGTGCGGCAGTAGTAGGGAAACATTGCTCGGCGTTGATCATCTTCCCGCGCGTGCGCGGGTAGTAGTATTGGACGCAGCACGTCGGTACTAGAGAAGAACTCCTCGGGTTTGGCTACGGCTTTCTCAAACAAGCCTGCTCAGTGAGGGGGTGAGAAAGCACTACGTCATCTCCCATGGGCCTACTCACGGCCCACCTGACTCGGCCCAACGACCTCAATATAGGAGAAAACTGTGGTGGGCTCACGTTCTTGCCCATATTGAGAGCATTTTTTTTTTTTTACATATAAATCACCTAATACTCTAGAACAGAGCAAACACAGTGTTAGATAAACAATTCCCTTAAAGTGCTACTCCTGTGTAAGGGTAACTACAAATCGGGACCTAAAGTCCATGTATTTAGGTTCCCAAAGTGTGTGAAACAATCTGCTCAGTGGTTGAACGCCATTGAACGGGATGGCTATGTTATTTCTCAGTACAGCAGGGTGTCATGAATTATTTTGTGTTTCTCATAAAAAATGATATAGTAACAATGAACACATAATAGTACCATATACTTGTTCAACGAAAACTCTGGAAATAGTAAATATGATCTACTGGAGAAATGAATTTTTTTTTTTTGTGTGGCATTCCAACTAAGAATTTATCGTTTTGCAAGACATTCTCTCGTTCTAGATGAAACTATAATAGTATTAAAAATATATTATCACATTATTATTGTTATTATGATTATTATTAGTGATTATAGTGTGCAGGAGTGAAGTGAATAATTTTTTCGTGTGGCGTACCAACTAACCAACTAAGAATTTATCGTTTTGCCAGACATTGTCATTTTTTATGCAAATAAAATATCATTATTAATATATTACCATCATTATTATTGCTGTTAATAGTAGCGGTATTATTATTATTATTAATGATAATATGCGGGAGAGATGTGTGTCATACCAACTAACCACTAAGAATTATATCGTTTTGCCAGACATTCTCTCATTTTATATGCAAATAAAATATCATTAATAATATATTACCATCTTTATTATTGCTGTTATTAGTACAGGTATTATTATTATTAATGATAATAATAATATGCGGGAGAGATGTGAATATTTTTTCGGGTGGCATACCAACAAACATTTAATCGTTTTGCCAGATATTTCCTCATTTTAGATGAAAATATAATATTATTAATATATTACCATTAATATTAAATAATAATAATAATAATAATAATAATAATAATAATAACAACAATAATAATAATCCATCCATCCATCCATCATCCAATCCTACATTGCCCCATGAGGAGTGTAGGAGCCCGAGGCTAGGCAGTTGGTCCCGACATTTAAGATGAGAATGACCAGCCTCACTCATCCCCGAGTGGCATTACATGAGCAGTCAACCCCAACCATCCCTTGGATATAAACCTTCACCGGCTCAATCCGATTGGAGCGCAATAATTACCCACTAAACCACTAGGCGTCAAAATTTGGTTGTATGTTTACCATCCAGGTGTAGTAAATGGTTTCCTGGTGCACAGGAAACCATTTGGCTTGTCACTCAGTGAAGGAAGTGGAAAGAATGAAGGAAAGAAAGACAGAAGAGGGAGTGTAAAGTCACCCGTAGGCAGAAGGACAAGGAAAGAATGAAGGAAAGAAAAACAGAAGAGAATGGAAGGAAAGAAGGATGGAGAGGAAAGGGCAGACACCCAAGAGCAGCACTACATCGAGTGAGTGGATGGTGAGCGCCCTCACCTACCACACAATAATAATAATAATAATAATAATAATAATAATAATAATAATAAAAATAATAATAATAATAATAATAATAACTGATAATAATAATAACGGTAATAATATCTAGATTAAAGTTGCACAAATTTTTACGGTTGTCTAAGAACACAGTAGATGAAATAGTAGATTATAGACAACTCGTGTTCCAGGTATCTTACCAACACTTCCAACCTGAAGGTACTGAGTGGGAAACCTCGTATTTTGACGAACAGACAGGCAAACGAATTACTGCTCTGTTGAATATCCTCCGGCTTCGTGAAGGTGCAGTCCCTTCCAAAATGCCAAATTGTCCTGTCGTCAACGGTACAGTCCAGGGAATCCACATGCTAGGAGGTCTCGACTGGAGGAATCTACCCTCCAAAATGCCATTGCACAGAGTGTTGCTGACAATATGCAATACAGGCAAGAGAGGAGCTTTGCATCTCTAAAGGAACTGAAAGAAAAACTCCACTTTTGGGACACCAAATACTGGACAATTACTGAGTCGAAGGATTCTTTGGCGTTATGTTACATTGTCCGCTCATCACTTCCTATTATAATGTCATCATTGGTAATTGATCCTACCTGTGAAATACACGCATTTGTTTGTGGGGCTGAAATGCAGGCTTTGGGAGACTACAAGGTCCTGCCTTGTGTAAATGACAAAAATGTCCTTGAACAGGTGTTAACAATCCACAAGAAATTGACATTAAGGAACCTATTTCTAGCCCAAGCACAGTAGTTTTCGTGTGCAGCTTGTCATTTCAGTATTATCCCTCATACAAGATGAAGGTTATAAACACATCCATACTCTGAAATTCATAAAGGAACAGCTTTTTCTGATGACTCTAAATAAGAAATTCTTCAGTGCTCATGATTTTTTCCTCTCTTCTTTTTAATTGTGCCCCCCAGGGTTACCGACTTTTAAGAAATTCAAAGCACCTTCTTCTACCTAGTCACTCAGCCATCGATAGACTTACATTATCACAAAACATGAACCCTACAGTTGAACAACATGATGAAAAATTCTTGATGTATATAAAGAACAAGTTCAAATTCTTATCAGAACTATACAAAACTGTCACATTAATGATTGACAAATTTCACATTAAGCCTTTTATTAACTATAAAGGTGGAAGTGTAGTTGGTTCGGCTTTTGAGAGTTCTGCAGCAGCAACAAGTGCTTTTGTTTTCATGCTAAATAATGTGTGTTTTAAATACATGGATGTGGTACACATTATTCCAAGCAAATCAATGAAGAGATAATGGATCAGTTGGCTCAAGGATTGTGTGGGTAAGATCGAAAGTTGGAATATAAATGTGGGCGACTGTGTGCGTGTATGCGCCAATGCAAGATCGTGCAAGCAGAGTGAGAGAAGAGTTCTGGACAAATGTGGAAGTGTGCATGGAAAAGTTTGGAAGGAATGAGAGAGAGTTTTTGACTGGTGATATGAATGATAAAGTAGGGAATGTGAAAGTGGATGGAATAGTTGGTGAGTGGGGTGTGCCTGCTGAGATAGATGAGAATAGCAGTGCGTTAGTGGACATTTGTGCTGGGAGGGGGTTGGTGATAGCCAATACCCTCTTCAGGCACAAAATGATCCACAGGTATACATGGCGAGTGATGAGAAGGGTGGGTGGTGAACTGAATGAAAGGAATGCAATGATTGATTATGTGTGTGTGGATGAAAGGATGCGAAGATGTGCAATGGATGCAAGAGCTTATAGAGGTTGGGGGAGTGGACTTTCTGACCATTACTTGGTGGTGGCCAGAATCAAGATCCAAGTAAGATGGAGGAATAGAAGAAGGGAAAGACGAGAGGAAGGAGTAGTTGCAAGGAGAGTGGAAAGTTTACAAGAGGATGAGAAAAAGGCAGAATATAAGAAAGAAGTGGAGGAACGATTGGGTAAATATGAATTGGAGCAGATGGGGGACGTGGAAGGTGTGTGTAGGATATTCACAAGAAATATGTGCAGCATGTGATGTGGTGTGTGGGGTGAAGAGAAGATGGAAGGGGGTTCAAGGAACAGTATGCTGGAATAAAGAGGTGAGACAAACTGTGGCACAAAAGAAGAAAGCATACAATAAATGGATGAGAAATAGGGGCATGGAAGAAGTTGAGAGGCGGAAAAGACAGGTGAAAAGATTAGTAAGAGGGCATAAGAAAAGAGTGGATGTGGAAATTGGGAGGAATTTGAGTGTAAAGTGGAGGGACTGTAAGAAAATTTTCAGGAAAGAGGTGAAGAGAGTAAGACAGGGTGGCGGTGAATTTATTCGGGAAGTGAATGATAAAAATGGTAGATTACTAGTGGAGAAGGAAGAAAAAGTGAGCAGATGGAGAGAACACTTAAGGAATTGTTGAACATAGAGGATGGAAGTAATGCGAGTATAAGTGGCTGGGGAATGACTGGGAGAAGGAAGGAGGTGAGAAGACAGGCAGAAATCAGTAGAAGTTCTGGAAGCAATGAAGAAAGTCAAATTGGGGAAAGCCCCAGGAATTGATGGAATGTGTGGTGAAATGCTGAAGCATGGGGGAGAGATACTGGTAGAAAGGATGTGGAAGACGTGCAGATTGGCCTGGGAGGAAGGTAGAGTCCCGGAGGATTGGAAGTAAGTATAATTATTCCCTTGTACAAAGGAAAAGAGGAAAAAGAAGTGTGTGGTAATCATAGGTGCATTTGTCTTCTAAGTGTAATAGGAAAAGTGTATGGTAGGATACTTATTGACAGAGATAAGGAAATAACAGAGAAATTAGTTGGAGAAGAACAGGGTGGCTTTAGGAAGGGAAGAGGTTGTGTAGATCAGATATTCATTCTTAGAGATTTAGTGGAAAAGTTTCTAGAGTAGGAAAAGAAGTTGAATGCAGCCTTCGTGGATTTGGAGAAAGCATGTGACAGGGTGGATAGACAAGAATTGTGGAAAGTATTAAGAACATATGGAGTAGATAGGAAGTTGGTGAATGCTGCGAAGGGCATGTATGATGGTGCTAATGCTGCAGTGCATGTGGATGGTGAAATGAGTGAATTTTTCTCTTTGAAGGTTGGGTTGAAACAGAGATGTGTCATGTCTCCATGGTTGTTCAATCTGTACATGGATGGGATGACAAAAGAGGTACATGGTAGGGCAGTGGATGCTGGAGTGGCCTAGTGAGAGAGGGTAGTGTTTGGAAACTCCATGTACAGTTGTTTGCAGATGATACTGTATTGTTAAGTGAAAATGAAGGGGAGCTGCAAGACTTGGTGGATGAGTTTGGGAGAGTGTGTAAGAAACGGAATCTAGTGATGAATGTAGGGAAGAGTAAAATGATGGTCTTTGAGAGAGGTGAAGTCAGTGAATGTACCGTGAGGTTGGATGGTGAGGAAATGGAAAATGTGAGTACGTTTAAGTAATTGGGTAGTGTGTTAAGTAAGGATGGAAATTTGGAGGGTGAAGTGCTTGAAAGGGTACAACAAGGAAGAAGGGTTGCTGGTTCCTTGAAAGCAGTGATAAGAAACAGGGAAGTGAGCATGGAATTGAAAAAGTTACTACATGTCAGTATTGTGATGCCAACTCTAACGTATGGAAGTGAAGTTTGGAAGTTGTTGGAAGGACACAAGTCAAGAGTGAGAGCAGTGGAAATGATTTATTTGAGAGGAGCCTGTGGAGTCACATGGAGAGACAGGCTGACAAATGAGGATATAAAGGAGCGTTGTGGTGTGGATGTGGATGTGATAGGAGGCATTAGGAGGAACACATGAGGTGGTTTGGCCATGTGGAGAAGATGGAGGGTGAGAGACTGATGGGGAGAGTGTATGTGAGTGAGTTGGAGGGGGGGAGAGGGAGGGGGAGGCCAAGGATGAGATGGAGGGATGGAGTGGAGAGGTATATGAGAGAGGGGGGATGTGAGTTGGGAGCAGGGCAGTGAAATGGCGTGGGACAGGGCGACGTGGAGGCGATTTGTTTGTGGCCACCCCGTACGAGATTAAGGCGTCTGGCAATAGATAGATAGAAATCAATGAAAGCTGAGATCCTCTTTGTCATCATGAAACGAATTATCATTGATCTAGAGAATATAGGTTTCAGTGTAATCTGTGTTGTCTGTCTATCCATCTATCTATTGCCAGACGCCTTAATCCCGTACGGGGTGGCCACAAACAAATCGCCTCCATGTCGCCATGTCCCCCGCCATTTCGTTGCCCTGCTCCCAGCTCACACCCTCCCTCCCTCATATACCTCTCCACTCCATCGCTTCATCTCATTCTTGGCCTCCCCCTCCGTCTCCCCCCTCCACCTCACTCACATACACTCTCCTCGTCAGTCTTTCACTCTCCATCCCCTTCACATGTTCATACCACCTCAGTGTGTGTCTCCTAATGTTTCCTATCACATCCACATCCACACCACAATGCTCCTACACTTCCTCATGTGTCAGTCTGTCTCTCCATGTGACTCCACCAGCTCCTCTCAAATAATTCATTTCCAGTGCTCTTACTCTTGACTTCTGTCCATCCAACAAGGTCCAAGCTTCACTTCCATACGTTAGAGTTGGTATCACAATACTGTTATGTAGTTGCTTTTTCACTTCCATGCCCACTTTCCTGTTTCTTATCACTGCTTTCAAGGAACCAGCAACCTTTCTTCCCTGCTGCACCCTTTAAAGCACTTCCCTCTCTAAATTTCCACCCTTACTCATCACACTACCCAAGTACTTAAATGCACTCACATTTTTTATTTTCTCATCATCCAACCTCACTGTACATTTACTGACTTCATTTCTCTCGAAGACCATACCTTTACTCTTCCCTACATTCACTTTTAGATTCCGTTTCTTACACACTCTCCCAAACTCATTCACCAAGCCTTGCAACTTTCCTTCATCTTCACTTAACAACACAGTATCATATGCAAACAACAGTACAGGGAGTTTCCAAACACTGCCCTCTCTCGCCAAGGCCGCTCCAAGATCCACTGCCCTACCTTGCATCTCTTTTATAACCCCATCCATATACAGACTGAGCAGCCATGGAGACACAACACATCCTTGTTTCAATGCAACCTTCAAATAGAAAAATTCACTTAGTTCACTATCCACACGCACTGCAGCCTTAGCACCCTCATACATACTCTTCACGGCCTTCAACAACTTCCCATCTACCCCATATATTCTTAGTACTTTCCACAATCCTTATTTATCCACCCTGTCATATGCTTTCTCCAAATCCATGAAGGCCACATACAACTTCTTTCCCTTCTCTAGAAACTTTTCCACTAAAGATCTAAGAATGAATATCTGATCTACACAACCTCTTCCCTTCCTAAAACCTCCTTGTTCTTCTCCAACTAAAATCTCTGTTATTTCCCTAACTCTATCAATAAGTATCCTACCATATACTTTTCCTTTTACACTAAGAAGACATATGCCTCTATGATTACCACACACTACTTTTTTCCCTTTTCCTTTGTACAGGGGAATAATCATACCTGACTTCCAATCCTCTGGGACTCTACCTTCCTCCCAGACCAATCTGCACATCTTTCACATCCATTCTACTACTATCTCTCCTCCATGCTTCAGCATTTCATCACACACTCCATCAATTCATGGGGCTTTACCCATTTTAACTTTCTTCATTGCTTCCACAACTTCCATCCTACTGATTTCTTCTGTGTTGTAATAGATAATAATGCTACTAAGAAAAATACATTATCATATTTCTCTTCATCACCTAGGTTGTCAGTTGTATATCCACATCCTGCACAGCAAACAAAGCCTCTGTTTTTCATATTTGATTTGGTACATCTGATGAAATGTATCAGGAACAATTCGCTTGGGCAGAAGGACACTGAAAAATGCATGGTATTTCCAAAGTTTAGCTTTGATGGCATGGGTGACAGCCTAACTTAAATCTTAAAAGCCCCTTTCATTTGTTTACATCAATTAGTCACACTAGAAGCTGATTCACTACTAAAGCAATCATATAAGCTTTCATTTAAGGCATTATCTCCCTCTAACCTTGAAAACAAAAGGTCAAGTTAGTTCTCCAGATTTTTAATGAACGTATTATTTAGGCATTATTATGTGTTGGGTAAACACATGGCTTGCCTTTCTATGATGATTTTGTCTAGTAATTAAAATATTTTATATTTGGTGGACTATCGTGAATGTTAAATCAGCATTTAAAGGTAGGGAGTAATAATGTATATGCAACCCCTTTAACAATTGATGAAAATGACGAGAAATATAAATTTCTAAGCACTTTCCATTCCTGGCTAGAGCTGTGGAATACAATGACAGAAACTAATGGAAAGCTGACCAAGGATACCTTTAGAGCTCTTAGGCATACAACACATGCAGTGTTAAGGATTACATCATATTGCATAACTGAACTAAATATGGATTTCATATTACCAGACCAGTTCCAAACAGACCACTTAGAGTCAGAGTTCTCGCACTATCGCCAACTTGCTGGAGGACAGTATCATATATCAGTGAGATAGGTTTGTGAATGTAAAAAATAAAAACATAGGATGATGTCTGTTCTGAAATTGCCTTTTGGTAATGAAAGTGTACAATGAAAGAATTTTTAAGAAATTGAATAGGAAGAAGTGGAAAACAAGCATAATTTGGATGTCCATAAATTAACTACAGATGTATTGCAGGTTGATGTGGAGAAATGTATGGATGTTCTTCCTACTTGGCAGGCTATTGCTGTTACTCAGTGTACAAAAAATTGAAATGTGACTTTTGTAAAAGGCAAGTGACTTGTGCTGAAAATGATGACACGTTGCCAGACCACCCTACTTACATCCAGGGAATTACTAGAGGTTCTCTATTATACCATGGGCAAATTACAGTAAATATTGTTATGTACAATTGTATTTTCATAAGCAAATTAACTATGATTCATGATTTCATTAAATCGGCTAGTCAACGCAGTCTAGCAATGGCACTTACATTTTATGCACTGGAAGATGATGATGCTTTTTTCCCCAGTGACTGCTGTGATAGAGGTCATAGTACTAGAAAACTTGAGAAAATGATTGTGTGGGCATCTACAAATGTTTTATTGAATAATTTCTATGCTAAAGAAAACAATTTACTTTTTGCACGAATGAACTCAGGTGAAAAGAGAAAGCTTCAAACATTGACCCAATAAATGCCAGAAATATTTCGGTATATATTATGATGAAGTATCAGATAATAATTATGGCTATAACTTATCAGAATCATTATGTATGAATAGCAAAATGTTTCTATCATGATTATTATCCATGCAATGTGTTTTATGTAAGATGTGAAGACAAAAGCTAGAGTTGCCTGTGTCGGGTGTACAGAGGTATAGCTTTAAAATACTGTTAGATTTTTTTTTTTTAAACAGAGGAAGGAAAAACAAATGAATAAAAAAAAAAATAATGTATACACCATATTACTGGTGTCCTCTGTTCATAAAATATCTGTAACAGTTAGACTTGAACAGCTATGGGTTGAAGTTTGGAGGGAAACAACCCTGGGGAAGCGAGTTCCAGAGAGATGCAATTCGGGGAATGAAAGAATTCTGATACGCAGAAGTTCTGCAATATGGCTGAGTGACATTCCAGTCATGAGTGCTACCAGATGCCCACGTAGCATGAAGGAAGGCATGGAGAGGTGGCACCATGGACGCAACTTTGTCTGAGCATTTGCCATAAAAATATCTGTAAAATAAATAATGCAAGGGAGGCAACATTCCTTCTTACTTGTAGGGGAGGAAGTTTATTTGGGCAGGGTTGTTAATAATTTTAACAGCTTTGTTCTGAATTTTGTCTAGTTGTTTTAATCTATGTTGTAGTCAAGACTAGGCACCTCGAGACCAAGATCAAGACCAAGACCAGATCCTCCGAGACCAAGACCAAGACCAAGACCAAGAATTTATGCGTCTGCTGAATGAATGAAAAAATGCTGCAGCCCACAGGTGCTGCACTGCTGGTCAGTTTTCACGGGCGTCTCGGCCCCTTGAGTGAGTGCACTAGTACCTCAATCACCTAGTTGAAGATTATATATCGATGCAATACTCAACACCTTTTTAACGAATTTAACCCCTTCGTACACGATTAAGCGTTTGTCATCATATGGGTGTGGCTGCGACTATACTTGTTGTCGCTTTTGGCATCATTGTAGCATAAAAACTTTCATCAGAGGAAAAGTTTTTGGCTGATCGGCGTCATTTTTGGAGGTGTCATAGCTTCCCTGCTCCTTGTCAAAATTAATGAGTTGGCGGCTGTGGATCCCGATACCAGCAAGAGAGTGGACAGGTTATTCAGTACCAAATGAGCTGTGAGTGGGGGAAGGTACTGCACAGCTCTGTCCCTTTAAATTTCCACTCTTACTCCCGTCCCGGCCGTGCAACACATTTCACAATACCAGTAGTGCTTGTGTATAGTGTTTGGTTACTGCTGTGATTAGATTTGGTGTTTGGAATAGGATATTTGGTGTTTGTGATGCAATCCTGGTTGTTATCAACCGTTGGCCCAATGAAGATTATGCTACTGTTTCTAATCAACCACACCAAATGTGCAGTGAATATAGTGTGCATATCTAGTGTACAAAGAATTGGTGAAATACGTGCAGTAGCTCAGAGGAAGGCAGGAAACTGCCCTACAGTCACGACACGGCATGGGTGCACCAGAGTTTTTTGCGTTTTTCTCGAAAACTGTGAGGCCTAGGATCACCGTTTTGGGCTCAAATGAAAGCCAATTAAATTCTGCATAGGATGATAAAATAAAAACATGACAGTAGCGTGAAAAGTTTTTCACTAGAGCTCCCCGAATAAAAAAATCAGTTGTCTGTCGGAAATGGGTTTTACTTTTTCGCGTATCACTCGAACACCATACCTCGTATCAAACTGCGACCTCCGGCATTCGAAAGCTAATAAAATTCTCTTTCCAGTGATATATAACATGTGGAGATTGATTAGTAAACATTCGACTTATGATGTTGGGAAGTGAAATGTATGCTCTTGATTGTTTATTCACACGGCCCTAACGTATGTATAGCGTGTTTTTTGTGTGTGTGTTTTTTTTGCTTATCGTGCAGAACAAACATCGATAAATAGGAATATATGGGTTTTGTGGCAAAATAAATATGTTTGGGTGGTGAAAATAAGCCGAGAATACACATATTTGGAGCGCGAGGCAGGCAGGGGGGGAGGGGAGAAAAGCGGGCGCGTCATGTCCCACAAAACTTATTAACTTATCCGCATGGAAAAGGCTTAACTTGATTAGTGCACATGAGCTGAATGAAGTCGAGGAGTTTCTGGGAAGAAAATTACTGAGAAGAATGAAAGAGAGAAGAAGGCGATGGGGATAATTCCCGGGGCCAAAACTCAAGAGTATGGAAGGACCAGGGCCCACACCAAGACTTTGACAATTTTTCTTCTTTTTCTGGCAAGTGTCAAACGTTTTCCAGGCACCCCAGGTCGCAGTCATAGCTCTCCACGGTCCTGCACACCGATGTTATGGATTTTGAAATCTTTTTAAAATTTTTAAACTTTTGAAAGTACGGTTTTGAAGTTATAATGTATGGTGTTGCATACTTTGTCGGTGCCATCGTACTCATGGACAGCTGTATCTTCCTCATGCGAAAGCTGGTTTTCCAAAGACTAATTTTCTCAATTCTCTCCGAGCTTTACCCGTGCCCAGAAGTTCCATACACAACGTATTCATCATTTGTTTCTCGTGAACAGTCGAGGGGGATTACCTGTTATTGAGGATAATTACACAAGAGACCGAAGGGGTTTCGGGATACAGAAGTGGGAAACAAAAAATTTTCATAAATATAAAATATATATTTTACTTCTATAAGTGCTCCGAATACTTCTTACGGTCGTACCAGCTATTTGTTTAAGAGAACAGTTTTCACTAACTTGCCCCCTTGAAAGGGACCCCCATTTGAGTCTGCTCACTGTCCTTCTTGGTACTGCAGATGATTTATCGACCCCCAGGTGGCCCCCCCCCCCACTTTAGTGGGGTTAGAAACGCCACTGGGCCACATGGCCATGGCCCCCCGCTCATAGGTGAATAAGTTGTATGAACTACGAGGGTGGCTGTTAAACACTAGAAATTATTCTGATTTCTTCTAAAAAGGTCACAGAAGTCACTGCAGGCGCCCGTGATTGCCATTTGGAAGCTCTGAAGGGTCATAACTCAAAAGGCTGGGAACCACTGATGTCTGACTTGGCCACCATCACTCCAAAATCCTGGCTACGCCCCTGTAAGGGAGGGAATATATGTATACAAATTTAAATCTAAGGGAAAAATTGAACATCTAGGTAAAATACTTCTGCTTTCATTGCTTCAATGGCATGAAGAAGCAAACATAAAAAAAAAAAAAAATGTGGTTATGTTTTCTGAGCGAACTCGCTAAACCTGTGGTGTACTTGTACGAAGGATGCGGGGATTGCATACACCATACAAGTATATGAAGTACATGGAGGTGAGCAGAGCTGCAAACATGCATGCGTGCAAACAGAGATTATCACTGTGAGGATGGCTACGTCATGCATGCTTTCTCGATTTGCACGCACTCTATCGGCGCTTGCAGGGCTCAGCTCATGCATCACCACCATAGCACTAGCCAGGCAGTATGTATAGACAGTACAGGTGCACCGTGAATAGAATCAGCCATGATTTTTTTCCATGTATGACCATAAATTCGGACCTTCTCCAAACCGCGATGCACTTTGTAATGCTGGTCTCGACCAGGTCTCGATCCAAAGCTCTTGAGACCAGAACTTTGAGACCAAGATCAAGACCAAGACCACATCAAACTGGTCTCGAGACCTACAACACTGGTTTTAATGCAACCTCTCCACATCCATTCCACTAGGGTGAGCAATGTTCAAGATGAAAGCACACATGACTCTTATGAATTATAGCTAATTGCTCATCAGTGAAGAAGTTACGGACCCTGTACATTAATCCAAGTTTCTTTGAGGCGGTTTTAGCAAGTGATCTAACATGAGAGGTCCAGCTGAGGGCATTGTTAAGTGAGATGCCGAGAATTTCAATACTTTTGGAGATGGGAACATTAGTAGCACCGAGGGTAATGTACGAATCTGGCAATATCTATCCATTAGTCTATCTATCTATATACCTAGGCTGCTTCCCCCAAGGAAAGGGAGGTAGCCGAGACAGGACGACTCACTCTCCATTTACTCATCCATTCAAACACATTCATTTGCATCTTAGCTCCAAAGGGGAGAACGGACAGATCCTCACCGCATCACACCGCACAAGGGTCAACTGCGCAATGCAATCAGTGACATCCGCAGCAGGGCCCGACAGCAGAACTGGTTTACCCCTGCCACATCATAACAGACCCATCCCCTTACCCGCACCTGACCTGACTAGCTGATCAGACCAAATGCGGGAGAATATCCCCTCAGGGCTGCGTCATCACTTATTCATTCACAATTTCTCTCCATTTATTTCTGTCACGCACAGCCACTCTTCCTTGCTCAACAGACATCCCTCTCGCATCCAGCGCTCTCTTCACACTGTCCATCCATCCTATTCGTGGTCTTCCTCTCAGCCTTACACCTCTCACATCAGATCTAGTTATCTTTTTCACCAATCGCTCATTATCCATTCTCTCCATATGCCCAAACCATTGCAACATCCTCTGCTCAACTCTACCAGCCATCTCCCGAACAACTCCAGTTCTCCTTTGCACTTCATCATTTTGCACCCGATCCATACGCGTCACTCCATACATACTCCTCAGACATCTCATCTCCATTACATTCAAACTTTTCCTCTCTGCTACACCCATATTCCATGTTTCAGCCCCATATAATGCAGTCGGTACCACAACACCCTCATACAGCCTTCTCTTTACATCCATTCTAAGCGAACGACATTTAAACACTTTTTTCATTCCTCCCAGCACCTTTCCTACTTCATTTATTCTAAACTTCACTTCTGCATCTATTCTTCCATCCACAGCAACATGTGACCCTAGATATTTAAAACAATCTACCTCCTCAAGCAACTCACCATTCAAAACTATATTCATCCCCCTACCATCTATCAACCTCGTACACTTCATCACTTTACTCTTATTCTCATTTACTTTCAATTTCCTCCTTTCACACACCCTTCCAAACTCCTCTACCAACTGTCTCAATCTCTCCTCTGAATCAGTCACCAGTGCAGTATCATCTGCAAACAGCAGCTGCTTCAGATTCCACTCTCCTCCATCAACATTTACCAGACTCAGACCACCTAAAACTCTTGCATTCACCTCCCTTACAACACCATCCATGTAAATATTAAACAACCAAGGCAACATCACACATCCCTGTCGCAGCCCCACTCTCACGGGAAACCAATCACTCACAGCATTTCCCACTCTTACACACGCTCTACTATTTACATAAAAACTTTTCACCCCTTTTAGTAACCTACCATCAAGTCTATACAATCTTAAAACAGTCCACAAAGCCTCCCTATCAATTCTATCATACGCTTTCTCTAAATCCATAAATGCCCAAAACACATCCTTGCCTTTCGCTAAATACTTTTCACACACTTGTCTCACAGCAAACACCTGATCAACGCATCCCCTCCCTCTCCTAAAGCCACACTGCTCATCACTAATCACTCCCTCTGTACCCTCTCTAACTCTCATAATTAACACTCTACCATACACTTTACCTACAACACTCAACAGACTTATACCCCTAAAACTAGTACATTCATACTTATCACCCTTGCCTTTATACAACGGTGTCATAAAAGACTTTGTGGTTCCTTTGTGGTTGAGTTATATATATATATTAGACTTGTGGACGAGCGGTTTTTATATCTTGGAGTAGCTTGTAGTAGATAATCTTCTTTCCCATTTGTCATGTAGTGACAGGAGAGGTAAAGAATAGTATGGGACTATTTTTATTTGTCTTGGAAATATTAACAAGTCTCTCACACAGAGCGGAGTATAGAGTCCAGTCCCGCTAGCTATCTCTCTGTCTCGCTCTCTCTGTCTCTCTCTCAAAGTTGCCAAGCCCTTCTCCCTGCGACCTGCCTCTTGTATGGCTTGTCTCCTTCTCGACCTGCCTGTTCTGTGGCTAACCTCCTTCTGAGCTCTCTTTCCTAAATTCTGGTGTACAGGGGTGTGTCACGTGTGTTCCTTGTGAGTGGAAAGTTCTAGAAGCCTGTGTGTGAGTATGTATGTGTATTGTCATTAGGCGCTGTCGTGTGCCTATAAAGCATTCCTTGAATTAAGAGTGTGTAAGCATGTTTAGCATTGCTCGATTCTCGCAGACACAATACCTTCTCATCATCTGACTCCCTGCTTCTATCTGTCTCTCTATCTATCTATTTATCTATCTATCTATTATGATTTGTAATTATAATATGGAGTCCTAACAACGGGACCACACAAGCACTTGCCCAGTCAATTGGCACTATACCTTTCTCAAAGCACATATTCAACAATCTTACTAACCAGTCAACAATAGTCACTCCACCACCCTTCAGGCATTCCACAGCACACCCATCCATACCTGCAGCTTTCCCTGTTTTCATCTCCTTTACTGCCTTCTCCACTTCCTCCTTCGTGATCAAAGAATCATTCAACTCTCCCAACACATTTATTCCTTGCACCCTTCTATCCGCTACAATCTCAGCCACCCTTTCCTCCTCTACATTTAACAATCTTTCAAAATACTCTGCCCATCTCTTCCTTACTGCATCCATCTCAATTAACATCCTTCCATCCTCTGCTTTTACTCGTTCTTCCTTCCCAGACTCTCCCTTTCACACCCTTTTCACCTCCTTCCAAAACATTTTCTTATTCTGTTGAAAATTCTCTGTCAGCCGCCTACCCCACCTCTCATCTGCTGCCACTTTAGCATCACGTACAGCCCTTCTCGCTCTATTCCTCTTTTCCTTATACCTTTCATATGACATCTCATCCTTCCTCTGCAGCCACACTTCATATGCACGTCTCTTCTCAGCCACAGCCATACTTCCTTCCTCGCACCACCATTCACTTCCTTTTCTTACACCACCACCCACACGTCTCACACCACACACCTCTTCTGCATGCCCCACCACAGCACTCTTAAACAACTGCCATTCCTCCTCCACGCTGCCATTTTCCCGATCTTTCACTGCGTTCCACTCATCTTTCAATTTCTCCTGATACTCTATCTTTTTCTCTCTTTTATCCAACTCACTCACTTTCAAAACCTCCCTGCCACACCTAACCCTCCTAGATCTCACCCATCTTTTACCTACTCTTAACTTTTCCTCCACCAGGTAGTGGTCAGACATACCTCCACCCTCCCCTCTCAGAACTCTCACATCCAACAATCTTCCTATTACATTCCTAGACACAACCACATAGTCCATCAAGGCTCTATCAACAACCCTTCCACCCTCCTGTCTCACCCATGTATACTTATAAATATCTTTCTTCTTAAACAGCGTATTCCCAATCACCATCTCTCGCTCAACACACATCGCTATCATTCGTTCCCCATTTTCATTTCTTCCAGGCACACCATGCATACCAACTATGCCTCCAACTGCTACATTTCCCACTCTAGCATTCAGATCTCCCATCATTACCACATTCACATTCGCTCCAAAACTCTGCAGACACTCATCAACATCATTCCAGAAAGACTCCCTCTCTTGTTCATCCCTTTCACTACCAGGCCCATATGCACTCACAAACACCCACAACTCACGTTCAAATTTCACTTTCACCCACATCAGTCTCGATGACACCTCCTTCCATTCAATCACACACTGCTGTACTTCCGGACTCACTAACAAGGCCACACCTTCTCTTGCCCTTCCTCTATCAACACCTGACAATCTTCCATTCACACTTCCAAACATAGATTCCCCCTTCCCTTTCATCTTGGTTTCACTCAAAGTTAACACATCCAACTTTCTTCTCACAAACATTCTCCCAATCTCCTCCTTTTTAGCCTCAATTGTACTACATCCACACACATTCATAGACCCAATCTTCAGGGTACGGGGATAACTCCATCCCCCATCCCTTTCTCTGGCCTGTCTCTTTTTAGGGACTAAAAAACAGAAGAGGGGGTCCCTAGTCCCCTCACCCCGCCCTTTTTAGTCGCCTTTTACGACACGCAGGGAATACGGTGGCAGTATTCTTCCTAACACAACCTGGCCGCAGAGTAGTGGTACCACCCCATAGTGCGGCCAGGTTGTGTCCCCCCCGCCACAGGGGGGATATTTAATTTTATTAGCATTAAATGAGACAAGGTTGTTTTGTCCCCATTCACTGATGGTAGATAGGTCTTAATTTATAGAGATGGCTGTACTGAGTTGAAAGGTAGAGATATTAGACTTTGTAAATGGGTGTCTGGGTGTGAATGAACTATGTAGTGTTGAGTCATCTGCATATGAGTGGATGGGATTGTGGGTGACAGATAAGAGATCATTAACCCTTTTGCGCACGGGTAAGTTAACCCTTTGAGATTCCGACGGCGCAATTTCGCGTCATAATAAATCCAATCGTTGAGATTCTGATGACTCGAATTTGAGTCATACAAAACAATTTTTTTTTTTTTTCAATGTTTTCCATTACCTATCTGGCCTTGTTCCACATACACTATCCTGTTTATCCTTTTCCAACTATTTGTTTTTCCAGTGACGAATACATCAGATAGATATGCATAATAAATAGGTTTTTACCATGAATAATATCGGTATTATCAGCATGGATATTTGCCAGTGTGACAGGGAGAGCTTTTGCTTTTCTCTGTGAAAACTAACATAAATTGCCATAACCTATATATTGATAGAAAGAGAATTTACTGTAGATTGACATGGTAGTATCAAATTTCACGTAACTCTAATACCTTTTTTTTTTTTTTTTCAAATATTTTTCTTGAGAAGGGTGTGCAATTTTTCCTATTAGGCCAAATTCTACTCATCTTATTGGCCTTTTAGCCATCGTATTTACCTATTTCAACCAAACTACAATAAAGGGCAACTATTCAGCTTCAAAATGGTACCAAATTCATTAATCTATTATAAAAAGTTAGTGTAGAGTGACCGATCAAGTACAAATGTCGCTGTGCGACGGCGCGCTCTATGTACAGACGTCGGAATAAGTTCGTTTCCTTTTCTGTGGACTAAGGCGTTTGTAATACTGCTCGATGGAGAGCTACCCCCTCCTCCTCCCTTCCTCATAGTCCCACACTCCCACCCAACCCCCTCACTTTTCTCTCCGACCCCATAACCCCACCCGGTACCTTCCATGCTCTCGCTCACAGCCAGCTAGGGGTTTCTGTACTTCAAGCACCTCTCAAATTACGTGTAGTCCGAACAACTAATAAAGAAATAGCACAGTATATACATAAACCAAGTTAGGAAAAATTTACTGCACTTAGAGAGAGAGAGAGAGAGAGAGAGAGAGAGAGAGAGAGAGAGAGAGAGAGAGAGAGAGAGAGAGAGAGAGTTAAAAGACAGGGGGCGACAGGCGGAGAGGGAGAGTGAGTGGAATAATGAGAAATGAGAGTGCAGTTACGGAGAAAGTAAAAAGAGGAGAGGCAAGGAGAGAACAACGAGAGTTAAGAAACAGAGAGTGAGAAGAAGAGACAGTGAGAGGTGAAATGAGAGATACAAGCAGTGTGAAAGGGAAAGAGAAAAGGGAGTTGTGAATCGGAAGGCTGGGAGACAGGAAGGAGAGACAAAATGGGAGACAGCTGAGAGAAAATTGGAACGGAGCTAACACAGAAATAGGGATAACAAAAGGAGAAAGTGGGAAAGCGAGCAACGGAACGGAACACTGAGAACGATATGAGAAAAATTAGAAAAGAAGACAAGGTAACGGGGAGGAGGAAGAAAATGTGTTATTATGGCAAGGAAGCAGGGAAAGAACTAAGCAGGATAAGACGAAAGCATTGAGGCTGAGTAGAACGAATGACATTCAAGTGAAAAGGGAGGGAGAGAAATAGAGAAATTAGCGAAATTTGCAGAGAGAAAGTACAGATTACTGGTGGGAAGAAAACAGGTTAATTATTAGGGCAAGAAAGGGGAGGGGGATGTTAAGAAGGGAAGACAAGGGGAGGGAGAGGGAGAGAGGAAGGGAGGGAAAGACAGTGGGAAGAGCGGAATGAAAGAAGAGATTTCGGGTGACAGGGAGAGACGGAGAGAGGAGAGAGAAAAAAGAGCATGCAACCTTATTACCTTAACCTGTCCTATCGCTCCAGTACGGCCTGCGGACCCTCCAGGGAAACGTCGTCTCTGGCATTTTGGAGCTGCGGACTGGGAGGCCCTCAGGCAGTACTTCTTTGATTTTCCCTGGAATGATTATTGCTTCCATGGCCGTGAGCCATCTGAGTGTGCCTTGCGCATTACGGAGGTTATTCTCTCGGGCATGGAAGCATACATTCCTTTCTCATATCCTTTGACTAACGCAAGAAAGCCTTGGTTTAATCACGCTTGTTCTAATGCTGTCCGCAACAAGGAGAAGGCCTACAAAAGGTACCGGAGCCAACCCACCCCTGAATCACATAATCTTTACGTTTCTGCCCGGAATCGTGCTAAGTCTGTTCTTCGCTCTACTAAAAATAATTTCATCCATACTAAATGCTCTCAATTCTCCAACTCGAATTCTTCCCGCTCCTTCTGGCACCTTGCCAAAAATCTTTCTAACAACTTTACCTCATCATCCTTCCCTCCTCTTTTCTACTCTGATGGTTCTGTAGCTATTTCTTCTACTGATAAAGCAGATCTCTTTTCACAGACTTTCTCCTCCAATTCAACCTTAGACGATTCCGGTGCTGTTCCTCCATCACTTACCCCCCTCTGACTTCCTCATGGCTGACATTAAAATTTCTTCAGTTGATGTATTTTCTGCCATTACTGGCCTCAGTACTAACAAGGCATATGGGCCTGATGGAGTCCCTCCTG
>NC_137055.1:30479649-30559649 GCF_032717465.1 Coenobita brevimanus
CATAAAGGTGATCCTAGGCCTCATAGTTTTCGAGAAAAATGCAAAAAACTCCAGTGCACCCATGCCGTGTTGTGACTGTAGGGCAGTTTCCTGTCTTCCTCTAAGCTACTGCACGTGTTTCACCAATTCTTTGCACATGAGATATGCACACTATATTCACATGATTCACTGTCACTAGTATTATAGCTGAATACTCACACATAGTGCAGGGTAGAGGCAGTGTGGTTGATTAGAAACAGTAGCATAATCTTCGTTGGGCCAACGGTTGATAACGACCAGGATTGCCTCACAAACACCAAATATCCTATTCCAAACACCTAATCTAATCACAACAGTACCCAAGCACTATACACAAGCACTACTGGTAATGTGAAAAAGGTTGCATGGCCTGGACGGGAGTAAGAATGGAAATTTAATGGGACAGAACCGTGCAGTAGCTTCCCAACTCACAGCTCATTTGGTATTGAATAACCTGTCCATTCTCTTAATGGTATTGGGACCCACAGTTGCTAACTCATTACTTTTGATGAGAAGCAGGGAAGCTATGACACCTCCAAAAATGATGCCGATCGGCCGAAAACTTTTCCTCAGAAAAAAGTTTTTATGCTTTAATGACATCAAAAGTGTCAACAAGTATAGGCGTAGCCACGCCCATATGACGACAAACGCGTCATCGTGCGCGGAGGGATTGATATGAACCAGAAATAGGGTTGGCATCAGAACTGATCCCTGAGGCACGCCGGTGTTAGTTTAGTGGAAATTGGAATATACATCATCTACTTTTACTCTTATTTTCCTGTCACTAAGATATAAGGAAATCAAAGGAACAAAAGACATTAGTCCATATCAAGGGAGTTTGGACACCAGGGAACAGTGTCATACTCTGTCGATAGCTTTAGAAATATCAAGGGCTACTGCATGAGATTCTCCATGTAGGTCAATGATTGATGGATGGTATGAGTTAGGAAACTGAGTATATCAGTGGCGGATCTTTCGTGGCAAAAACCATATTGTCTATCACTAATTAAGTTGTAGGATTCAAGATGTTTAAGAATGTGCTTATTAAATAAAGTTTCAAATAACTTACCAAGAGAGGATGTGACAGCTATTGGTCTGTAATCAGAGGAGTCAGAGGAACTTCCTTTCTTCAGAATTGGGTGGATATTGGCTTCTTTCCATGAATTTGGGAATGGAGAAGTACGTATGCATAGTCTGAATAATATAGCTAAAGAGAGGCATGTTCAGGGGAACACTTTTTCAAAACAATTGGAGGAATTCCATCTGAGCCTGGAGCTTTGTTCGTACGTAAATTGTCTAGGATGGATTTTATGTATCTTGTCCGTATTGTAAGTGGGACAGTTTCGGGAGAGTCAAGTTCTAGTACTGGGACATTCTGGCTGGCACCCTCTATAGTGGAATTTCTGGCAAATGGCAAAAATTTCCGCTTTCCCACGTGGGTCATTTGTAATGTTGCCATCTGAAGATTTTAGTGGGGAGTGGAAGATGACTTGTTAAAGTTATTATTGAAAGAATTAAGAGTTGACCAGAATATTCTATTGTCATTAGGGTTGTTAAGTAGTTTTGATGCTTGCTTTTCAAGAAAGTTTGATTTAGCTAGATTTATTACAGCTTTTGCATGGTTTCTAGCAATTTTAAATTGAGAGGGTGATTCAGAAGTTTTTGATTTTAAGTAAGAGTTGTATGCTAATGACTTTTGGGCTGTTGCTCTGGCACAGTTGCCATCAAACCATTTTCGAGAGTTCAGTCTTTTAGTGAATTGTTGACTTGGTATGAATAAATTCATACCAGTTAGTATTAAGCCACAAATGTGGGACTTGGTAGAACTGGGATCACTAGAGAAGAAAGACTGCCACGGAACGTCAGCGAGATAATTTCTAAATCCATCCCAGTTTGCCCTATCAATGTGCCAACTGGTCACCCTGACAGGTTCAGAACGGGGAGGTGTGGGGGGGTTAACTAATGAGGCTTTGATGAGATTGTGGTCGGAAGATCCAAGTGGTGACAATACCTTTGTCCTGTATTGATCTGGATTATTTGTCAAGAGTAAATCCAAGAGGTGGGCATAACGGTCATGATTATCAGGTATTCTGGTTGGTTCCTTTACCAGCTGGGTGAAATTAAACGATTCTGCAAACAGCTTGCATTCTAGACCAGCATCGTCAGTCGTAGCATAATGCAATAACCATTCAACATTACGTTAAAATCGCCGAAAATGGTAATTTCGGAGCTAAGGGCAAGGTTAAGGTTACTCAACTGTGTGGAATTGGAATCAAATACACTTTGTTCTGAAGAAACATTTGGGAAGTGATAGACTACACAAATATATTTGGTAATATCTTGACAATTTAGTTTATTCAATGAGTAATCAAAAGTGAATGAAGTGATGTTTAAAATAGTGTCAACTGCATATTGAGATTTGACATAACAGCAGGTGCCGCCCTTGTTACGGAAGTTTGTGAGAAGATGGTAACCGGGAAACAAAATGGGGATATATCAGTAGAGGGTGAGATTTGTGGTTCTGTGAGGAAAAGGCCAATAAGACTTTGGCCCTGATTCTAATAGCAGCTTGCTCAGTATACTGACTCGTATCCTCGGCATATACCCTTTAGTTCACCTGTGTTATGGTTGTATTTCCATTAAGATTCCAAGATATGCTATCCAATAGGCAATACTTTTCATGAACGAACACTTTGGTAAGATATTGAATATCATAACTATACTGGTTCCTTGAAGGCAGTGATAAGAAACAGGGAAGTGAGTAGGGAAGTGAAAAAGTTACTACATGATGGTAGTGTGATACCGACTCTAACGTATGGATGTGAAGCTTGGACGTTGTTGGAGGGACACAAGTCAAAGAGTGAGAGCTGTGGAAATGAGTTATTTGAGAGGAGCATGTGGAGTCACATGGAGAGACAGATTGACAAATGGGGATGTGAAGGAGCGTTGTGGTGTGGATGTGATAGGAAGCGTTAGGAGAAACACACTGAGGTGGTTTGGCTATATGGAGACGATGGAGTGTGAGAGACCGACGAGGAGAGTGTGTGTGAGTGAGATAGAGGGGGAGAAGGGGAGAGGGAGGCCAAGGATGAGATGGAGGGATGGAGTGGAGAGGTATATGAAAGAGGGGTGTGTGAGTTGGGAGCAGGGCAGTGAAATGGCGGGGGACAGGGCGACGTAGAGGCAATTTGTCTGTGGCCATCCCGTATGGGATTAAGGCGTCTGGCAATAGATAGATTATACTAGTTTCACTATTACATCTTTTATACTGTTAAATTATTATACAGTCAACCACCAGTCAGTAATTCGTAAGTCTTGGAACCAGTCTTCCTCCAGAAAAAACAGCCACTGAGGATGATTAGCGGGTGAAGTTGTTGGGAACTCTCTCTCTCTCTCTCTCTCTCTCTCTCTCTCTCTCTCTCTCTCTCTCTCTCTCTCTCTCTCTCTCTCACTGTGTGTGTGTGTGTGTGTGTGTGTGTGTGTGTGTGTTGGAGCCAGTTGGTTGGGTGGGTGGAGTGAGTGTGGTTGAACTGGTGGGTGTGGTAGGTCGGTACATCTCCAAGGTGGGTGGGCAGGGTGGTTGATAAAGGGGTGGGTTGGTTGGGTGGGGTGTCGAGTGCTTTGGGGAGGTTTGTAGGGGTGGATGGGTTTGAGAGTTAGTGCGTGGATAGGCGTGGAGGGTGAGTGGTTGGATATGTCGGTGGTCGGGGAGGGGTCGGTAAGTTAGGTTTAGATGGAATGAGTTTGGCTGATGAATCGGGTTCGAATGAGTGAATAGGCTCTGATCAGAGAGGTGGTTGTGCATATGGATGGGCAGCTGAATAGGTGGGAGGAATGGGTGGATTGGATGGGTGGGTTCCCAGGGTGGGGTGGGTTCCCAGGGTGGGTAAATTTTCAGGGTGAAGTGGGTAGGTAGCCTACTGTGGGTGGATTGTGTGGGTGGATGTGATGGATGGCATTATTGGGTGAGTAGGGTGGATGGAATTCGTGGGTGGAGAGTGTGAGTAGAGTCGGCAAATGAGTCGTCGGAATGTGTGGGCAGAGTGGGTCGCCAGCGTGAGTGGGCACAGAGGTTCGCAAAGGTGAGTGTGCACTGTGGTTGCCAGGGTGGCTGCTGTGATGACTGCTTGGCTGGGGTGATCTGGTTGGGTGGTTGGGTTGGTTACTTGGATGGCGATGGGTTCGGGGTGGATAGATGAGTGGGTGAATGTGTTGAATGGCATTGTAGGGTGAGCTCCGTGGGTGGCATTTGTGAGTTAGCAGGGTGGATGGCCGGCCTCGGTGGGCTGCATGGGTCGCCCAGGTGTCTGGGTAGGGTGAGTGGCCTGGGTTAGGTTAGTGGGTTTTGTTGGATGGGTGGAGTGGGTAGGTGGATGAGTGGGTTGGTGGATATGTGCTCCCCCGATGACAGGGCAGGAGAGGGACTTATGTGGCATGTAATCATATAAATTGTCACTATTACCTGGATTTTAATATATCGTTTAGAGGACGTTGGACAAATATTTGGAAACCAAGCTCTATACATTAGGGCCACTCTATTGAAAACTGCTAAAACTTCGTTATAATCACTTCTTATGGAACAGCATGTTGATCCATGCACGTGATAATACATCTAATAATTGGATAAATGGAAGTAACATTACATGCAGTATGACGTGAGACTGAGCGAAGCTTCATGTCTCCGATCCAGCTGCCTATCAAGTCAGTGAATTGGTCGGGGTCTGGAGGGGAAGTTGGAGGGGTAGAAGCTTGCAGTTAACCTGACCTCTAGTGGTAGATTACCCCGTCCCCCGGTAGATGGAAGGATGTACAAGCTACCTACAAACCAAATTTGAAGAAAATTCGCAAAACTCTACGTCATTTAATAACTACGTTTGAGAAAAAGCCAATCCATGTTAAAAAATATGTGTCAGCTTACATTCGGTCGTCTTTGATCAAATCCTCACAAAAAGTAATAGGTTTCTGCACATCCACATCTTTCCTATTTCCTGAAAGTTTGGTGGACTTGTCCAAAACTTTTCGAAATATTTTGGCAACGCACACACACACACACACACACACACACACACACACACACACACACACACACACTGACAAAAACTATATCGCCTCGCCTTGCTAAAGGCGGGCGAATAAAAAGATTTGGGGAGTTTTTCCTAGCCAGACAGAAATAATTTCGAGAAAGAAGAATCGTCCTTCGAAAAATTAGATATGATGCTTATATATAAAACAATAGTTTAGTCGCTCGACCTTGTAGATTTCCTGTACATCCACTAGAAAAATTATTGGCACTCCTTTGCAGTGATAAAATTAACACACCGGAGGAGAGATTTGAAATAAACTAAAGAGTTAACGTACATGGTTGGTATCCCTGATCTGCTGAGCCTTACAGTAGGTCCGTATTCATAGTGACATCCGAGGCTTCGTAGCACAGCTTACAAATTAAATTGTTTTGATTAATATCACTGCCCTTTACGTTATTTAGCGAGTTTGAGTATCAACATAGTTATCATCAAAATTATAAACGACGATGTTCATGTGTTATGTGCAGAATAAATGGGCAAATAAAAAAGTGTTTCGAAAGAATCCGAAGCCACTTTAGATATGAACACTGCTCATTCGATGCTCAAATTGTCCATGCTAAAGCATTTCCGTAGGCAACATATTCCTCACATTATATGCAAATCGAGCACTGTCTGAGGTAAAAGCCTATCCAAAAATAAATGAATATGTCTACCGATCTCCCCTGCGCGATATTGTTATCACCTTCTTCAAACTGCTGATATACCATTGTCAGCTTCATAATCCATGCACTACTACATTCACGTGTCACTGATGTGATAAATATTATGGCAATACTATGATACAGAAATACTGCATATACTTTAAATGCATTGCAGTTAGGCCTATAATGTTTTCCGTCAACCCATTCATGCTAATGGGCGTTGTAACTGTGCCACAACATGTAAGAAATTCCTAAGGTGGTAACCTTGGATATGATGGGTGTCAAGTAGACAAATAGCACTTTGATTTTATTATTATCTAGTGGATAATGCTTTGCTGTTATGTGACCTTCCTTCGAGCATTATGTCCATTGCTATGAGTTATTCATTATACACATGATGCTGCGAGAGTTATACTATAGCTGGTGAGAGAGAGAGAGAGAGAGAGAGAGAGAGAGAGAGAGAGAGAGAGAGAGAGAGAGAGAGAGAGAGGGAGGAAGGGAGGGATTTGGGAGGGAGGATCAGGTGTACCAACCCTTCCTGGGTATTCACGGCGTCTGTGTCAGTGATAGTTGCAAAGGGAATCTAAGCAAGGGGTGCCGATTATTATTTTAGTGGGTGTACATGAAAAAAAAAAAAAAAAAAACATCGAAAATTACAGATCGCTTGAGCTTCCAATAAACAGTGAAAATGTTAGCCTTGAGAGTCATTTAATTTTTACATCAGTAAGAGAGGCAGACAAAATGACATGGCTTCCCATGTACAGCCCCGGTCAGATTCTGGTGATACAGCCGGGACTGCCAACGCCAAAGCGTCTGGGTTCAGAGTTCGAGAATTTCGACTCGCGTATCTGACACACACACACACACACACACACACACACACACAGCATGGTAACGGACATTGACGGAGCGTCTTCCTATCTCATTATAATCACGACCAATATTTCTATGAAATATGTAATCTACATACTTCTATATATGTAAAAGACTAGCGATTTTATTATTACATTATTCCCATGTCACATGAATTAATGTGGTTAGGCAACACTGTATTATATTAACCCAGAATACATCCAATGATTGTATAGTCATAGCCAGGAAACGCTGACAGGTAACATTTTATATGTCTTGCCCATTGCAATTGACGTTTTAATATCAAACTACACTTGTGTAGTTAAATAGATGACGCAATTACTGCACACCTGTGTCCCGCCAGTAAGCTATGAAATACACGGATGGTCGGGTCTTCTTACATTTCATCTAAGCTACGGGTTTCACATAAGTGACGGATGTGACCAGAACGTGGATAAGCGTCTTATTTTAAATTATGATTTGTAAAGTGAAATCCATATATTGTTTTCACTCTTAATAATATTATAATCGTAATAATAAACACTAAAGGGGATGAAAGTCTCAATTGCACTGATATTTACTATTACCATACGTAATATCCAGTCCACCCACAATTTTTCTCAATAATATATATATATATATATATATATATATATATATATATATATATATATATATATATATATATATATATATATATTATCCAATCCTATGTTGCCCCATAAGGAACATAGGAGTCCGGGGCTAGGCAAGTTGGTCCTGACATTTAAGATGAGAGTGACCAGCCTCAATCATCCCTGAGTGGCATTACATGAGCAATAAACCCCAACCACCCCTTGGATATAAGCCTACACCGGCTCAATCCTATTGAAGTGCTATAATTACCCACTACACCACCAGGCGCCAATATCTGGTTACATGGTTACCATCCAGCTTAGTAAATGGTTTCCTGGTGTACAGGAAATCATTTGGCTTGTCACTCAGCGTAGAGTCACCCACAGGCAGAAGGAAGAGGAAAGAATGAAGGAAAGAAAGACAGAAAAGGGACAGAAAAAGGACGAGGAAAGAACGAAGGAAAGAAAGACAGAAGAGGACGGAAGGAAAGAAGGATGGAGGAGAGGAAAGGGCAGACACCCGAGAGAAGCGTATATAATTAAGGTCGTGCAAGGGAGAGAAAAGACGGCGCAATGTGATAAGGAGGGTGTCGCGACGCTGGTGACCCAGATCCTGTTAGTATGAAACGGCCATTTTTGTTTCATTTTTCCATGTGCTTTGGAACGGACACAAAGTTGGGTCACAGTAAAAGGTGTTTGGAGTGTAAATGTGATGCGCATGTGATCCCTTAAACGCCTCATCCCACCAAGGCGGGGTCAATAAACCAAAAAACTAAAACAACCATGCAAACTCTGGTTACATTTGCATCACATCCACACTCTCAACACCGTAATACGTTTTACAGTATTTAAATCTGTGATTATTAATTCACAATAAAGCCGTATGGATTGCAAGACTGTCGACAGTTCATGTCTTACCGTGTATTATCCCTCCTCCAACAATAGAGTCTGCCAAGGGAACTAAAGGAGAAATGCTTCTCATCTGTAAAGATGGCTCTGCTCCATAAGTCATCATCCTGTTCAACATGGAGCTGTGCAAAGCCAGTCTTCCTGCACAGTGCTGGTCCGCCAGCTGTTCCTTCTGAGCTGGGGTGCGATGGTGTATTCCAGCGCTATATAACCTTCTCCTTACAGTTCTGGCTGACACTTCTAACTGCAAGTCATGCCTTATTGCCGCTGCGTTGGTAAGGGGTTAGATACCGCTGCCACAATAATGTTCCCATCCTCTACTGGTGTCGTCCTCCATAGGGCTCATGTTCTCTCTAAGAAAAGGAGTTTGCTGTAAACCCAATGAGGTTGTGATGCATTTATTGAAGTGTTCTCAAACGTTACCATTATAGCTTGCGTGGGTCTTTCCTAATGACTATGTAAGGTTTTATTGCATCCGTCCGACTCCGTGAAACCTGAACGATCTGCATATGCAGCATCGTTTCACGGGGCGAACGTCACTCTCTCACCTTGTCAGAGTCACTCAGCGGGGAGATGTTGCCATATGCAGGTCGCTTGGTTGTATCAGTCTCGACGAATGGACTACGTTACTACTTCACGTGTTAACACTGTCACCTCCATAGAATCCACGAGAGTTTGACAACACAATGTTAACCAGCTGGGACAATTTCCTTATTGATAGTACCGACAGAGGAACGTGTGAACAGGACTGTTTATATTACTCTATACACCCATATATTTTCTCCTCATCCTTTATCTGTTTTACCAATGCTCACCCCTATTTCGCTGACACTGGTGGAAGAGGAATCACGTAACATAGCTATGTCTCATAATACGAATCTTTTTGTAATGTTAATGGATCCTAAATGTAATCGATAGTTTAATCACCAGCTATGCTTAATGTGTAAAACAATGATATGGATTTGTAGTCAAAGGGTAAGTGGAAAAACTAATCATCTCCTTTGCATTTCCTATAACATGGTCATTTGAGAACGGGAGGGTGGGAGAGATGATAAGGTTATCAGAAGAATAAAGAGGAAGCCAGAGCTACAATGCGTTTTGCTCTTGTCTTTGCTACAGCCAGGTTCGGATGCATTAAATAAACATAGATAACATGTAAATATGAACTACTACTGTACTATAATGTTACTGAAGGTCATACGTTACCGTGAACAACAGTTAACCATCATAGCACGCTTAACACAGACCCTTCTTTACTGCAACCCCATTACTGACAGGACCAAGTCTCTGATACCCTACACTACTCCACCACCAACCAGTAATGCAGGTCACTAGACAATTGCTGATGGTTGTAGATGTAATCGCAGATAATATGTATTTTCTTAGAATGTGAATAACTGTATATTGAAAATTTCAGTATAATAACTGTAACCTCATAGGTAAAATATTTATAACTGTTCACATACACTATTTCATATGTATACTGGCATGGGCGTCCGGAGGGGGAGGGGGCAAGGGGGGGCAGTTGCTCCCCCCCCTTGGAATTTGACGGCTTCAGTTCTTGTTCAAGGATGATTGAGTGGTTTGAGTCGATTCATGCATTCTGTCACTATGCATTTGATGTAAGTCATGTAACTCATGTAAGTCATGCCTATCTGGAGTGTGTGTATTAGAATAAAACTGCACATATATGTACAATTTCTCGTATTTTGCCCCCCCTTACAATAAATCATGTGGACGTCCCTGTGTACTCGTACTACAATACTGTAAATCCAATTATGCTCATAGAACTTAAAGATCTTACGGAGGTCGTTTATGTTTCCATTGGTGTTCCACCTCGTAATCCACTTGGCGACGGTCCTTGGTGCCAGGCCAAGTCGCTGAGCGATAGCACGTATAGACAGCCCACTATCGCGCAGAGCGATGAAGTTGCCTCTTAACTCCAGGTTTTGCTCCTTCCTGTTCATACCGTATTTTCCCGGGGACTGGTAACCCCCAGATCCGTATGATACAAAGAAATCTCGGATTATTTCCTCCCTCCTTCCCTCTCTGTCAGTGTCAGACACGCGAGTCGAAAATTCTTGATCCGATGCAAACGTTTCTGGCATCATTAACGCGGAGGCTACAGTAAGTGATTGTGAAGAATGATGGGTGGACTGGATATTACGTATGGTAATAGTAAATATCAGAGCAACTGAGTCTTTCATCCCCTTCAGTGTTTATTATTACGATTATAATATTATTAAGAGTGAAAACAATAGATTGATTTCACTTTACTAATCATAATTTAAAATAAGACGCATATCCACGTTCTGGTCACATCCGTCACTTATGTGAAACCCGTAGCTTAGATGAAATGTAAGAAGACCCGACCATCCGTGTATTTCATAGCTTACTCACGGGACACAGGTGTGCAGTAATTGCGTCATCTATTTAACTACACAAGTGTAGTTTGATATTAAAACGTCAATTGCAATGGGCAAGTCGTATTATAAAATGTTACCTGTCAGCGTTTCCTAGCTATGACTATACAATCATTGGATGTATTCTGGGTTAATATAATACAGTGTTGCCTAACCACATTAATTCATGTGACATGGGAATAATGTAATAATAAAATCGCTAGTCTTTTACATATATAGAAGTATGTAGATTACATATTTCATAGAAATATTGGTCGTGATTATAATGAGATAGGGAGACGCTCCGTCAAAGTCCGTTACCATGCCTTAGGTGTATACTCTCTCTCTCTCTCTCTCTCTCTCTCTGTCAGTGTGTGTGTGTGTGTGTGTGTATATGTGTGTGTGTGTGTGTGTGTGTGTGTGTGTGTGTGTGTGTGTGTGTGTGTGTGTGTTCCTATTATATTTAATGAACGGCTTCAGCTATCAACGTGAAACCTTCAGCGTATCAAAATATGGCCAAAATCTTGGACAAGTTCGAAAATGGCCACTCGGAGTCAGGGTCAAGGCCACCAAAATTACTGCCAAAGGTCAACTAGTTTTTATCGCCTACCTTTAGCACCATTATATCTCATGAACGGCGTGAGCTATCAACATAAAACCTTCATGGTATCAAAAGATGTCCTAGATTTTGAACTTGGCAAGCAGCATATTCTGGCTGGAGATTAGCATTCGGCACCCATATTCCTTTTTTTTTTTTTAATATTATTATTAATGCATACCACGCATATTCACCGGTAAAGGGTGAACAACAGACCTGTTGGCCCAAGGATGAGGTGAAGGGTAATGTGGTGTCGGAGTGGGGGAGGAGTAGAGTCCATGGTGGGTGGGAAAGAGGGGTGCAACTGGGGTAGCGGTGCGGGGTAAGTGACGAGTTGTCGACGGTGGGACAGGGACAATATGGTTAGCAGATACACATCCACAAGAACAGTCGAGTATTATTATACAGATTTATAGTGGAGCAGCAGTAGTAGTAATGTGAGGGAAATTAGACACAATGGAAAAAAGGAGATTAGTAGTGGCAGCGCCAACAATGGTAATAACAGATTCAGCGTCTTGTGCTAATGTTGTTTGTGTGGGAGTTATGATGCGATGAATAATTTAATACAGCAGACGTTATAGGACCGGACGACTAGAAACCCCCTAAGGAATATGACGGCTCGCAGTACGAGGATACCGGGAAGTAAAAGTAATAAAAGAGGCAGAGACTGAAGGAAAATAATGCACGTATGAGGTGAAGCAACGGTTAAGGCCTGGATAACAAGGCGGAGCAGGATATCACAGGTATATCTTTGCTGTCTCATAATTTGTGTTGTTTGCAACTAATTTCTTCTGGTTATAGTAAATTGTTGGCGAATGCTCTCCGCTGTCCATCACCATGTGGATTATTCGTCCATATAAAATAACTGAAACATTTGTAGCCATCCTCACAGCTACTGTGGGAATCAGCATTAAATTCACAATCATTCTATAGTATACCTATAGACAAGCCAGGAATAACATTCAGAAACATTATCACTGCAGTGATAATGACCAGTTGCAGCTGATATACAACTGGCTCGGTGCTTTATTTGTATCATGAGGATCCGAAACAGATGGGTCAGGTTCACAGGACACCATGACAACATCGTAGTCTGTGTTATAATACTGTATAAGCTATGTATGTTACGAACGCATAATGTTTTGCAGGTGAATAGCATGGAAATGTTTCGAATCCATTTTCATTAGGTTTCTCGCTATTCGCCTCGTAGCTCAGTTCCAAACTACCACTCACGATTGTCCGTTCACCTGACCTCTCTCTAACCCTGACTTCCACTTCCCACCACTGAGGGGAGTACAAAAACTTCGGTGCGTGGGTGTACATCCGGTTGATAATGAAAAAATTGAAACATTTTAGAGGATATATATATATATATATATATATATATATATATATATATATATATATATATATATATATATATATATATATATTTAAAGTAACTGATAGATTTGCTAGTCATTAACCCACTGGATCTCAGAGTTGCTGGGCGAGGCATTGCCCTGGCAGGGTACTAAGCGTAACGCCCTCCCTTATAGGCTCATAGTCGCGAAGCTCATAGGTCCCTACCCGGGGGTTCCCTACTTTATATAGACTTGAAAATTCCCAGTTTTGTCCAATACTGAGAACACTGGGCTCCAATGGGTTAAAGAAACTGATCAATTTGCCAGGCATTAACCCATTGGATCCCGGAGTTGCTGGGCGAGGCATTGCCCTGGGCGGGTACTAAGCATACCGCCTTCCGCCTATCAGCTCATAGTTGCGAAGCTCATAAGTCCCTATCCGGGGGTTCCCTGCTTTATTAAGACTTGAAAATTTCCAGTTCTGTCCAATATTGAGGACACTGGGCTCCCGTGGGTTAAAGAAACTGATAAATTTGCCAGTCATTAACCCATTGGATCCCAGAGTTGCTGGGCAATGCATTGCCCTGGGTGGGTACTACTATCCATTTCAGAGGCGGAGTTGCGCTGTCTATCGCAAATATCTCCTAAACGAATCGTTGGATCAGTATGGTATCTCAACACACTACTTTTGACATCCGGGCCTAATTTATGACCCTTAAACCATATTGCTATTTATGTTATGTGCGGAGTTTACTCGTGAAAAATAACAGAAAGTCGACTAGTCATGTTGACGCATTCGAAGGAAAGTGTTGCCCCCCCAACACCCTCCCAAACTATTCCTTAACTACCCCTACTTCTCCCCCTTCTCGTCCTCGTTATCCCTCCTATTCTCCCCGAGCTCCTCGCCTCCTTCATCACTCTTGTGTCCCTCCCTCATTATCCCAGCACTGTATTATAATGTAAGAATGTTATGTAGTTGTAGACGTATTGATATGATTATTTGCAATGGATGCAAGTCGTATTTCGCGTAGAAAGTACTGTACATCAGGATGATTACGTACATGTAATAGAAGCTATGCCTATATGTTTGCAGTGTTTATGGTCAACCATTGAAATTCACGAACTACAAATTGTATCACTTGTTGCCTGAACCTTCTCGGAGAAGTTATTACTATTATTACAATACTGTGTATTCATCCTATAATGTGAACATGGTCCAGTTGATATATATTGTTTTACCTGTCTCTATTTATATTATTACAAAATTATAAACTCCAATGCTCTATTGTATATGATGCGTAATATTCATTAATATATACATACATACATCGTCATTTTATTGTAAATACTATTACATACATTCCATTACATTTATTAAGTTGGAGCAATATATCATATTGTAGGAATAAAACTATGTAAACAATATAACAAAATTTATTCAACATCACTTTCAAAGAAGACGTCATCATCTTCATCATCACTGCCGATGTTGATAATAATGGGTTCCACTCCTTCGTGTATGTTGTCAGTCTTCCAGTATTCTTCTTCAAATTTGCGGGAGTGCTGAACAGCCCCCGTCCACACGTCCTTGTGTACCATATGCCTGGCTTCCTCCAATCTATCCTGTAGGTCCGTCCGGGTAAACCGTTGTAGTGTGGAGCACACATGGCGCTTCATACAGCCCCATACTTGCTCGATGGCGTTGAGTTCTGGGTGGCCAGGTGGCAACCGTATGACCTCGTGTCCCCACATACGGATGGTGTTGTCGATTTTATACTGGGGTTGTGGGCGGTTCTGCTGGCAAAGGAGCAGCAGCTCAGGGCGAGTGGCAGCTGGTGGGATGGAAATTTTGTGCTGCTCCAGCCATCTGATGAGGTCCGCCTTCCTGGTGGCTGTGGTAGGGCATCGACTCTCCTCTGTTAGCTGACTGTGGTAAGGTGCATTATCCAGTACAAGCACCGATGGGTTTGGCAGTGACGGAAGGAGCTGCGTTGTTAGCCATCGCTGGAACAGTTCTCCGTTCATTTCCCCATGATAGTCACCCTGGTTACTTTTGGCTGGGTAGCACAAGTAGGAACCGTCAACAAAACCTTCGTCCGTGCCAGCTGCGACCACCACAAATCGCTCCCCTTCACCAGGTGGTACCTGACGACTGTAGGTGGTGCTGATGGGAGCCTGATTGGTATCCACCCACTCCCTACTGTGGCCCATCATGGTGGTAAACCATGTCTCATCCACATACACCACCGTTCTTGCCTCCTTCCGGTGGCGTTGTAGAGCCCGGAGAGCGGCTATCCGACGACACACCACCTCCAGCGATTCCTTCCTCACATACATCTTGCGTTGTGACACTCTGTATCGGAATCCCATGGTGTGCATGATCCGCCAAACTGTTGTTTCAGAGGTATCCTCGGGGATAATACCAGCTGTTTTCAGATCAGCTGATATGACACTGAGTGTGAAATGTTGTCTTTCTGAAAACTTTCTGTGGATGTGGCGGCGTATTGCACCGACAGTAAAGTTGTCGAAGCATCCCGTGTAGGTTGTGGACGGTGGTGCTGGTGTGGAAGGGGAGGATGTGGCGGCTTTGCTGACAATGCTCCTCACTGTTGACACACTCGTGCCCATGATGTTCGCAACTCGCTCGTAAGGCCTGTGTACATAAGGATCAGTGTTGTTATATTTTGCATTTCTTCTATAATATGACATTGCGACATAATACAGTCTGCCTTACTGTTATATATGTTAAGAAACGTGTACACATAACATAAAACAGAAAAATCTTTTGATATAGATAGCAAGTTCACTTACACAGGAAAGTCTATTACATCAATACTCGCATAATGCAAAATATGGTAGGTTATTATAGACAGAAAAGACTCGAAGGAAAAGGGTCTTGTGGCTCAATCTTTACCCAGAGCCTTAGGAACCAGCAGCATCTTACTTTGCTTTCACAGCCAGAGACCTCGTTCTCCCCTATAAATAATTGACTCCAAGATAGTTGGTATAATTGTTATCCATGAGATCATTATGATTTTTTTTTCAGTGATTCTGCCAACATTATTATACACTTATATAGCAACAGTACCGATTGAATATTTTTGTTGTAATTTTTACTTTTTATACCATTGTCTAGCAAATGCTCGAACAAAATAAAGTGAAGTGGGTGGTTATTATGCCCGCCGTATTCAAAGAAACACAGCACATATACTATAAACATGGACAAAACTATGTACTCACCTATTCAAACTTATGTAAGTTCGACCACGGGTGCTTTCCCTCTTGAACAAAGTGGCAAGACGAATGATAAAAGCTGTCCTGCATCCACGGGGGCAACGGGAAGACATTGTAGATAATGTTGTTAGTGGGCGTGCCTCGACAGTCAATGATCTATCCCCTGTACCTGCTGATGTCATAACCTCGGGAAGGGGAAGGGGGGGTACCTCAGAGAAGGGGGAAGTGATACGGGAGACTGAGGATATTCAATGAAACCATAAATTGCTTATTAAAAATAAAAGATGAACAAATAAAGCAACCATGAACGATTTTATTTGGTTGCCCAAAAACAAAACTGACTTCATATTTTTGGTAACCGTAGATACATCGGTAATGAAACGGCCATAACAACGTAATTAGCCAATGATTTTATGGTCGTTTGACCCACTCTGGTTTTCATGGCCACACACAACAGTAGGTTTCATTCATTCATTGCCAGACGCCATGTATCCCAGACGGGGTGGCCAAGGGCTTAGAGTTAATTGTTTTACAGGGAGGGGCACTAATCCTCCACCAACCCCACTTGACACGTAGTAGGTAATTGTGTTAAATAATATTACTAATGTATGATAAGTATATACATACTGTCATATTCAAATATTATGTATGCAATTAGAATGAAAAAAGAAAACGGAAGTGCAAAGATGGGAGAGGGATGGTGTGACTGGGAGTGAAGAGGGAAACGGGGAGGGGGTGAACGCGATATTGGGGGGTAGGGAAGGAGTGGTCAGAGGGTTGTTCAGGGTGTTAGTGGAGGAGCTACCCCACACAGTCGCACTCGTCCGATTTTGTATAACACCTTAGATTTGATGACTGGATTAGGCTTAATATCCTTCAGTAAACTCCTAATGTAACATATGTAGCAGTATGGTTTAAGGGTCATAAATTAGGCCCGGATGTCAAAAGTACTGTGTTGAAATATCATACTGATCCAACGATTCGCTTAGGAGATATTTGCGAAAAACAGCGCAACTCCGCCTCTGAAATGGATAGTAGGCGTACCGCCCTCCGCCTATCGGCTCATAGTCGCGAAGCTCACAGGTCCCTACCCAGGGGTTCCCTACTTTATTAAGACTTGAAAATTCCCAGTTTTGTCCAATACTGAGGACACTGGGCTCCAATGGGTTAAAGAAACTGATAGATTTGCCAGTCATTAAATACAGTGCCCTAGCGTCCAATACGCATTAGTCCAGTACTATTCGCGTCCAGTACGGTCGGCACAAAAACAACAATAACAATTTATTACTCTAGTACGGATTTGTTGGGCTAGTATGGATTGGCTGCACAAAGTGGGCCAAACCAAGGCCTTCTCAAACAAGGCCTCTTTATAGAAAACGTGACGTCACTAGTGTAGGCCGAGACAAGACCAGCCAACCCACGCTCCCAGCAGGAGTATATCTCGCCAATAATTGAATCCAGGCTTTTGGTAGTAATACCTTTTATATACTATTAATCTTGCCTTTCTTCTTTAGCTGAGAGCGTAATATTCTTCGCCAAGATAATATGAAACAAATCCATTGAACTTAAAAACATGAAACAAATTTTATCAACATTTTAACTTTAATTATAATATTTTTCAAATCAAAAGTATGTACACCCGACACAGGCAGCTCTGCCTTTTGTTTACTCTTGCATTTAAAAAAAATGCTGCAGGGATGCAATAGATGCATTTTGCCATCATACAACTAACATTTCACTTAATCATTAATTATGGTAGAGTTTTAAAACAAAAATCGTAATAATAATAATAATAATAATAATAATAATAATAATCTATTTTACTGGTTCTGAAGAGAGAAAGAGAGAAAGAGAGAGAGAGAGAGAGAGAGAGAGAGAGAGAGAGAGAGAGAGAGAGAATAAAAATAAAAGTAAAGGGGAGAGAAAGAATAGAATTAAAACTAACAACAGGGATATGGTAGAAGCATTTTGCTATATATACATCATAACACTAACATAACACTTAAATGTTAACTGAGGTGTAGACTGTAGCACCAGACGAACAGGACAATACTCCCGAGGTGGAGGGCAAGCTGGTGATAGGGAGAGCTAGGGTTCCCGTTTCACCAGCCCTCAGGACTTGATCCTGAGCATCTCTCTTTGCTGAACATTTTCAATGCAGCATTCGTATACACAGAGAGTAGGCCAGCATCCTGTCTTAATACCTCTACGTTCAACTGTCTGCACAACACTACATGCACATAACATATCACACCTTCTATTCACTCTTTTTAGCAATGGCCACTGCAGTGTTACTATTAAATGAGGTGGTACCTCGGACTACCACCACCGGCAGGGTAGGGCTGGAGGCACAGGGTCCTCCTGGTTGCCATCAAGCGACTGTGCCAGCAGCGACTGTTGCAATTTTCGGTAATGCGCGTCAGCGGAGAAGTGAAAATGCGGCCTTATTCTTCACCAACATCTGCGGCCTTAGCACAGATTTAAATCCAGTTCATTTTATCCTTCAGTCCATATCCCCTTTGCCCCTTTTCCTCAGTGAACCACAAATCTCACCCTCTACTGATATATCGCCATTTTGTTTTCCCGGTTACTATTTTCTCACAAAGTTCTGTAACAAGGGCGGCACCTGTTGTTATATCAAATCCCAATATGCAGTTGACACTATTTTAAACTTCACTTCATCCAGTTTTGATTACTCATTGTATTAACTAAATTGTCAAAATATTACCAAAAATATTTGTGTAGTCTATCGCTCCCCCAGCGCCTCTTCGGAACCCAGTGTATTTGATTCCATATCTACACCGTTGCGTAACCTTAACCTTGCCCTTAGCACCGAAATTACCATTTTGGGTGATTTTAAGATACATAATGTTGAATGGTTATTGCATTCTGCCAGGACGGACGACGCTGGTCTAGAGTGCGAGCTGTTTGCAGATTCGTTTAATCTCACCCAGGTGGTAAAGGAACCAACCAGAATCCCTGATAATCCTGACCATAATGCCCAACTCTTGGATTTATTCTCAACAAATAATCCAGATCAATACAGGATAGAGGTACTGTCACCACTTGGATCCTCCGACCACAATCTCATCAAAGCCTCATTAGTTAACCCCCCCACACCTCCCAGTTCTGAACCTGTCAGGGTGACCCGTTGGCACTTTGATAGGGCAAACTGGGATGGATTTAGAATGATCTCGCTGACATTCCGTGGCAGCCTTTCTTCTCTAGTGATCCCAGTTCTACCCAGTCCCACATTTGTGGCTTAAATACTAGCTGGTATGGATTTATTCATACCAGGTCAACAGCTCACTAAAAGATCGAACTCTCCAAAATGGTTTGATGGCAACAGTGCCAGAGCAACAGCCCAAAAGTCATTAGCATACAACTCATACTTAAAATCAAAAACTTCTGAATCACTCTCTCAATTTAAAATTGCTAGAAATCATGCAAAAGTTGTAATAAATCTTGCTAAATCAAACTTTCTTCAAAGGCAAGCATCAAAACTACTTAACAACCCTAATGACAATAGAATATTCTGGTCAACTCTTAATTCTTTCAATAATAACTTTAATAAGTCATCTTCCATTCCCCTACTAAAATCTTCAGATGGCAACATTACAAATGGCCCGCGTGGGAAAGCGGATATTTTTGCCATTACATTTGCCAGAAACTCTACCATAGACGATACCAGCCAGAATGTCCCAGTACTAGAACTTGACTCTCCCGAAATTGCTCCACTTAAAATACAGACAAGATATGTAATATCCATCCTAAACAATTTACCTACCAACAAAGCTCCAGGCCCAGATGGAATTCCTCCAATTGTTTTGAAAAAGTGTTCCCCTGAAGTTGCCTCTGTTCTAGCTAAATTTTTCAGACTATGCATACGTAGTTCTTCATTCCCAAATTCATGGAAAGAAGCCAATATCCACCCAATTCCGCAGAAAGGAAGTTCCTCTGACTCCTCTGATTACAGACCAATTGCTGTCACATCTTCTTTTGGTACGGTATTTGAAACTTTAATTAATAAGCACATTGTTAAACATCTTGAATCCAGCAACATAATTAATGATAAACAATATCGTTTTCGCCACAAAAGATCCACCATTGACATAGTTAATCTCCTAACTCATACCATCCATCAATCAATTGATCTACATGGAGAAACTCATACAGTAGCCCTTGATATTTCCAAAGCTTTTGACAGAGTATGGCACCGTTCCCTGCTGTCCGAACTCCCTTGCTATGGACAAAAGTCTTTTGTTCCTTTGATTTCTTCATATCTTAGTGACAGGAAAATAAGAGTAAAAGTAAATGATGTATATTCCAATTTTCACTCAATTAATGCCGGCATGCCGCAGGGATCAGTTCTGGCACCAACCCTATTCCTGGTTCATATTAATGATCTCTTATTTGTCACCCACAATCCCATCGACTCATATGCAGATGACTCAACACACTCAGACACCCATTTACAAAGTCTAATATCTCCACGTCTCAACTCAGTACAGCCTTCTCCATAAATCAAGACCTATCTATGATCAGTGAATGGGGTCAAAACAACCTTGTCTCATTTAATGCTAGTAAAACTAAATATATACAATTTACTAATAGACATGTATTGCCGGATTCGTACATTACCTTCAGTGCTACTAATATTCCCATCTCCAAAAGTATTGAAATTCTCGGCGTCTCACTTAACAAAGCCCTCAGCTGGACCTCTCATGTTAGATTACTTGCCAAATCCGCCTCAAAAAAATTTGGATTATTGTACAGAGTTCGTAACTTATTCACCGATGAGCAGTTAACAATAATTTATCAGAGTCATGTGCGCTCTCACCTTGAATATTGCTCACCCTTGTGGAATGGATGTGGAGAGGATGCATTAAAACAACTAGACAAAATTCAGAACAAAGCTTATAGAATTATTAACAACTCTGCCATTACAAATAAACTACCTCCCCTGCAAGTAAGAAGGATTGTTGCCTGCCTTGCATTATTTTACAGATATTTTTATGGCAAATGCTTAGGCGAAGTTGCTTCCATGGCGCCACCTCTCCATGCCTTCCCTCGCGCTACACGGGCATCTGGTAGCGCTCATGACAGGAATGTTACTCAGCCATACTGCAGAACTTCTGCGTATCAGAATTCTTTCATTCCCCGTACTGCATCTCCCTGGAACTCGCTTCCCCAGAGTTTTATCCCTCCAAATTTCAACCCACAGCTGTTCAAGTCTAACTGTTACAGATATTTTATGAACAGAGGACACCAGTAATCTGGTGAATGGATCATTTTTTTTCATTCATTTGTTTTTCCTTCCTCCGTTCTGTTATTTAAAAAAAAAAAATACTTGACATTTGCACGTCTCATCTTCCCCCTTCACAGTCACATAATCCTCCCCCCTCGCCCTTCCTCCTGTCCCACCCTTCCACCTGTGTGTGTGTGTGTGTGTGTGTGTGTGTGTGTGTGTGTGTGTGTGTGTGTGTGTGTGTGTGTGTGTGTGTATGTCTGTCTGTCTGTCTGTTTACGCACTTTTTGCTTGTGTCTTACTGTGTCAGTCTCTCTCTCTCTCTGTTGGTGTGTGTGTTGGAGTCAGTTGACTGAATGGGTGGAGATAATGAGATTGAGTTGCTGAGTATGGTAGTTCGGTGCATCGCAAGGGTGGGTGGGCCGGATGGTTGGTAAAGGTGGGGATGGGAGGTTGTTGGATAGGGTGGGTCGAGTGGCTGGGGATGGGTTGTACTGGTAGATGGGTTAGTGAGTGGATGCATTTGGTGAGTGGCTGGATATATGGATGGTCGGGGAGTGGTCGGTAAGTCTGGTTTGGATGGGTGAATCGAACTAAAAGAGTGCATGGGGTTGGATAAGAAGGGTGGTTGGACATTTGGATTGGCGGGTGGGTCGGTGGGAGGAGTGGGTGGATAGGATAGGTGGGTGGGCATGGTGGAGTGGGTGGACAGAGTTGGTGTGTTCAGGGAAAGGTGGAGGGTTGTGTGCATGGAGGTAGGAAAGAGGTGGAGACGACCTCAGGACCTGACTGTGAAGCCTCTGATCTGTCATCCAGACACCTTCAATATGGCGGATACCCAGGTGACAGTCCACGCCTATCACCTTTGTTTCTACCTCCGGGACACTCCTTGCCCATAATGATGGTATTGTTGACTGATTACACTTACTGATGCGGTGGATTTATTTCGTAAATAACTAATATTTTTAATACATTTTTCTGCATACTAAAAGGATAAAGAAACCAATTTAGAGACATTACAAGCTTTATATAGGCTACCACCAATTCACTGACGTTTCTTTACTTACGTATTTATATGCCACTAAACAGCACTAACTTATTCATAGTAATTCTACTTTAATAGCTTTTAGAGCAGTGTTTCTTTCTGTAAACTGTTTGCCTGCATAGGAATACCTCATCTGTAAACAGGTCTCAGCAACTGCTTTGATTAGCAATACTAGGTGGTTATGAAGAGGGTCAGATGCAGACATGTGACTTTCTAAATTTAAAAATATAGTTTTGTTCTGCGACTCAGATAAGACACGGATAACAATAGCATGACAAGCATAGTTAAACAATTTTGGGTGCTACTTTGGCTTGTTATCTACATGGAAAAAATATCTACATCGTACTTTGGCTTGTTATCTACAAGGAAAAAGTATCTACACCGTACAAATTTTATTTTGGAATGATATCTACATAGTAAAACATATTATAACATATATATATATATACTGTATATAACAAAGAAAATGTAATTGAAATATTAAAATTTTTTATTTTATTTATATTCTAGTGATAAACAGCATGTACATCGGCTAAAATGTCAACACCGTACAAATTTTAATTTGGAATGATATCTACATAGTAAAACATAATAACATTTATATAACATAGAGAAAATTTAATTAAAATATTAAAAAAAAATTTATTAATAATATTCTAGCGATAAACAGCACGTACATCAGCTAAAAATGCTAAATATAAGGCAGGAGCTTCTTTTCTCATCTAGCGATAAACAGCACGTACAGTCGGGGAAGAAAGAAGCTGGACACAATTGGCGGCCTCTGGCAACAACTCTTATAGTAAACACGTAGGTGGTAGCGGATATGCATGAATGGAGGGGTAACGTTTGTATCGAAGTGTGTGATTGGTCGGCACACCACCGTCTGTCATTGCCATGTAGTCAAATATTGGAGAGGGTTTTGAGTATGAATACGCTATGTGGTAGATATAATAGATATTCACGCTCTGTCATAGGACATATAATATCTTAATATGACAGTTGATTAGCTGTATTGATTAATGTCACTCATATTTAAGGCACTATGCAGCTGAAAGTATTTGTGGAGTCAAAGGCATCTGTCTTCAGAGTTGGTTCAATATGAGACCGAAGCCTCAGATCCTTGAATAAATCATAATTATTATCAAGCGCAATACATAATTTATTAGCGAGTTCGTTTGTATGGTTCATTAACGAATATATCATTGAAATACAACGTTGGTTCTGATAATCTTTATGACTTTGCTACGTTCTGAGTCAGTAGAAACGTTCCTCCCATGAACGTGGACAGAGCTTCATTGAGCACCATCCCTTACCGTGCTGGGGGTGGGAGGAACCGTGAACACACGCACGATTTATTAGTTTTTTCATTCAACTGCTAATGAAAAACTACTATGCAATTGCTAAACAAATGTTTGCTCCGTCCATGATAACAAGAGACTGCTCCTTGATAAGGCAGATACCTCTGATACTGAAAACATTCCTTTTAGGTGATGTCCATCACACGTTTTCCCTCTCGAGTTGAGGTGGTGAGTTGGTAGGGTGAAGTATGGCCTTTTCAACGGCACTTCTGTCGCGATTGTTTCGCCCTACAACCTCTCTACCGAACTAGCCTCACATGAGCATCCCCTCCAAGCTAGCCTCACACGAGCACTTTCCTCCGGCATTCTCTTCCCTCACTTAGCCCAACCTTTCACATTAGCAACATGTCAAGATGATTCCTAACATCCAGTTCAGTCAGAGAATTTGCAAGTTAGTAATGATCTTTTGCCCCACAGTTCAGATCAAGGAGATTCAAATTAACTAATTTTATGGTGAGTGCTTTTTCAAGTTAGTGAAGATGTCCACACTCATAGGTTACATGTTATCAGGTGATACCATTTATACACACAATATAATTCACTCAAAAGACCTAGTATGTCAGCGTTTTATACTAACTAACGCTACACGATTCTAGTTCCTTTATAGGGCATCCTTGCATATTTATGGTTAACTTTTTCGCTGTGAGTTTTCTTCCTGTGATGTGTTTGGTGCTTGAGTAAACAAGTGGCCCCCCGTAAGGGGGAATCACACCATCCACGAGCCTATACATATCTAGCCCGGCTCGGAATATGACCTTGACCTTGACCTACTACCACCAATTTCGAACTCGTAGGAGATTTTCATCCTTATTACACACCTGTATAATTTTGTGATGGTATTTTGAGCGGTTGCAAAGTTATCATGCTATCAGATACACACACAGACAGACAAATTGAAAACAATGCCATGTTTGCTATCTCGCTGGTAATTACTAGTCACGTGCGGTAAAGCCCTAAGCACTAAATGAAATGTGACGTAAGCTTGAGCATGTTATTGAAATTACGGTAATTCCATTTAGCACACGCAATGTCTTTCCAAATAAAAATTAAATTTGTGATGCATTGAGTACAAGTGCCACACACGGATTACAGTAAATTCTTTTTCACTCGTATAATATAGCATGCAAAAACCTTTACATTCGAAGCATGTTCTCCATAATATATTCATAAGCTTACAACTGAACTAGCAAAAGGTTTAATATACTGATATGCTTAACGGTAGACGATTTTGCTGATACCTTGGAACAATCCGCCTTCAGTAAGGACTGGCAAAGAATAAAGGTGATAAGGATAAGGTTACCAACAAACGAGTATTTCCAGTGATGCAGTAATGAGCTGCAGTATTACACTTGACTTCTGTGTTTAGCTTATATTCTTGTAACTATTGATTTTAACATCATCACATTGCCTTTTGTGTGATTCTTTTAATTATGTTCATGAAAATGACGTCTATGGGTCCTACAACATTTATTGTGCTTCACTCATGATAGGTCACATTCTTTTCATACCATAATAGATTGAGGTAATATGAAGCTAGCAAGTCAAGAGACTGAAGGGGTGTGCATTCACTTTGTATCCGAGGACAGAACAGGCGCAGTAGAAGCATAAAAAGGATACGCACGAGTAATTATTAGGAATTATTGCCTTCCTACACCAGTTGGATTGATATTGTGATAAACGTCGAGCAGTAGTTTGCAGGGAATGATGCGGATAACACGAAACAACAGATTTTTAAATACTCCACACAGTTATGGTGCTGAGCCATCAGCCCTCTGCACGAACTTTGGAATCGTCCTCTACCTTAATTATTAAAACATTGGTTTCCGATTTGTTATGGTGAGATATATCTCGGATTATAGTCTAATGACCTGCTTTAATCCATCATGTAGCTACAGTTCACTTGTTGGCCTTCATTTGGATCCATCAATATGGTAAAGGGGAAGTTTATTCACCTGTAAATCTGTGCTGGTCCGAATATGACAAAAAGGTTCCAATTAAAAATATCATAACATGGTTTCTTATATTTCAGTTATAACTAATCACACATACATATAAACACTGAAACATGCACGCAAACCATGCCATGCTCTGTGACTGAACTGGATGTTAGGAATCATCTTGACATGTTGCTAATGTGAAAGGTTGGGCTAAGTGGGGGAAGAGAATGCCGGAGGAAAGTGCTCGTGTGAGGCTAGCTTGGAGGGGATGCTCATGTGAGGCTAGTTCGGTAGAGAGGTTGTAGGGCGAAACAATCGCGACAGAAGTGCCGTTTAAAAGGCCATACTTCACCCTACCAACTCACCACCTCAACTCGAGAGGGAAAACGTGTGATGGACATCACCTAAAAGGAATGTTTTCAGTATCAGAGGTATCTGTCTTATCAAGGAGCAGTCTCTTGTTATCATGGACGGAGCAAACATTTGTTTAGCAATTGCATAGTAGTTTTTCATTAGCAGTTGAATGAAAAAACTAATAAATCGTGCGTGTGTACACGGTTCCTCCCACCCCCAGCACGGTAAGGGATGGTGCTCAATGAAGCTCTGTCCACGTTCATGGGAGGAACGTTTCTACTGACTCAGAACGTAGCAAAGTCATAAAGATTATCAGAACCAACGTTGTATTTCAATGACATATTCGTTAATGAACCATACAAACGAACTCGCTAATAAATTATGTATTGCGCTTGATAGTAATTATAATTTATTCAAGGATCTGAGGCTTCGGTCTCATAATGAACCAACTCTGAAGACAGATGCCTTTGACTCCACAAATACTTTCAGCTGCATAGTGCCTTAAATATGAGTGACATTAATCAATACAGCTAATCAACTGTCAAATTAAGATATTATATGTCCTATGACAGAGCGTGAATATCTATTATATCTACCACATAGCGTATTCATACTCAAAACCCTCTCCAATATTTGACTACATGGCAATGGCAGACGGTGGTGTGCCGACCAATCACACACTTCGATACAAACGTTACCCCTCCATTCATGCATATCCGCTACCACCTACGTGTTTACTATAAGAGTTGTTGCCAGAGGCCGCCAATTGTGTCCAGCTTCTTTCTTCCCCGACTGTACATCAGCTAAAAATGCTAAATATAAGTCAGGAGCTTCTTTTCTCATCATCCGCCAACAGAAGTAGTCTAGGTGCGATTGAAATGTTCTTTGATTGCAGCCTCTCATTTTTTTCAATATACGAATCTTCGCATCAAGCCAGGATCTTTCCTTGTGTATGTGCTCCGGTGTTAGGATCGACGTAATATTGCTGATGTTTACGGAAAAATGTCGAAAATTGAGTTGGTTTAAATTAGAGTAAGCTGGCCATTCGTCGGAATGGATTATTGAGCCTTCAGCGACTTCTCTCTGAATAATTGGTTGAAGTGTCTCACGGTCTCTTCTTTGAACGTAAAAATATCGGCAATCTGAACCTTTCTTCAAACCGAACACCCAAGGACCATCAATACGTTTTCCATAGTTACGGTTATTGTCCACCTCAGCTTCGCTGTCTGTTGAATTTGGAGCCCGGTCTCCTTGCAACATTAGGCCTCTATTGTATTTTCGCCGTCCTGCAAAGCGTGCTTCATCAATTTGCACAGGCTCTTCTTCAGTGCCTACCATTTGACCACGATTCTGGACTTAAACAATCGCTGTACAAACTTCTCTGCACATATTGAACCAATCGCAAATTGCTTCGGTACCTCTACCAGTTAAACATTGAACCAGATCATAAGAGAGGTCTTGTATAAAAAAAAAGATCAGTTCTAAAATTTGGCAAAGAGAGAGCTTGCAATTTAGTTTGTTATTTAAATCTGGGAAGTGGAAGAATACATTGCCTCTGCGAACGGAACGAAAAGTTTGACATTAACGGTTTCTGCAACGAAGAACGGGCATAAATTCGCCATTTCGTCTTCTTTTCCGAGCGTCCTTCATCTCTCCGCCACATCGATGACACGGTGAAACACTTTGTTCTTCATCAAAAAGTCCATGTCTTCTTAAAAATGCCAGTGCCTTAGTTTCGTCGCTGATTTCGGTGTAGAATTCTTTTGCGAGCATCTTAAGGGCTGTGTCAATGACTGAAATATAAATGAGGATTTACGGAGGTTAGGAGGAATTAAGAAAGGTAAAGGACTGGCCTATCTTTGAAATCTAGGTAACAAAGTAGATTACAAGCAAATCTTTGGAAATTAGGTAACAAACTAGCTTGTAGATAACATACCAAAGCTGTCGAGACTGATGTCTATGGCGGAATGAAGTGTGCTGTTGCCACATGTACCTTGTTGAGTCGGGACCGGAGCTTCGACACTCGAACAGACATTCCACTCATGCTTCAGACTCTCTAACCATCTAGATCGCATACCAAAGTAGATTCATGTCACGTAGATTGCAATATAAGGTGTAGATCGCATACCAAAGTAGATTCATGACACGTAGGTAACAAGCCAAAGTAGCACCCAATTTTGAGTATTGGTTTGACTCACCACTTTGCAAAACTGTTTCTCTGAATTTTCTTTCACACAAAATGCATATGGTAAATGTATCTTTTGTTGGAAAAGATTAATTTCCTTTGTTTTCTACGGCAAACAGTGCGTGGAAGTCCTGTATATATGGGTATGTCACCTGGGTATCCACGATATTGAAGGCATCGGGATGACAGATCAGCGGCTTCACCTCACTCCCCGGGATTAGCGAGCTATGCCGACTCCATCTTTTTCCTACCTCCATGGTTGTGTGGGTAGATGCGATGGATGGCATTGCTGCGTGAGCAGGGTGGGTGGAATTCGTGGGTGGGAAGGGTGCGTGGTAGGATTGTTGGGCAAGGTAGGTCGTCGGAATGTGTGGGCAGAATAGCTAGGTCGCCAGGGTGAGTGGGCACTATGGGTCGCTAGGGTGGCTGAGACGATTGCATGGCCTGGGTGCTCTGGGTGGGTGGTGTGGTTGGTGAGTTGAGTGACTAGATCGGTTCAAAGTGGATAGGTGAGTGGGTGGATGTGTTGCGTGGCATTGTTAGGTGATTTTCGTGGGTGACATTTGTGAGTTGGTAGAGTGGATGGCCGGGATCGGCGAGCTGGATGGATGTCTGGGCAGGGTGAATGGCCGGTGTGAGGTAAGTGGGTTATGTTGACGAGTTGAGTGGGTAGGTGGAAGAGTAGCTGGGTGGATTTGTGGCTCTCTCGATGACAGGGGGGAGGGGGACATGTGTCTAGTAACCATATAAAATGTCGCTACTACCGCGTTTACTGTAGATGACGCTGGATAAATGTTTTGAAACAAAATTGTATAAATTAGGGTCATTCACTTGAAATCTGCTAAAACTTCGATATGATTTCTTCTCATGGAACTGAATATGGACCTAGGCACGTGGTAATACCCTTAATATAGTGGTTCTCAACTGGTGGTCCATGGTGACTTTTTGGGTGGTCTATAGGACTTTCACTATATTTGGTAAAAACCGGAGATTGATGAATATATTTTTAAAATTATTGAAAATTCAGTAAGAAAATTTAATCAAAGTAAATAATTGGCCATTCATTTTATTGTGTTATTCCTATTGATTATTCCAGTATTATTGGTACTTACCCAGATCTGTCAACACATGCAGTCAGAAGTCTTCTGCCATTTGCATAAACTTCCATGTGTGAGAGCAGATTTTCATGTTTGTTGCACATTAAGTACAAACAGAAGAATCGGCTTGCAGTGGAAAGCGATATTCATTGTGCATTATCAAGTACCACTCCTAACACTGAAAAGCTTGTCAGTGAGAAGAGAATCCAAAAGTCTGGTTGTAAAGAAAAATGTTGGTTGTATACTCCTACATAATTTCAAAATTCTGTTTGTTAGAAATAAATTTCACAGCAAAATGTTAGAGAAGTATTCATGTATTTCCTGGAAATTATGTTTGGAAGAAATATATTTCAGACCAAAATGTCAGCTGTCTCTCATTTTATATAATTTCTCGAAATTCTGTTTGCAAGAAATATATTTCTAACCAAAATATTTGTTGTGTATGCTTTATTTATCATTACTCAAAAATGAAATGGTCCACGACATTTTTTTTAATTGGGCTGGTGGTCCATGGCCTGAAACGAGTTGAGAACCACTGCCTTAATAGCAGGATAAATGAAAGTAACATTACATGCCTCAGGACGTGAGATTGAGCGAGACTTCATGTCCCCGATCCATCTGCTTACAAAAATCACTGCACTGGTGGCCGTAAGGAAGAGGAGTTGGGGGTAGAAGTGTGTGATTAACCTGACCTCTAGTGGCAGATTACCCCGTAACCTCGTTTATGGAAGGAACTTTTGTGCGCGGGTGTACAGTCTACTACTTAAGTTATGACTCAACTTCAGTACGATTTTCAGCCACAGATGACTCTAATCTTTTTTTGGAGAGAGAGAGAGAGAGAGAGAGAGAGAGAGAGAGAGAGAGAGAGAGAGAGAGAGAGAGAGAGAGAGAGAGAGAGATTCAGCGATGCGAGAATGAGGTGAGGGAGTGAGTGGATGGAGCCCTGGCGCTCAGATTCATTGTTTCATGAATGTGTGTGTGTGTGTGTGTGTGTGTGTGTGTGTGTGTGTGTGTGTGTGTGTGTGTGTGTGTGTGTGGCCTGTAACTCAACAAATTACATGAAGAAATGTTGAAAAGAAAATTAAATTAGGTTATTGTAATTTAAGAATATTTCGTGAGTTACATTAAAATCTTATATCACCATGCCTGTCTGTCCAACATTCTGCTTAAAAAATTTTCATCACTTCCTCTTTTACGCAGCTTCACTATGAATCTCTCAGATGAATCCAGAGACATGATCCAAATGCTGCCTAATCTCTCTCTCTCTCTCTCTCTCTCTCTCTCACACACACACACACACACACACACACACACACACACACACACACACACACACTCCACATCCCTGCCAATTGCCCTGTGAGGGGACAACATCAATCACCTTCTGCCTATCTATCTATCTACCTGTCCGTCTATCTATAATCAAAACCCTCAATCCTGAAAATGGTTGTCATAAACAAATAGCCTCCTTGTTGTGTTTCCTTAGCCATTTAGCTGCCCTTCCTCCAACTTACACCATCCTCTCTCTTATATCTCCACTCGTTCCCCCCATCTCATCCTTTGTCTCCCCCTCCCCCACTCTCGGTCAGTGACATACACCCTTTTAGATAGCTTTTCATTCTCCATCCTCTCCCCATGACCACACCACCACAAGGTGTTTATCTGATCGCTGTCAGGGACACCCACTTCACCACCACTATGCTCTTTCACTTCCTCATTCGTTTTTCTGTCGGTCTCTCCATGTATCGTCAGATTTTCCTCTCAGATAACTCATTTTGCCGTGCAGGCATTTAATCTGGTATTTCAAACCTTCAGTAACTAGGAATTCCTGACATTGTAAGAGTAATCATTTAATATACTAGATATAATGAATCACGTCTAAGGACCTCTTCACTTTACTCGACTACCGGTACTCTTACTTGAAGAACATAACAGTGTTCAAATTCTTTGACAGTAGATATGGTCCAGGAGAGTCTAAATTAATATTGCCGTCTGTTCTTAAGACGAAAACAGAAATTACTTCTATCTTCTTAAAAGAGATGGCAACGAACCAGCATTCTACTGCCGATTCTTATGAAGGTTCAAAAAATCATGAACTATGCAAACTTTATTACGTTACATTTACAGTCCTATTAGGAAATATTTTAGTATGTTATTTCGCTGTAATCACATTCTAATTCAAGTTTGTTCACAATGAAATGTATCATTTCATACTTCGGAATTCAGTATCAGGCAGCTCAACGGTAGAATACGAAGCTAAGTACTGGTAGAAACTGTCAAGGGATGGCTCCGACGCTCCCAGGTCTTAAATTATATATGATCCTTCGTATCTCAAACGTGTAAGTATCAAATTGTTCTTATGCATCTAATCTAATTTTCATGTCTTTTGTACCAGAAATATCGCCTAAAGTAGCTAAAGTATAACGTTGACACGCTAAAATATGATCAACATAAATCCCGATTTGTTCATATTTTCCATCTTTCTTTGACCTCCCTAGCCCTAAAATGGCAGAACCGTTCACTTCCTTTTCCACAGAAGAGTTTCATTCTCTACTAGGCCAGAAGCACAGTAGAGACTGCCCGGAAAAGGTCAAAGGTAATAGGTCGGGATTTAGCCAACGTTTACAGTTTTGACCTAATTTAGAGAGAATTTGGCAGAAGGGGAAAGGGTGAGCAAAAGGAGAAGTTATCCACGGTCTCACGACACTGTCAAACTTTTCAACTTTTAACTTGGATTTATTCGGCTTGGATTAAACTTGGTGGAAGGATTCAAGGTCAAACACAGATTAACTTGTTCAGCTTTGATAACAGTGGGATAAAAGACAAGGTCACAGGACAAGGTCAGTTTAAAGATTATTTTTCTATTTTACCTAAACTTAGTGAACGTGTTCATGCTCGTGCATCAATTACGGTAAATATTTCAAATTTGAAAACATCGGCCAAAGTTCAAGATCATAATGTTAAGTCAAAGGCTTGGTTACAGATACATCACAAAATGTGGTTCTTGTGCTCCCTCAGCGCTCCATCGCGTTATCTTCTCCAGAAAATTTTAATCTCAAGAGACTATTCGAAAGGTAGTGGAGGAGTCCCTCTTACAGAGAGACCGTAAAAACTTTTGAAAAGGAGCATAAAATATTAATAAAATGTACCAAGGTGTAGAGATACCAGTGCGCCAATGTCATCGGAAAGAGGACTTGCCGATAGAACCACATATAATCGCACCATTGTGTGTGTGTGTGTGTGTGTGTGTGTGTATATATATATATATATATATATATATATATATATATATATATATATATATATATATATATATATATATATATATATATATATATATATATATATATATATATATATATATATATATATATATATATATATATATATATATATATATATATATATATATATATATATATATTTATATATATACTGGCACATTTTTGTGTATTGCATGCCTGGATAAAATTTATACCAGTATCAAAACACTTTTCGGGTACAATTGTGCAACACCATAATGGCACGTAAGGTTATTAAAAAAAATGTAAGGATGTGATTAGGTTAGTTTTAACTGTTAGAAATTTTTCCGGTGGTTTTCGGAGCACTGCCATCACAACTTCGTATATTTTATTAATGTTCCTTATATATATATATATATATATATATATATATATATATATATATATATATATATATATATATATATGGAGCCTCTGTGGTACACTGGTAGAGAGTGCGTTTCGCACGCTGGTGAGCGCGGGTTCGCCTCCCGCAAGAGTTGTAAAAACTTTGGGAAGCGTTCACCAAACCACTTGCTGCTTTGGCGGACACAAGGGATGCTGTGGTTGAACCAGTGTCACATACTAGTATGCTTGCACCCAATCGGCTTAGGGCGGGCAGATTACATTTGGTTCACAGACTACACACACATCCAAAGCCACTACAACACTACAGTCACACTCACAAGCACTTCTCAACCTACGTACAGTCTCTACCAGACAGCCTAAACCACTAGGTAGATACATTGGCTGTATCGTCCCTGCTTCGGTAGGGATAGGCCGATCCTGCAGTGGACCTCAACGGCTGATGATGATATATATATATATGTATATATATTGAGTCGGAGAAAGGAGCGAAAGAGGCGAAATGGCGGTAAATTTTGCTGAAATTTATAAAGTAAGAATTATGAACACATTCTTTCACAAAAAAACAGGGAGAAAGTGGACCTGCAGAAGTCCAAATGAAGAAACAAGGAATGAAATCAACTTCATTATAGCAGATAAGAATAACACGATTACAAATGTATCAGTTAACAACAAAGTAAATATAGGAAGTGATCATAGAATGGAGGGTTGCACAGCCAGATTCAATTTCAGAAGTGAAAAAAAAAAAAAAAGATGATTAAAGATAAAAAGATGTGCCCAGTATAAGTAAACGAAAACAAAGCAGCTTTTCAGTTTGAAACAAGGAACATATTTCAAGCTCTAAGTAATGCTGAATGTAACACTGATGAGCTGAATAACAAACAAAAGTGGTAAGAGAAAGCTAATACAACCAAAGCCAAAAATTATTAAGAAAAGACTCGAGCTTATGACAAAAAGAAAGGACATGAATGTAAAAACAAAGAAAGACGAAAGAGAACGAGCGGAATTAATTAAGATGATCAACAAGAGACAAAGAGAAGAAAAAAGAAAGAGAAACAGGGATCAGAAAAAAAACAACAGAAAAAAAAAAGTCTGAAACATGTCCGATGTAAAATGGCACTAGGAAAGGAACAAATTACATCACTAAAAGAAAAAAATGGTGAAGTCATTAAATGCAGAGATAAGATGATGAAGAGATCTAAAGAAAATTACAAGCCTGTGTGCATCAAAGACAGTAGTACCAATAGCTAACTTTTCAGCTGACACAAGTAAAATACCTTAGGTAACACCAGACGAAGTAAATATTTCCCTTAAAAATATGCAAAGAGGGAAGGCTCCAGAAGAAGATGAAATAGTTGCAGATTTACTGTTGGATGTAGGAGCAGAAGTACAAAACAAGCTTGCTCACTTATTTACTCAGTGTATAAAAAACGAAAAAAATTTCCAAAACATGGTGTAGTGCAATAGGTATTTTAATAAGTGACTCAAAAGATCTTAGTAACTATCGACCCATTAGCTTATTATCAGTCATTTACAAATTCCTCACTAAAGTCCTTACGAACAGAATGACAACAAATTTGGAGAAAACCAACCTCGGGGACAGACAGGATTCCGAAGCGGGTATTCGACCACTGATCATCTACACACAATGAATCAGCTTACTGAGAAAACTACATCATCATCATCATCATCATCCGGACCTCCTTTCCCACCCAAGAGCAGGGTGAGGAGTAGCAATGTCCAGACAGCACAGACTTGCCCAGTCTAAATAGGCCACGCTTCCATTCACTCATCATTAAAGCCCCCGGAATCCTGGCTCTACCGGATACGCCACAAACATTCACCACATTCTGTAGCTTCACACAAACTACAGCATGTAATAAACCACGGTGTTTAGGTTTTGTTCTTTACGAAAAGGCTTTCGACTCAGTGGAGCACATAGCAATTATAATTTCATTGCGAGAACAAGGAGTGAATGAGAACATTGTAAAACTGTTCGAAAACATATATAAAGAGGGAACTGCTATAGTTAAATTACATAAGGACTTGGAAAAAATCAAAATTGAGAAGGGCTTGCTTCAGGGAGATACAATTTCACCTAAAAAATTTACAGCATGCCTAGAAAGTATTTTCAGAAAGCTAGACTGGGAAAACGAAGGAGAAAACATAGATGGAGAAAGCTAACCCATTTAAGATTTGCAGATGACATTGTCCTAATCTCAGATACGGCAGAGACACTGCAAGATTTGTTAAATTACCTGAACAAAGTAAGTCTCAAAGTAGGGCTAAAGATGAACCGAAGTAAAACGAATGTGTAACCCACAAACACCAAAGAACGTCATCAGAATAGGCGGAGAAATTCTTGAAGAAGTCGAGGAGTATTATTGCTTGGGGCAAATACTAAAATTAAAGAAAGATCATGGTGCAAAATAAAAAGATGCATTACAATTGGATGGAAAACTTTCGGTAAACATAGAGACAATATCAAAAGTTGCTTGGCATTTTGTATGAAACGAAAAGTATATAATGACTGAATAATTCCAGATATGTCGTATGGTTGTGAGACCTGAAAACTGACAAAATCGATTAATCCGTTCTCAGGAAGCAATGGAAAGGTCAATATTGTGAATATCTTGAAGAAACAATAAAAGATCGACTTGGGTGAGAGAGCAGACTAAAGTCAAAAATGTTATGGAAGGTATAAAATAACAGAAATGGAGGTGGACAGCCCATGTAGCAATAATAAGGGATAACCAATGGAGTAAAAGGTTGACTGACTGGACACCAAGAGATTGTAAGCGTAGAAGAAGAAGGCCAGAGGTGGAGAGATGAGATAGAGAAATTTGCAGGGAAAACGTGGCAAAGATTGGCTCATTCAAGCAGGGTTGGCAAAAAAACACCTTTTATCAAAAAGACAAACCCACCAGGGTTTTTTCGTTTTTTTTTTTTTTTTTTTTTTCACAAAATACCCCCAAAACCCGGGCAAAAGTGGGTTTTTTCAAAGTTTACCTTAGATTTAAATAAAATAATGTTTCCAGTATACATTATTATGAATAGCCCAATAAAATCTATTTTTTCACACAGTTATTTGAATGAGGGAAATGAACACAATCATGTTTTGACCTGTTTGGCTGTTATCATTGGGCTGCCTGCTACACAGAAAAACATGCTTCAACATTTAGGCGCGAGCCTTTCAGCCAGACTATTTGGTATGAAGGTATGAGAGACGAGAGCACTGCACAACTCATGAGCTGGTAAAGATCAGTCCACACTGCACAATAGTAGGAGAAGGAATCATTTGCCTTGCTACTCTCCTTTCTTTGTTGACCATATATTTGCATTTCTCAATCTTCTAAATAACTGTTACTGAAAAGCTGTTGCATAAGTGATTTCACACATTATCTTAACAGTAATAATAGCTTTTGGTAACCAAATATCTAAGCCTATAAAATACATCTATTTTAAACAAAAAGCATTGTTTATATTTCTATAGAGTTACTGATATTTGGTAATGATATGAGCCAAAATATAAGTTAACTCCAGTAATGATTACTATTATATAACAAATTTACTCCACTCCTTAATAAAACTAAAAACCATATCTATAAAAAACAATATTATTCTTAGTTTTAAAACTTTCAAAAATAGAGACAGGAAGTGCTGGCTGTAAAGTTTGTATTCACCACATTACATGTGGTCGTATAAAAACTGAATCTGCTGAGAAGGAGAGCAATGTTCTCAGGATGAAGAAAACTTTGATCTGATTTTTTGAAATTGCCGTAAGGAATAATGTTATTATTTTTCAGGAAATATTATTATTTCATGTTGGTAAGTCATTTAGAAGTGAAGTGTCATTTTTATTTTATGACTGAGGCAAAGAATTACATCCTTATTTGAAAAAAAAAAAGGTCTTTTGTTTTATTGGTTTGGTAACATGACAAGAACCATAATTTACTGTGACACAAAAATATTATCATTTCAGAAGAAAAGCATATTGGTTATAAAAACTATTAGAAAAATAGAAGTATTATAAACAGTTTTGAGAAAATCATTGAACAACATTCATATTTGCAAAGAGCATGTTATACTTATGTTGGTGATGAGAAATGTATTTTTTTTTTTTTTTTAATCACTAAGATTATGTTTCCAAGATATTATATTATAATTACAGTACTTGGCGATGTTGTGTTTTTTTAACCAGTGAAACAGAATATGAGTAAGTAGCTATTATTTACTTCTGATATTGTGTACAAAAATATAACCATTTAATCCAATAAAAATGAATTTGTTATGAAATACATTATTAAAAAAAAAAAAAACAGTAAAGAGGGTAAAATAGTGTTTTTTTTTTTTTCAAGTGGGTTTTACTGAAAAAACCCGGGTGGGTAAAACCGGGTTTCCCACTTTGGTGCCAACACTAAATTCAAGGAATTCGTGAAGAAGGCTGGGGGAAGCCTTTGTTCAGCAGCGGACTTGTAATATCTGATGATGATGATGATGATGATGATGATATATATATATATATATATATATATATATATATATATATATATATATATTGTTACATAGCCTATGATTTCATCATCCTTTGTATAATTCTAACGTACAGTATGCTGCATGTTTGATCACGATTCGCCTCGTGGCTTCCATAGTGACCAGGCTTGCGTGTTCTACCTCACTCCCCCCTTCTCCCCCTTATAGTAGAGTAAGTCGTTCTTTCTGTTGTTCAGAGCAGGATTGTCAACTCTTTGTCCCCTATGGCTTCATTTGCGCGTCCTTCTTACAAGTTGTATCAAACTCTGCTGGCCCCTATATAATGAGCTCAGTCTCTGCATTAATTGCCACTTAGATCTACTCCTCATTTTGTTCACATCTCTGTCCTCCCCTGTATAGTGTATTTTTGTGAGTGCTCAGGAAGTCTCCAGCCATCTAGCTGCTGTATAATTTGAGTATAAGTGTTGTTACCATTTTTCTTGTACTGTATGGCCTAAGGCGTTAATTCGTAGGCCTGGTAAGGTTTTTTGTGATTCATGTAGAGTTTTTAATGTCAGCCATTATTAATAATATTTTGTATCTGTAATAATATATCTAGCTTTAACTGAGCATTATCCGATTTTCTCATTTATCAGGGCTGACTTAGATAAATTTGCTCTTGCTAAATTCATGTTAATAGAGGCTATTGCAGTTAACTATGTATGTAACCTGTTTTGCCATTACATTATCCTTATGAGTCCTGAATGTTTAGTTGTTAGTTTGAGCATTAAACTTTAACTTGTAATTTTACCTAAGTCTTTTGTTTTGAACCTGGAACGTTGCGGGACAGTAGTGATTTTAGTATTCTCACTTGAAGTGTTCATTATCTCTCTCTGTTCCGTAACATAAATTTGGCGACCTCTTATCAGGATATTCAGGATATTATCATAAGGATATTGCTTGATATTTTGTGACTGTGATTTATTCATGATGTCTACTATTACTACTCTTGATGAAGCCAAAGATTTTTTGTCAAATGTGCAAACAGTGTGTGATGTAGAAAACAGAACAAAGAATGAACTTAAGCTTGTTGCTCAACAATTGGGAATTGCTGTTCGCTCTCATCATTCTAAAGATCAAATTGTTGGCATGATTAATAAAAGCTTGTTTGATGTAACTCCTCCAGATGAGCAAACGCAGATTGAAATAGCTAAATTACAGCTAGCCCTGCAGGAGGCTCGTGCTAAGGAGGCTGAGTTTCAGGCTCGTGCTAAGGAGGCTGAGTTTCAGGCTCGTGCTAAGAAGGCTGAGTTACAGGCTCGTGCTAAGGAGGCTGAGGCTATGGAGGCTGAGTCTCAGGCTCGTATTCAGGAGGCACAGGCACAGGCTCAGGCACAAATTAAACTTGCTAGGATTCAGGCAGACCATGAGTATTGCATGAAACAAGGTGGAACTGGATCATCTAGCTCTGATGATTTTGATGTGGCTAAAAATGTTAAACTTGTCCCTCCTTTTAATGAATCTGATTTAACAAAGTATTTTCAGTTGTTTGAGAGGGTAGCTACAGGTTTTAATTGGCCCAAAAAGTATTGACCAGTACTCCTACAGAGTGTTGTCACTGGTAAAGCTCTTTGTCTCAGGATCAATCTGATAATTATGATGTAGTTAAAAGCTTGATTTTTAAGGCCTATGAGCTTGTTCCTGAAGCCTATAGAGTAAAATGTAGGACAACTTATAAGCAAGATAAGCAATCCCATGTTGAGTATGCAAAAATCAAAGAAGATCTGTTAGAGCAGTGGTTAAATTCTAAGAATGTAAATTCTGATTTTGATAAATTTAAGCAGATGATTTTGCTGGAGGACTTCAAAAGGTGTATTATAAAGATGTAAGCCTATATCTTGATGAGAAAGGAATAGATAATTTGTCTGATGCTGCACTTTTAGCTGATGAATATGTTCTCACTCACAAGAGATATTCTAAAGAAAAAAGGAAAGCTGAGAGTAAGTACGTTGCCTCTACTCAGAGTACAGGTAACAGGAAAGAGAATAAAGATGATGTTTCTCAGGAAGTAAATACCAGCTTCACCTCTAGATTTCAGAAAAGTAAATGTACTTATTGTAGTAAGCTTGGTCATACTACGGAGAAATGTTTCAGGAGACAGCGTGATGTGAACAAAAAGGAGTCGTTAAATATTCAGTCAATTGGTCTAGTGTCCACCCTTGAGAGTTCCCAGAATTCTTTAACCGAGATAACTGAACCTGCTTTGAGGGGTAAATTAAATTCTCATGATGAAGCTCCTCTTTTGAGCAGTAACGTGGGTGACACTCTCAAGAGTTCATGTGCTAATTTCCTGTCTGGTGGTTTTGTCAGTCCTCTGGACAGTAATGACAGGAAATCAGTTAAAATATATCATGATACAGGTGCTTGCCAATCTCTTATGCTGACCAGTGTTCTAGGCTCTAATGTTAATTCCTCTGATGAAACTGTAATCTTACAAGGTGTAGGGAATAATTACTTCTCTGTCCCTCTGTGCAGAGTGAATTTAGAGTCTGGTTTTGTTAATGGTTCCGTTATGGTTGAGTTGGTTGAGACACTCCCAATGTCAGGTGTAACTTTCTTACTTGGAAATGATATTCGTGGAAGTCAAGTGTGTCCAGCTCCTCAGTTGTCTAGTGAACCAGTGACTGCGACCCAGGACTGTGATGTCCCTGATGTGTTCTCTGCATGTGCTGTCACTAGGGCTAAGTCTAAAGTTACTGGTGACTTAGAGGATAATGATGAGGATGATGTTATCCTAGCTGACACTTTTCTTGCTAATTTGGACCACCCACCAGATGAGGCAGTACCCCGTAGTGTTGATAATTTGTCTCGTCAAGAGTTGGTTGAGTTGCAGGTTGCTGACCCTGAGTTGAAAGGTCTAGCTAACTCTGCTTGCAGTGAGGAAGAGTCAGCTAGTGCTTCTACTTGTTATTATATAACGTCAGGAGTACTTGTGAGAAAGTGAAGACCCCCAGCAGCATCAGCTGACTGTGAATGGGAGGTTGTACATCAAGTTGTCATCCCCCCAGCAGCATCAGCTGACTGTGAATGGGAGGTTGTACATCAAGTTGTCATCCCTCGTGTTTGTAGGCAGGATATCATTAGAGTGGCTCATGATTCCAGTTTGGCAGGACACCTTGGAGTGAGGAAGACTGTGGCACGCATTTTGAAACACTTCTACTGGCCAGGTATCTTCAGAGATGTTTCCTGGTATTGTAAGTCTTGTCACACCTGTCAAGTTGTGGGGAAGTGTAATCAGACCGAAAAGGTTGCACCTCTAGTTCCCATTCCTCCTTTTGAGGCGCCATTCACCCGTGTGTTGGTGGATATTGTGGGCTCTCTTCCTAAGACTTCTTCAGGATTTTCTTATGTGTTGACCCTGATTGATATGGCTACGCGTTATCCTGAAGCCATTCCACTTAGAAATATCTCAGCAAAGAACGTGGTTAAGGAAATGCTAGGGTTCTTCACCAAGTTTGGTCTGCCCAAGGAGGTACAGTTAGACCGGGGAAGTAATTTCATGTCAAATGTTTTCAAGCAGTCTCTGAAAGAGTTGGGCATCACCCAGATCACGTCTTCAGCTTACCATCCCCAGACCCAAGGAGCGTTGGAGAGATATCATCAAACACTCAAATCGATGCTCAAGAAATACTGTTTGGAACATCAGAAATACTGGGATAAAGGTCTTCCATTCGTTGTATTTGCCGCAAGAGAATCTCCAAATGAATCACTGGGCTTCTCACCCTTTGAACTACTGTTTGGCCATGAAGTAAGAGGACCCCTTAAGCTACTCAAGGAATGCTGGCTGTCGGAGGAAGATGACGTCAACCTGCTGGAGTATGTGATAAAGTTGAAAGAACGGCTGTCCACTGTTTTACAGCTGGCGAGAGAGAATTTAGGAGCTGCTTAGGAGATGAAGACTTGGTATGATAAGAAGTTCAGGTTACGCCATTTTCAGCCAGGAGATCAGGTTTTGATTCTGCTACCGGTGCATGGGCAACCTCTTCAAGCCAAGTTTAGTGGTCCTTATTTCGTGGAGAAGAAACTCAGTGATGTCAACTATGTCATTGCCACACCAGATCGTAGAAAGAACAAGGAACTTTGTCACATCAACATGCTAAAGTTATATCACAGGCGGGACGAAAATAACCCAGTCTGCACTGTAGCTGTTCCACCCGAGTCTGCAAGTGAAGTTCTCCCATGCAGCATGAGCCTGAGTGATAGTTTGGGAAAGAATCCTGATATCATGAATGATCTCCAGACTAAGCTTTCTCATCTAGCTCCCGAGGAAAGACAGGAGTTTTCGGCATTACTGCAGGAGTACCCGCAAGTATTCCGTGCCACTCCAGGAAGAACCACTGTGTTGATGCATGATGTCGATGTTGGAGACGTAAAGCCAATTAAACTGCCTCCTTACCATGTGAACCCAGTGAAAGTTCCTCTCATCGAGAAGGAGCTTGGCTACCTGTTGGACCACAAGATGATTGAGCCCTGTCAGAGCGAGTGGAGTTCTCCTGTCACTCTAGTCCCTAAGACAGGTGGTCACAGTGGCTTTGCATCGACTACAGACGTGTTAATCAGATAACCAAAACAGACACTTACCCTCTCCCTCGCGTGGAAGATTGCATAGACAAGATCGGAAAGGCTAGGTACATTAGTAAGTTTGATTTGTTAAAGGGATACTGGCAAGTACCTATGACTGAACGTGCTAGGGAGATCTCATGTTTTGTAACACTAGGAAAGACTTTTGCATGTTCTGTAATGCCATATGGTATGAAGAATGCACCAGCCACTTTTCAGAAGCTCATGAATGTTGTAACAGAGGGTTTGGCAGGGTGTGTTGTTTATGTTGATGATGTATTAATCTTCAGTGACAACTGAAAAGATCACCTATGTCATGTCAGTAAATTTCTTGAGCGTTTGGTTCAGGCTAATCTTGTAGCTAATTTATCAAAGTGTGAGTTTGGTCAAGCTAAAGTTCAGTACCTTGGGTACGTAATTGGTGATGAACACGTTGCACCACCAGGAGCTAAGGTTCAGGTTATAAGTGATCTTCCCAGACCTAAAAGTAGGAAAGAGCTACAAATATTTTTGGGAATTATAGGTTATTACAGGAGATTTGTTCTTAACTTTTCAATTCTTGTATCACCACTTACAGACCTACTGAAAAAGGGAGTTAAATTTGTCTGGATCGATAACTGTGAATCCTCTTTCAGTAAACTTAAAGCTATCCTATTAAGTCAGCCAGTGCTCGCTACTCCAAATTTTGGTAAGCCTTTTAAGATGGCTGTTGACTCAAGTGATACAGGAGCTGGGGCTGTTTTGCTGCAAGAGGATGATCAGGGTATTGAACACCCTGTATCTTATTACAGTAAGAAGTTCACTCCACCTCAAAAGAACTACTCAACTATTGAGAAAGAGCTTTTGGCCTTTATTTTGGGTTTACAGCATTTTTCATTTTATTTGTGTTCTGGTTTTGACCCCATAGTCATTTATACCGATCATAACCCATTGAAATTCCTTAGTAACTTTAAAGATTAAAATCAGAGATTGACAAGATGGAGTCTACTTCTTCAGAATTATTCATTAGACATACAACATGTCAAGGGGAAAGAAAATGTTATTGCAGATTGAAGAGAGAACCTGTATTTTTTTTTACACAGGAAAAATCATCAGAGAAATTACCAATATGCCGGAAATCGAACCCGGGACTCTCATGTGAGAGCCAGGCAGCATACCACTACACCATGACCAGTTAAAAGTTAACTCTCGTTGTCACAATCTTGTAACCAACGTCCCTCCGCCCCCCACTGTGGGCCTGAAGAGGGTGAGTTAACCCCTTGGCACTCGGGCAAGTAGATGCTTTTAATCTATCCCATACACTTACGGCAAGTCAGAATGAAGAGAGAACCTGTATTTTTTTTTTTTTTACACAGGAAAAATCATCAGAGAAACTACCAATATGCCGGAAATCGAACCCGAGACTCTCAGGTGAGAGCCAGGCAGCATACCACTACACCACGACCAGGTAAAAGTTAATGCACGTTGTCACAATCTTGTAACCAACGTCCCTCCGCCCCCCACTGTGGGCCTGAAGAGGGTGAGTTAACCTCCTGGCACTCGGGCAAGTAGATGCTTTTAATCTATCCCAAGCACTTACGGCAAGTCAGAATGAAGAGAGAACCTGTTTTTTTTTTTTTTTTTTTTTTACAGGAAAAATCATCAGAGAAATTACCAATATGCCGGGAATCGAACCCGGGACTCTCAGGTGAGAGCCAGGCAGCATACCAGTACACCACTTTCACCTGGTCGTGGTGTAGTGGTATGCTGCCTGGCTCTCACCTGAGAGTCCCGGGTTCGATTTCCGGCATATTGGTAATTTCTCTGATGATTTTTTCTGTGTAAAAAAAATACAGGTTCTCTCTTCATTCTGACTTGCCGTAAGTGTTTGGGATAGATTAAAAGCATCTACTTGCCCGAGTGCCAGGGGGTTAACTCACCCTCTTCAGGCCCACAGTGGGGGGCGGAGGGACATTGGTTACAAGACTGTGACAACGAGAGTTATCTGGTCATGGTGTAGTGGTATGCTGCCTGGCTCTCACCTGAGAGTCCCGGGTTCGATTTCCGGCATATTGGTAATTTCTGTGATGATTATTGCAGATTGCTTATCTAGACTTTAGACAGATAGTTTTAGAGTAATAAGAAATTTCCATTGTAAATTTCTTTTTCTTTGTGGGGAGGTGTTACATAGCCTATGATGTCATCATCCTTTGTATAATTCTAACGTACAGTATGCTGCATGTTTGATCACGATTCGCCTCGCGGCTTCCATAGTGACCAGGCTTGCGTGTTCTACCTCACTCCCCCCTTCTCCCCCTTATAGTAGAGTAAGTTGTTCTTTCTGTTGTTCAGAGCAGGATTGTCAACTCTTTGTCCCCTATGGCTTCATTTGTGCGTCCTTCTTACAAGTTGTATCAAGCTCTGCCGGCCCCTATATAATGAGCTCAGTCTCTGCATTAATTGCCACTTAGATCTACTCCTCATTTTGTTCACATCTCTGTCCTCCCCTGTATAGTGTATTTTTGTGAGTGCTCAGGAAGTCTCCAGCCATCTAGCTGCTGTATAATTTGAGAATAAGTGTTGTTACCATTTTTCTTGTACTGTATGGCCTAGGGTGTTAATTCGTGGGCCTGGTGAGGTTTTTGTGATTCATGTAGAGTTTTTAATGTCAGCCATGATTAATAATATTTTGTATCTGTAATAATATATCTTGCTTTAACTGAGCATTATCCGGTTTTCTCATTTATCAGGGCTGACTTAGATAAATTTGCTCTTGCTAAATTCATGTTAATAGAGGCTATTGCAGTTAACCATATATGTAACCTGTTTTGCCATTACATTATCCTTATGAGTCCTGAATGTTTAGTTGTTAGTTTGAGCATTAATCTTTAACTTGTAATTTTGCCTAACTCTTTTGTTTTGAACCTGGAACGTTGCGAGACAGTAGTGATTTTAGTATTCTCGCTTGAAGTGTTCATTATCTCTCTCTGTTCCGTAAGAATATATATATATATATATATATATATATATATATATATATATATATATATATATATATATATATATATATATATATGCGCACACACACACTATTACCTGACATCCACTTCATACCACTTCGTCATAACTAGTGTAGAATCATATTTACCCGTCCCTGCCCCGTAGGGGCTAGGGAACGGGTATTGTTTTCTCTTAGTTTATCTGTTTGTTCGTTTAAAGGGGGAACCTGCACTGTATAAGGAAAAATCATCTAACATACTGCCAATATACTGGGAATCGAACCTGGCAGTTCCAGGTGTAAGTCAAGCAGCAAACCAGTACACTGCAACTACGTAAAAGTTATCTCACATTGTCACAAACTTCTAACCAATGTCTGTCCTACTAACTGTGAGCCAGAGAGAAGGAGACAACCCCTTGGCACTTGGGCAAGTAAATGCATTTAATGTCCCAAGTACTCATGGCAAGCCAGAAGGAAAGGAGAAACCTGTACTGTGCACAGGAAAAAACTAACATATTGCAAATATGCCGGATCGTTGTGTAGTGGTATGCTGCTTGGCTCACACGTGAGAGTCCCGGGTTAGATAACTGGCATAATGGCAATATGTTAGATGATTTCTCCTATGTACAGTACAAGTCTCTCCGTTCATTCTGGCTTGTCGTAAGTGCTTGGGATAGATTAGACGCATGTACTTGCTCGAGTGACAGGGACTCATCCTCTCGGGCTCACAGGTGGGAGTCGGAGGGACATTGGTTACAAGATTGTGACAGCGTAAGATACATTTACCTGGTCGTGGCATAGCAGATTACTGCCTTGCTCACATCTGAGAGTTCCGGGTTCGATTCCCAGCATACTGGCAATATGTTAGATTATCTGTTTGCTTATTTGTCTGTTTGTTAACAGCTTTACGCGAGAACAGCTGGTGGGTTTTTGATAAAAATTACAGGGATGATGGACTATGGCCATATGACCACCTGATTAAATCTGGGGGCTATTAAGGCCAAGTCCCAGGCGGTAGGCCAAAAAAAGTAAAAAAAAAATCTTTTTTTCGTCATAACTCCTTTCAAATTTATTATAATTTTCTCCAAACTTTAGATGTGACACCACTGAATAGATATTCTGTTGTGTTTATACGTCAGCACTAAAATGACTGCCGGGGACGGCTTTGCTGTGTCTTAGCACCGCTTCTTGTTTCGTCTTGATTCTCTATCACAACTAAGATTCAAGACTACTAGATGCCAGATTGATACCAACTCCACGTTTGCAGATCGAAAGGGGGTGTTATGTTTAACGCGCGCGCGCGTGCGTGTGTGTGTGTGTGTGTGTGTGTGTGTGTGTGTGTGTGTGTGTGTGTGTGTGTGTGTGTGTGTGAATGCATGTGCGTGTGTTTCAAAATTTGACAGATTTTTTTATGCAACGAAGAAGGAACCAAAGGCCAGGAGCCTGTGAATTGTTCCCTCCAAGAAAAAACAAAAACAAGATATGAGAGCCAATTTCAAGAACTGTTCAATTCTAGATGCCTGGACACACTGAATCTGAAAGACTGGTGATTATAGGCAGTAGGAAATACAGACAGAGGGAGACAGTTCCGGAATTGACCTGTTGCATACGTGAAGGACTGGGAATAACGGTTAACTCTTGTGTTAGAGAGTTGGATAGAAAAGGGATGAGAGGTTGTTGCTAGATGGGTGCAACGCGCTGGCTGTTGTAGAGGAAGGATGCAGGCCTACAGTTCAGATGAGCAGTGACCACTGAAGTAGCGATAGTAAAGAGATAAAGGTGCAACAGTACGGCGAAGACACAGAGGCTGAAGGGAGCTAGTAAGAGGAGGAGAGTTGATGTGACGAAAAGCTTTTGACTCCACCTTGTTGAGAAGGGCTGTATATATATATATTTTTTTTTTATGTGTCCGACTCTGGGCAAAGGCTTCAGGGCCTATATCTCAGGGGCAGTAGCCTATCCCAAGGCCCAGTAGTCCTCCTACACCTCCACATGTCACCACTTCGGCGCTAACACCCACCGTCCATACTGAATACATGCTAGGGCTGTCTCACACAGGACTGGTGTATTGGTATTAGCGGGGGTATGTTTGCGACATGTCGGCAGGTCATCTGGTAGATCAGGAAAGTCTGCCTTTTATGAAATTCAAATCCTTAAACTGTTCCCTGCCTCAGCGGGGATTCGAACCTGGGCCCATCAGGACTGCAGGCCGCCTCTCTACCGATTCAGCCTCGCCTCCCCACACATAAGAGTTGTACTCTACACAGGAGCGAATAAAACCCGTGTATAAAATCAACAACTGTGCAGGGATAAAGAAGGCACAGAGTCGGCTTAGTACACCTAATCTCTTGGAAGCAGATTTTGCGTAAGAAGTAATATGTTCTTTCAAAGTTAAATCCCGAGAGAATGAAATCCCAAGTATGTTTAAAGACGATGGAGGATAAAGTTGGATATTGTTGAAAATTAGAGGGTACTCATGTGGAAGATTTTGTCGGGTTGATAGATGTAAAAAATTGAGTTTTTGATGCACTGAAAACAGCAAGATTACTTTTACCCTAATTAGAGATACTTAAGAGCCAAGTCAGACATTAGGTGTGCCATAGCCTCATCCCTTGTCTGTTGACGTAACTGTTGAGATGGATGCTGTGGGAGGCAAATGTAAAGGTGAAGGGCGGAGTCATCAGCATATGAGTGGATAGGGTTAGATGTACAGCTTAGAAGGTCATTCATGAACAAAAGAAAGAGAGTTGATGATAGGACAGAGCCCTGAGGAACACCACTATTGATAGTTCTAGAAAAAGAACGGTGGCCATCTACAGCAACAGCTATAGAACAACCAGGAAGGTAGCTAGAGATAAAGGCACAGATACCAGAATAGAAACCGTAAGAGGGCAGTTTGGAAATTAAAGATTTGTGCCAGACTAGATCGAAAGCCTGTCAAGTGCAACTGCAAAGCTTTCGCCAAAGTCCCGAAAGAAGGATGACCTAGTCTGAAAGGTAGGTGAGATCGCCACTGGAGCGTCCCTGGGGGAACCCATACTGATGATCAGAAAGAAGTTTGTGACAGGAAAGATATTTTAAAATTTTTGGTTAAGACTGGACTCAAAAACTTTTGAAATACAGGATGTTAAGGCAATTGGACGATAGTTAGAGAGTTGGGAATGGTCAATCTTATTTGGGAATGGCTGAATGAGAACAAACTTCCAGCAAGAAGGGAAGGTACAGTACAGTTGATAGACAAAAACTGAAGAGGCAGGGTGTAAGCACAGAAGCACAGTTCTTGAAAACAACAGGAGGGCCCCAGTCAAGTCCATTAGCCTTCTTAGAATTGAGGCCAGTGACGGCTGAGAATGCATCAGTTGAAGAAATTTTAATGTCAGCCATGAGGGAGTCAGAGGGGAGAAGTGATGGAGGGACAGTGTCGGAATCGTCTAAAGGTGGAATTAGAGGAGAAAGTCTGAGCTAAGAGTTCTGCTTTATCACTAGAAAAAATAGTAATAAAGCAATCAGGATGGGAAAGAGGAGGGAAGGATGATGGGGTAATGTTGTTAGAAAAGTTTTTGGCAAGGTGCCAAAAGGAGTGGGAAGAATTCCAGTTGGAGAGTTCAGAGCATTTAGTTAGGTCCCCCTTACTGTGTATCAACCGCTCATTGAGGGAGCTGGGACGTCACAGGAGCCGATTCCCCACTCTTTGTTTTCTAGTTTGGGAATTCACGGTAGTCTTTTGAGCATCCGAGAATTGCCGACGATGAGCCTGTATGACTTGCAACATGAAATGGGAATTAGAGATGAATACATAGCTATCAAGTGGAAATCTATAAGAAGGAAGTAAAAACGCACCTAAAGTGTTGATGTACTGGGGACAAAACAGGGCCGGAGCCAGCATTTTATTAAAAGGGGTGGGGGGCGTGATTAGCATTTTCATATATATATATATATATATATATATATATATATATATATATATATATATATATATATATATATATATACTGTATATATATATATATATATATAGAGAGAGAGAGAGAGAGAGAGAGAGAGAGAGAGAGAGAGAGAGAGAGAGAGAGAGATAGATTAGATAAAGAAATTTGCGGGGAAAAACGTGGCAAAGATTGGCTCAGTCAAGGAATTCGTGTAAAAGGTTGGGGGAGGCTTTTGTTCAGCAGTGGACTCGTTATGGCTGATGATGATTATATATATGAGGCGTCTAGAGCCACAGGGGCATCCCCACCAATATACTGGTTTTGAGTTAGGTAGGGGGAGGCAACAGGCTTAACCCTCTTCTCAGTGACAGCACTGGTTGCCATACAAGATTCGGCCTTCTGGACAGTGGTAGAGGGGCTCAAAGTCACGTGGGTTTGTCCATGCTGCCGGGCGAACAAATCAGAACGGGCAGGCATCTAAGCCACACAGCCCAAACCAATCAGCATTCTCACTCTCTGCCACTCCCCCAGAGCAGCCAATCAGCAAGCGTGTGGCCCGCCCGGTGTGCCGGTGAGGCTTCCCTCCCGTGTTCACTGAGGTGTATAATTATTACGTATATGATTTTTACCCTATTTATCGTGGATTATTGGTGACAAGATGACCTGTTGTTATTGGGGTTGAAGGGGGGGTGACAAGATGAGTTCATCACATAGTTACAGTGAGGAGGTGGTGCCTATAACCTCTCGTAAGTGTCAGAAGTGTGTGGAGAAGTGGAAAAAGGTAGAAAGGAAGAGGAAAAGAGAGTGGTGAGGGGAGACAGCGGGAGGGGGCGTGGCACCGAGGAGGCAGAGTTGGATGTCGATCTCCTAGATGACGACCCCACCATATAACCCCCCACTACCCATTCTCAATTTACTTAAGCACTACACTATTTTTTTTTTTTTTTTAGTGTTATTTCAATTTATTATGGTAGAGGAAAAATAATAACTGCATTGAATTCAGTTTTAGTTGTCTATCTATCTATCTATTGCCAGACGCCATAATCCCGTTAGGGGTGGCCATTTGACTCTGAGTTATTTGTTTTACAGGAAGGGGCACTAACCCTCCACCAACCCACTTGATGACACGTAGGGAGCACGTAATTGTTTGGTTATATGGTTACCACCCAGCGTTGTAAATGGTTTCTTGGCTTACAGGAAACCATTAGGCTTGTCACTCAATGTAAAGCCACCTGTAAAGGAAAAAAAAGCAATAAGAAGTGACAGGAAAGATGGGAGAAACAGGAAGAGAGGAGGGCAGGCACAGAAAAAGAATGATAAAGGCTGAGGAAGAAGTAGGCAGCACTACGTAATAATTATTCGTTTATTAATATTAAGTGAACTGGAATCTTCAGTTAATAAAGTTTTGTACATTAATACATTTCTTGATGTTTTTTCTGCTATGTTTTTAAATCCTTACAATATGTTATTATGCCCACTTATAAATTGGGGGTTTGGTTTACTGCCTACTTTGTGGTTACGGTTATTATTGTTTTGTTTTTTTGGCTTTACATGTAGAGCATAGGCGCTGATGATCATTTTGATGTATAAAAGGTTTGTTTATTGCCTTCTGGTTATGACGTTGCCATAAAAACAACTTTAAAGCGTCATAACTCAAAAGTACATTTTGGCGCCGATGCCCCTTTGGTTCTAGACGCCTCATATATATATATATGTATATATTTATATATATGTATATATATATATATATATATATATATATATATATATTGGAATTGAAAAATGTGAGTACGTTTAAGTATTTGGGTAGTGTGATGAGTAAGGATGGAGGTTTGGAGGGTGAAGTGCTTGAAAGGGTACAGCAGGGAAGAAAGGTTGCTTGTTCCTTGAAAGCAGTGATAAGAAACAGGGAAGTGAGCATGGAAGTGAAAAAGTTACTACATGACAGTATTGTGATACCAACTCTAACGTACGGTAGTGAAGCTTGGACATTGTTGGAAGGACACAAGTCAAGAGTGAGAACAGTGGAAATGAGTTATTTAAGAGGAGCCTGTGGAGTCACGTGGAGAGACAGGCTGACGAATGAGGATATAAAGGAGAGTTGTGGTGTGGATGTGGATGTGATAGGAAGCGTTATGAGGAACACACTGAGGTGGTTTGGCCATGTGGAGAGGATGGAGGGTGAAAGACTGACGAAGAGAGTGTATGTGAGTGAGGTGGAGGGGGGAAGAGGGAGGGGGAGGCCGAGGATGAGATGGAGGGATGGGGTGGAGAGGTATATGAGAGAGGGGTGTGTGAGTTGGGCGCAGGGCAGTGAAATGGCGGGGGACAGGGCGACTTGGAGGCGATTTGTTTGTGGCCACCCCAAGCGGGATTGAGGCGTCTGGCAATAGATAGATAGAGATATAGATATATATATATATATATATATATATATATATATATATATATATATATATATATATATATATATATATATCAGATCTCTCTGGTCTACTGTACATCTGCTCACACTAAGACAAATGAAGTGATCACTGATCATTCGGTTTGTAATCTATTTCCGGACAGTAAAAGGTCCTAGGTTTCTCTGAACCCTAGTCAGTTCCATATTGTAACTTTCTGCAAGGATACTCAACAGATTGCTATGTTCAGACACTTAAGATACTGAGAAAAAACAGGGATGAAGATGTAACAATATGGAGATAAACATACCTATATTAGATTAGTGAGATGAGTTTCTGATCAAAATTATTGATCACTACAATGTGAACTTACCTTTTTTGCAAGCAAAAAGTCAGTCAGTGAGATTTGGCGCTTGGATGACATTCGCCATTAATACTGAGCTGCAAATCACTTTTCAAAAATCAATATCCTATTCAGCCCTGAGAAAAAATGCAAAATTTTTGTCACACTTACATGATTAATTCCTTTCACACTGAAAGTATACCACATGCGGTGATCACCACCATTACTCTACTAAGAAATTATAAAAATGCGAGAAATTTTATTAGGCCTAACTAAAAATTTTCGTTGAATATTCGACTTATCAATATTAGTAAAGAAAAACTTCATGTCAGCAAAACTAAAAATGAAAAGAACGTGTAATTTTGTGTGATAAACACTATGCATTCCTCTTTTAGTGTCATTTTCACTGTGGTTATCAATATACTGCAAAAAAGCTTACATCTGTGTCACCTTCATCCTACATGTTGACTTTCCAGCTCGCTAAGCTCAAAATTTAGATAAATGACTAAAATCTGCCTTTCACATTATTACTGTCATAATAAGCTGCCAACAAGGAAAAATACACTGAACTTAATCTTTATGTGTGCAAAGTAAAATAAGTAAGTATAATACTTCGCACAAACCCAAAGGATCGCTATATAACACACACACACACACACACACACACACACACACACACACACACACACACACACACACACACACACACTCGTCATCAGGCTTACCATGCAACTGGCAACCTCGAGACAGATTGGCGTAGTGTTTACTATACAGATGCATCATTTTCACTGGTTAGCTGAAAAGCATGGCCGACTTAGGCAGCCAGTTATAATTTAGCATCCTGGTCGGTAAAATTCTGAGGTCCACAGCTTCCAACTCTATTCACAGCGGTATTTTTTAAAGTGCTCAGTATATCACGATCCACTTTCAAACTGAAAGGTGACATTTACGTTAATGGCGTACGCCACTGTCTACTTTAAGATATAAGGTTGCCAGTACTGAAGGTCGACTTACCACGGCCAAGTATTACACAATCAGAGGCTGAAAATTTTAAGGAATTTCGGTAAAGCATCAGTGGCAGTGTATTTTGAGCCAGAAAAATTGAGAAATTTGCATAAAAAATTTCAGATCAATAATGTTCGTAATATTTCCCCCACCTCTATCTCCACCTTGGAACCTTATAGTAAATAATATATATTGGCTTCTGAAAAAGGGGGGGCGTACGCCCCTCACGCCCCCCCCCCCCTGGATTCGGGCTGCAAAATGTAATGTCCATAGTTCAAATGGATAAGCATGATTTACAAAGCATGAAAGGCATTGTAGAAGAATAATGATGGAAGGAGTGCCACAGTTTACTGAGCACTACATTAGAAAAAATCAGTAGCGATCGGGGTATCATGTACGCAAATGCATTTGTAGGCAAGACACTTGTAGTATATTTCCGAAGTGTGTCAGATGCACTGTAATACAAATATAGAGTAAGAGAGAAAGTTGTACCAAAAGAAAAATTGTTTCAGATGCAGTGCAACACGGAAAACAGCAGTATCAGAGTCAGAATCAGAATAATGAAGTAAATGGGAATTTATCAGCTCAGTTAAGAGATACGTTACATGCAGAGTAGTAGACTCATGGACATGGAGGAAAGGTTGTGGCCGTAAAGATTTGTATCAAAGTGCCAAATGCAGATATGGATTATGTTGAAGCTTCTAGCACAACTAAGCTGCATCAGATGCACTGTGGCTGAGATATGGAATAGGGGGGAAGCTTGTGGCACAGTGGGTCAGTACGTGTATTCGTACCTCAGATGAACAACACTCTTGCTTTAGGAATTCATTTACACTAGGCACTGTCTGCATATTATTTCATCATGTTGGCAGACTAGAAGTGTTCTAGCTGGGGCGTAAAACTAATATGACTGTGGAGGGAAGAAAAAGCTTTGCAAATGTAAAGAGAAAGTCAGGCAATTTACCCTTTTGTTGCCAAGGATAAACTTTGGTAGTTCATTCAAGCTAAATCAAGCCTATTTTGTTTTACCGACGGGATCCCTAGCTATCTAAATGGCTATCGATATTTTTTTACACTGCACTTAGTACAATTTCACTCAGCTGAATAAAATTTTCTTGCGTTAGTCTAAGTAAAACAATGCGCCCATAGAAGAGACAATGGTTAAATGAGCTTATGAGAAGGAATGGAACCAAATGAATCTCTAAATGGAGAAGATTTGGAAGTATATGCAATACTGTAGTTGGGCATTAACTCCTACAGTTCCGCATCTTCCTCTATATTTTTCTTACCTACGAATGGTAATGTTCTGTTAAGGCGAGACTTTTCGAACTATGTTAGGATCGTTAGCAAAGAAGTTGCCGCCCCTTTATCACCGGGGTTCGAATAAGAGTGCTCGTAGTTGGTGGCACTGTGCTCGATCGTATGTGGGTTGGTAGGTCAAATGAGGACTTACTGTAACACCCAGGGGAGGTAACTGTGGTAAACTGCTTGATAGTGGCCGAGTATCTCAGGATAGTAAAGGGGATATCACACGGTACCTCATATGAGGTTTGCCAAGGAAGCGAGAGTAATTCGGCACGTTATCGTGGTAAATGTTGGCGGTATCTTCGGTAAGCTTGGAATCCGTTTGGACGGATTCTCGCCCTTCATACGAGGTACACCTACGCACCAAAGTTTCTGTACCCCCTTCCCCTCGGTGGAAGGCGGGACTTTTATGCATGGTCGCGGAGCGTTCAGACGTGTTTCTCTGGCTCTCCTCTAGCTGCAGGGTTGCCTCACCGGCGTTAGCTTTGTTTTGTCCGCCACTAGGGCGTTTTTCAATAAAGTTAGGTTAGCTAGACCTCATTTTCCTCCCTGGCCTTAGTAGATATAGTAGGTGTCTATATCTAATTACTGAGATTGCCTTTGCTTACTCCCCTCTGTAGTGTACCCCCCACTGATCGCTCTGGGGTGTGAGTCACACACAGGCGCGTCCTTCCGAGAGTGGTTTGAGAGGGTAATCTCAGACTAGGTGTTTTTTCCCCGGGCAATTTCTCCCTTGGTTGTTTTTCTCTTTCTTCCCACTTCCCCCTCACGGGGGAAGTGGTAACTATGGCGGACGCCACAACTGCCTCCCCCCCCTTCAGGGGGGAGGTAGTCCTGACCGACCCCCGACTGCTGCACGGATGGACTGCCCCCAGACTGAACGGCCCCAGACACCCGCCTTGACATCAATGTAAAAAACGCCGAGTTTGTACAGATTCATGCGGTTGGTTCCACTCCCCTGTCCAGCCTCAATCCCTTCATCATCAAGAAGGTGATTGATGGGTGTGCAGGTGAGGTGGAACAAGTGAAAAAACTTGCGAGTGGAGATCTTCTCGTTAAAACCATGAATTCTGCCAGGTCAAGGATTTGCTGAAACTGAGGAAGTTCCACTGTCACGATGTCCAAACAACGATCCCGCACGCCATGAATTCCTGCAAGGGTGTTATCACCTGCAGGGATCTTGTGCTTATGGAGGAGGAAGAAATCGTACAGGAACTTTCTCAGCAAGATGTAATAGAGGCCAGATTCATCACAAGATTTTCGGAAGGCATAAGGACGAAGACTGCAACTGTTGTTTTGACTTTTGGAAAGGTATCTCTCCCAACCAATGTGAAAGTTGGATATGAAATAGTAAATGTCAGACCATACATCCTGAACCCCCCTCGTTGTGCAAAGTGTCAACTCTATGGACACCTCGAAAAGGCTTGTCGGGCTTCCAACATTATGTGTGGCAAGTGCGCGACTGTAGGTCACTCTGCTGACACCTGTACGTCCGAGACTGAATGCTGCTTTCACTGCAAGGATGCTCACTCCACTTCCTCGAGGGTTTGTCCCAAGTGGAAGGAGGAGAAAGAGGTCTGCACAGTGAAGGCAACACAGGGCATATCCTTTTACGATGCAAGGAAGAAGGTGAAGGAGTTGCATGCAACTCCCAAGCCTAGTCTCCTGTGCATCGGCGGTTGTGTCCCGTCCCGTGATGTGCACTGTGGAGACACAGACTGACCTTACCTTCGCTCCACATGCCATATGCCCTACCTCTAAGTCTAGACCCTCTGTATGTTCCAACTCTCTTACAGACATCCCTGTCGCCACTTCTTAATCTCAGGCTGCCGCTGCTCCTTCGCAGTCGGTGCGGCCAAAATCGAAGCCCGACAAGTCTGATAAGATTAATCTGACCACCCTCACCAAGCCGGCACGTCCTCATGTCCTTCCCACTCCTGGTCCAGCGAGGGAGAGAAAGAATAGCTCTTCCTCGGTGAAGTCTGGGAGCCTTGTCATTGATGAGAATATGGAGGTTTCCATGAGTAAGCACCGGGATAGGTCCCCCGGTAGTCACTCGCCTACTGGCGGGCGACAAAAAAAGACGAAGCATACTGGCCCCCAACGGAAATCTTAAACTGCCACATTCACTCTATTACAGTGGAATTGTAGAGGTATTGGGAATAAGTTACAAGATATAGCAATCTTGCTGTCAATACACAGGCCAGACTTTGTTTGTTTACAGGAGACGTGCCTGGAGGATCATCCTGATCCTCTACAGTTCAAACACTACCACTCGTATAGAAGATATGAAGGTCACGGAGTTGCCATTTACATACACAAATCACACCCATAAACGGAAGTGATTCTAAATTCTACTCTGGAAGCTGTCGCGTGCAGAGTAAAATTTAATAACACGTATCTGTCTATTTGCTCTCTGTACTGTCCTCCACATGGCCCCATTGATAGTGATGCTTTAAATTCACTAGTTGAACATCTGCCTGGAAATAAGTTAGTGTTGGGCGATTTTAACGCCCATCGCTATCAATGGGGTAGCTTGAGGATTGATGGTCGTGGGGAGCAAGTAGCCGACCTAATACTACAGTCCAACCTCTGTCTTCTGAACGATGGTAGAGCGACTCGTGTAGATGATCGTACTGGTAACTTTTCGGCCATTGACTTATCTTTGGCCTCCCCTGGTATACATCAAGATCTCTCATGGGACCCTTACGACGACTCCTTGGGAAGTGATCATTTACCCATCTGTCTTTCTTATACACGCGACATAATTTCGGACCCTCCACCTCCAAAATTTAACTATAAGAAAGCAGATTGGGGATCCTTCTCAAGGATCGCCAATTTAGATATACCTGGGGAGACCATAGATGTTAAGGTCGAAAATATAACTACTTCCATAGTACACGCAGCTGAGGCTGCTATTCCCAAGACTTCTACAGTTCATGCAAAGCATAGAGCACATTGGTGGACGCTGGATTGCCGACAAGCATTAAGAAAACGCAATAGGAGATACAGGATTTTTGATAGTCAGCCCACTGAGGAAAATTTTATTGCATACAAACAGGCACAGGCTGAGGCAAGGAGAATAATAAGAAGGGCTAAACGTGACTCCTGGCGGTCCTTTGTGTCCACAGTGACTCGTACAACACCATTACATAAAGTCTGGTCCACTATAAGATTATTAAATAATAAACGCCCATACTTCCCTGTGACCACCTTGCAGGTGAATAACACCACCTATGACGAGCCCGTTGACGTTGCTAACATCCTCGCCAGGAGTTTTTCTCATGTAAGTAGCTCAGCCAATTATGACCCGCGTTTCCAACATCATAAACGCACGGCTGAGCTACAGATATTAGACTTTGCCACAGAAGACGTAGACTCCCCGTACAACCAAGAGTTTACGCTAGATGAACTGCTCCTTGCCCTTAAATCCTGAAAAGACACCAGCCCTGGACCAGACACCATCACGTACGGTATGATCCAGCATCTTAATCAGGACAACCTGCGTAAGATGTTAGCATTGTACAATGAGATTTGGGCGTCTCGAACGTTCCCAAACTCATGGCACTTTGCGCACGTCATACCGATACCCAAAGAGGCTGGTCGTCTTATGAATCCCACTTCATTTCGTCCTATTGTGTTGACTTCTTGTCTATGTAAGGTCATGCAACGTATGGCTAACAATAGGCTTCTTTTTGTTTTAGAGTCGAAGAATTTGTTAAATGATCAACAATGTGGCTTCCGTAAATACAGTAGTTCACTAGATCATTTAATGAATTTGGAGCATTGTATTGCAGAGGCATTTGCCAATAAAGAATTCATGATAGGGGTGTTCTTGGACATCCATAAAGCCTATGACATGACCTGGCGACACGGTATACTAATGAAGCTCTATGCTTATGGTTTAAGAGGAAATTTGCCTGTTTTTATTTCAAATTTCTTAAGGGACAGAACTTTCTCTGTCAAATTGCCCCGTAATGTAACATCGGATATATTTATCCAGGAAAACGGGGTGCCACAGGGAAGTGTGCTTAGTCCTACTTTATTTAGTATTATGATCAATGATATTCTGTCATCAGCTCTCGTCCCGAGGAATCTTAAATACTCGCTCTACACTGACGATTGTGCAATATGGCACTCTTCCCGTAATGCACAATTTTCGGCTGGGTGGATTCAAGCAGCCCTTGACTCCGTCCACCAATGGGCCTTGCAGTGGGGATTTAAGTTTTCCATACGTAAGTGTGCCGCTATAGTCTTCACTAATCGTAACGTACCTAATTTGTGCTTAACTTTGGATAATCAGGCAGTACTTTTTCAAAATTCTGTAAAATTTTTAGGAATATATTTTGATCGTAGAATGAATTTTAAACTTCACGTTAATACTTTGCTTGCTCGTTGTAATAAACCGTTAAATGTCCTCAAGTACCTAGCGGGTACTGCCTGGGGTGCCGACAGAAAATCTTTATTAATGGTGTATAAGTCCCTTATTTGATCAAAGCTAGACTATGGCGCACAGGTGTATGGCTCGGCATCCGATGCCACGCTGAAAGGATTGGATGTGTTACAGAATAAATGTTTGCAAATGTGTCTTGGAGCCGTCCGGTGTACCCGTGTGACTCGCATGGAAGTGGAGGCGAATGTGCCTCCCCTCCGTATTCGCCGTGGCCACCTGGCCTTGTCCTATGGCGTAAGGACATTAAGGAAAAGTAATATCGGCAATGTGGCCTGTACCCCCCTGCGTCAATACCACCACCTTCTGTGGGGAGTGCGTCGGCCACTTGCCGTTCGCCTCCACTTACTGACTCAGGAGCTTCGTGTGGACCCCAGTGACTGTGACAAGTTGGTGTTTAAAAAGATAGCGCCTTGGGAGCCAACCGGCTTTACAGTAGATGTCTCATGGCTCCCAGCACCAAAGGCCAAGGCGCCGGAGGCGGAGGTCCACCACTTGTTTCGTAACATCATTGTTCGTCACTTGGGGTCCCATCAATTGTACACCGACGGCTCCAAGTCGAGTGAATGTGTGGGTGCAAGTGTGTGGTCGACTGAATGTGCACTTAGGTATCGGTTGCCAACTCATACATCTGTGTTTACCTCCGAACTTTTTGCTATTGACAAAGCCATAGACTATGCTCTCAATTCTAGGCATGACTCATTTGTCATATTTTCAGATTCAAAATCAGCCCTTCAGGCAATTGCATCTTGTACTACGGACTCTCACGAGATCCAGGGCCGCATCGTTAATAAGTTGCATTCATGCAACAAGTCATTCACGCTGATCTGGGTGCCTGGTCATTGTCATATCTACGGCAATGAGCAGGCTGACTTACTTGCAAAGTCGGCTGTAGAGCTCGAGGAGACTTGGGACGTTCCTCGTGATCTACGGTCGAGTCTCTCTCTCGGAAAGAAATCAATAAATCTTCTGTGGCAAGGTCAGTGGACCAGACTAAATATTCCGACCTGTAAGCCGTACCTGGGCTACTGGGACACCGCCAACCATCCCAGTCGCCTGGAAGAAAAAGTGTTGGCACGGTTACGGCTCAATGCCACCATTTTAACACATATGAAACCTTATATGGAAAGACGCTTCCCACTGCACTGTGACATCTGTGATGAGGTGTTATCTATCAGTCATATCATCCTGTGCTGTCGGCGATTTATTCGTGAACGTGCTTCACTTATAAATTACTGCAGCGCAGCAGACGTCCCCTTCACCCTTTCCACCATCCTGGGTGATGGGGACATTGTTATGACTGATAAATTGATGGCTTTCTTGAGAGAGACCGGACTGATCAGAGTGATGTGACTTTTTTACTGTGTGGTTATGGTTTTTATCAACGGTAAATATGTATATATTGTAATATTTATTAGGGTTGACAGTTGACATATTTTAAATAGTTCCTCCTCCCACTGATCTATTTCTAATATAGATGTCCCCTACATTAAGCCAAGTTCCTCGCCTGACAGTCACTAGCTGATGAGTGCAAGTGTGCAATATAGGAAGGTATTGGGCACTTGCAGTCGATGGTGGTCTGCTGGGAGAGGTTCTTCACTTATTGTACAAATTTTGTAAATACATTATACTATCCTGCTTAAGTTATTCTAATTAGGGCCGACAGCTGACGTATATGGAAATGTTCCTGACTCGTCTGGTTCCCTTTCATATATTGATGTCCCCTATATTAGGTTGTGCCTCGACTGACAGTCACCAGGTGATGAGTGCAGGTATGTCATGTAGAAAGGCATAACATATCTGCAGTCGATGGTGCTCTGTTAGTCGAGGTATTTTTATCATTAGTTTAAGCCTAGCTATTTGTCTCTGTAGGATTTAGTATAGGTTAGCGATTTGTCTGTTAGGTGATTAGTTTTAGGGTCTTTAGATTAGTTTGTCTTCATAATATAAGGTATAAAAAATATCTATCTATCTATCTATCTATCTATCTATAGCCCGACGCCCTAATCCCGCAAAGGGTGGCCACAGACAAAACGCCTCCAAGTCACTCTGTCACCCACCATTTGACTACCCTCCCCCCAACTCATCCCCCCCTCCCTCATATACCCCTCAACTCCATCCCTCCACCTCATCCTCGGTCTACCCCTCCCTCTCCCTCCATCGACCTCACCTACATACACCCTCTTAGTCAGTCTTTCATTCTCCATTCTCTCCACATGTCCAAACCACCTCAGTGTATTTGTCCTAATCTTCTCAACCACATCCACATCTACCCCACAACGTTCCTTCACTTCTTCATTCGTCAACCTGTCCCTCCACGTCACTCCACATGCTCCTCTCAAGTAACTCATTTCCACTGCTCTCACTCTTGACTTGTTCCCCTCTTGCAAGGTCCATGCCTCGCTTCCATACGTCAGGGTAGGGATCACAATACCATCATGCAGTGACTTCTTAACTTCCATACTCACCTCCCTATTTCTCATCACAGCTTTCAGTGTACCAACAACCTTCCTTCCCTGCTGTACCCTTTCACTTACTTCATCCCCCAAAGTTCCATCCTTACTCATCACACTACCCAAGTACTTGAATGCACTCACATTCTCCATATCCTCACCATCCAACCTCACTGCACACTCTGTGACTTCATTGCTCTCAAACACCATAACTTTACCTTTGTTTACATTAACTTTCAGTTTCCTCCTCCTACACACTGTCCCAAATTCATTCACCAAACCTTGCAACTCCCATTCATCTTCACTCAACAATACTGTATCATCAGCAAACAGCAACACCGGAAGCTTCCAAATCTCACCCTCATTCAATAGGGCCAGCCCCACATCCACTGCCCTACCTTGCACCTCCTTTACAACCCCATCCATATATATATTAAACAGCCATGGAGACATCACACACCCCTGTTTCAGTCCCACATTGAGATCAAAGAACTCACTCAGCTCACCATCCACTCGCACCGTAGCCCTAGCTCCCTCGTACATACTCTTCACAGCACTCAACAATTTCCCCTCCACTCCATATATTCTTAATACCTTCCACATACCTTGCCTATATATTCTGTCATAAGCTTTCTCCAAGTCCATGAAGGCAGCATACACTTTCCTTCCCTTCTCTAGATACTTCTCCACTAAACATCTTAGAACAAATATCTGATCTACACACCCTTTTCCCTTCCTAAATCCCCCTTGTTCTTCTCCAACTAGCTCCTCTGTCATATGCCTAACCCTATCAATGAGTATTCTACCATATATTTTACCAGTCACACTAAGAAGGCAAATAACAAGAAAAAATTTAAAAAAAATAAAAATACAAAGAAAAAAATAAATAAAATTAAAATTCTTATATATATATGTACGTTTGCATGAAAGTGTGTCTGTATGTATGCATGGAAGTGTGTGTGTGTGTGTGTGTGTGTGTGTGTGTGTGTGTGTGTGTTTATATATATATGTTTGTATATATATGTATATATGTTTAAATGTATATACATAGATTTATATGGCCTTAATAACCAGGGGCTTCGGCCCCAATGGTTGATAGGCCGGAAAAAAAAAAAATCGGTGGAAGGAAGTGGAAGTCAAGGTTGGAGTGAGGGCAGGCGAACAGATAACCGTGAGTGATAGTCTGGTACTGAGCTACGAGGCGAATGGTGAGAAACGTAATGAAAATGGATTTGAAACATTTCCATGCTATTCACCTGCAAAACATTATGCGTTCGTAACATACGTAGCATGTATTATACCATAGACTAGCCTACTGTTTTAGCATGGAGTCCTGTGAAACTGGTCCAGACACGACCCATCTCTTTCGCTTCCTCATTATACATATAATGCATCGAGCCAGTTGTATGTAAGTTGCGACTAGTCAGTGATAATTTTTGTGAATATGTTATTCCTGGATTGTCTATAGCTATGATATACAACGATTGTGATATAATGCTCATTCCTACAGAAGCTGTGCGGATGGATAAAATATTAAAATTATTTTATGTTGACGAATAAACCCCACAGTGATGGGCAGCGGAGAGCATTCACCAGTAATTAACTGTAACCAAATGAAATCAGAAGTAAACAACACAAAATAGTATGAGACAACGAAGATACAGCTGTGGTATCCTGCTCCGCCTTGTTATCCAGGCCTTAACTGTTGCTTCACCTCATACGTGCTTAATTTTCTTTCTGTCTCTGCCTCTTTTATTACTCTTTCTTTCCAGTATCCTCTTAATGCGTGCCGTCATATTCCCTACGGGGTGTCTAGTCGGCTAGTCCTATTACCGCCACTGTTTTACATTATTCGTCACATTATCACTCCCTCACAAACAATGTTAGCACAAGACTGCTGAATCTGTTACTACCATTATTAGCACTGCCACAACTAACCCCCCTTTTCCCACTGACTGTCTAATTTCCCTCACAATACTACTATTGCTACTCCTACAACTAATCCTCTATAAATCTGTATTATAATACATAATGATTGTCCTTATATCTGTGTATCTGCTAACCACATTTTCCCCGTCCCACCGCTGACAACTTGTTACTTACCCCCCACCCTTACCCCAGTTGCACCCCTCCCCTCCCGCACGCCATTGTCTCTGCAACTCACCTGTTACCAGTGATCTGGCCAGTAAAGACATGTCGAGCCACGGTACGAAATTCAAGGCTAGTGATTCCCCAATTAGAGGAGTAGACTGTAGCACCAATCGAACAGGGCATTACTCCCAAGGTGGATGGATGGCTAATGATAGGGAGAGCTGGAGCTCCCGTTTCATCAGCCCTCGGGACTAATTCCTGACCATCCCCCTTTGAACTTTTTCAGTGTCTCAGGAACACAGAGTGTAGGCCAGCATGCACTCCGATCAAGTTTCTCTAACTATGAACACCAAACTACATGCACAGTACACACTACACTTCCATTTCAAAATAAAAAAAAAGGAAAAATGGCTCGATTAAATCTGGCCTCGGAGTCCCCAGGGGAGGGGACCATAAATTCCCCCACTATCCGCCCCTATCCCTGTGACGACTCTGAGAGATGCCTGGAACCACTGTCTGACACGTTCTTCATTTCTGCAACATTCGCGGCCTTTCCTCTAACTTTCTTTCTGTCGAACATCACCTCTCCTCCTCTAAACTTCACTTTCTCCTCCTGTGTGAGACTCAGCTGTCTGAGGCAACTGACAGCAAACCCTTTTTTGTTTCTTCCTACTTTCTCTATGCTCATTTCAAAGCCAAAGGTGGCTGTTGTGTATATGTACGCAACAATTTATCTTGCTCTCGTGTTACTGAACTTGATTCTTCTCAATTCTCTACTCTCTGGCTTCAGTTTTCTTGTCATTCTCTAACTAAATATATCTGCGCTGCTTACTAATCTCCTAATTCTACTGACTATGAAAAATTCTTCAACTATCTTACTTCTACGATGGAACACATTCTATCAATTTCTCCTTTCTCTGAAAACTCCATTTTAGGAGACTTCAATGTTCACCACCACCTTTGGCTCTCGTCTCCTTTCACTGATCCACCTGGTGAACAAGTCTACACCTTTTCTATCCTTATTGACCTAGAGCAGCTTGTACAGCACCTTACCCATATCCCTGACCACCTTGGAGGGAGCTCCAACATACTTGACCTCTTTCTTACAACTAATCCTTCTGCTTTCACTGTTAATCTTTCCTCTCCGTTGGGCTCATCCGATTACAACCTAATTACCTTAACCTATCCTATTGCTCCAGTAGGGCCTGTGGACCCTCCAAAGAAACGTCGACTGTGGTACTTTGGAGCTGCGGATTGCGAGACCCTCAGGCAGTACGTCTTTGATTTTCCCTGGAATGATTATTGCTTCCATGGCCGGGAGCCATCTGAGCGTGCATTGCTCATTACGAAGGTTATTCTCTCAGACATGGAAGCATTCATTCCTTTCTCATATCACATCTTGTTTATGTTTCTGCCCGGAATCGTGCTAAGTCTGTTCTTCGCCCTGCTAAAAATAATATCATCCATGCTAAATGTTCTCAACTCTCCAACTCGAATTCTTCCTGCTTCTTCTGGTACCCTGCCAGAAACCTTTCTAACAACTTTATCTTATCATTCTTCCCTCCTCTTTCCTATTCTGATGGCTCTGTAGCTATTTCTTCTACTGATAAACAGATCTCTTCGTTCAGACTTTCTCCTCCAATTCCACCTTAGACAATTCTGGTGCTGTTCCTCCATCACTTCCCCCCCTCTGACTTACTCATGGCTGCCATTAAAATTTCTTCAGCTGAAGCATTTTCTGCTATCACTGGCCTTAATACTAACATGGCATATAGGCCTGATGAAGTCCCTCCTGTTGTCCTCAGGAACTGTGCTTCTATGCTTACACCCTGCCTAGGAAAACTCTTTCGCCTTTGTCTGTCAACTTGTACCTTTCCTTCTTGCTGGAAGTTTGCTCTCATTCAGCCAGTCCCAAAGAAGGGTGACCATTCCCAACCCTCTAACTATCATCCAATTACTTTAACATCCTGTATCTCAAAAGTTTTCGAGTCAATTCTGAAAAGAAAATTTTTAAAGCAAATGTCCTTTCACAACCTTCTTTCTGATCATCAGTATGGGTTCCGTCAGAGACAATCCACTGGCAATCTTCTCATCTACCTTTCAGACTTCTGGTCATCCTCCTTTCGGAACTTAAGCGAAAGCTTTGCCATTTCACTTGACATCTCAAAGGCTTTCGATCGAGTCTGGCATAAATCTTTAATTTCCAAACTGCCCTCTTATGGTTTCTATCCTTCTATCTGTGCCTTCATCTATAGCTTCCTTTTTGGTCGTTCTATAGCCGCTGATGTAGACGGCCATCGTTCTTTTCCTAGATCTATCAACAGTGGTGTTCCTTAGGGCTGTGTCCTATCACCGACTCTCTTCCTTTTATTCATCAGTGACCTTCTGAGCTGTACATCTAACCCTGTCAACTCGTACGCTGATGATTCCACCCTTCACCTTTCCATTCGGTTCCCGCAACGTCCATCTGAGCAATTACTTCAGCAAACAAGGGATGAGGCTATGACAAACCTTATGTCTGACTTTGTTTTTATCTCTGACTGGGGTAAAAATAATCTTGTTGTTTTTAATGAATCAAAAACTCAGTATTGACACCTATCAACCCAACACAATCTTCGACAGGAGTACCCACTAATGTTTAATAATATCCAGCTCAATCCTGCATCATCCTTGAACATGCTTGGGGTTTCATTCACTCGGGACTTATCTTGGAGAAATCATATTGCATCTCTTGTAAAATCTGCTTCCAAGACATTAGGTGTGCTAAGCCGACTCCGTACCTTCCTTACCCCTGCGCAGTTGTTGGCTTTATACACAGGTTTTATTCACCCATGTGTGAAGCACTACTCTCATATGTGGGGATGCTCAACACATACAGCTCTTCTCAATAGGGTGGAGTCAAAGGCTTTTCTTGTCATCAACTCCTCTTCTCTTACTGGCTCCCTTCAACCTCTGTCTCTTCGCCACACTGTTGCATCTTTATCTCTTTTCTATCGCTAGTTCCATGGTCACTGCCCCTCTGAACTGTCTGCTTGCATCCCTCCACTTTTATGACAGGCGTGTAGCACCAGTCTAGCAACAAACTCTCATCCCTTTTCTTTCCAGCTCTCTAATGCAAGAGTTAACCGTTACTCCCAGTCCTTCATTTTTGCAACAGGTCAACTCTGGAACTGTCTACCTCTGTCTGCATTTCCTGTTTCCTATGATCTCCAGTCTTTCAAACTCAGTGTGTCCAGGCATCTCGAAATTAACGGATCTTGAATTTGGCTCTCTTTTGTATTGTTTTTGTTTTTTCTTGGGAGGAACGGTTTGCGGGCCCCTGGGCTTTGGTTCCTTCTTTCTTGCATTAAAAAAATATGGAGGACAAAGTTTACGTGGCGCCAGAGGAAGAAAGGATCAGAAGTGATGGGGAGGTAACATTGCCAAGGAAGGTGCGATATGCAGATGAATTTGGTGAATGAAACAACCCTTATATCACCTGCCGGGACTGGAGGAGGTCATTGGTGATAAATCTGCCAGGACGCAGTGGGTTAATACATTTGCCATGACTGACAGTCAGCAGGTGATGAGTCCAGGTATGTAATGTACAAACACATTATACATTTGCATTCGGTTGTGTTCTGTTGGTCGAGGTATTTTATCCATAGGTATAAGCAAACTGAATATTTCGTTATGTTCAGCTATTTTTCTTTAGGCATTAGTATAGGTCAGCAATTTTTTGGTTAGGTTTAGTAATGTTAGGATAATATTTTACGATTTTTTTCACAAAAAGAAAATGAAATGAAAAATGATTAAATAAAAGAATAACAAACACATGTATATTGTGTGTATGTATATATGTATGTGTATGTATATGAATATGTACATATATGTGTATGTATATGAATATGTACATATATGTGTATGTATATGAATATGTACATATATGTCTATGTATATGTATGTGTGCATATTTCCATATATACAAATTATATGGCTTAATAACCATGGCTGTAGGCCAAATGTTTGATAGCCGTTAATTTTTAAAAATGTTTGATTCTTCGAATGAAAACTGCCTTTCCGTAGTGAAGAAGCTTGTGCATCCCAGTGAACAGGGGAACTGTACTGATCAACTGCAACCACACTAGGCAGGGCCATTGTTAGCGATCAGACAAAAACTGTTCCCCTCACGGCAACTGACTGAGACAGCATTGTGAGGTACCATCTGAAACCTCTTTTCTAAACTACTATGGCATGTTCTAAAAATGGAGAGGGACACCTGAGAGGGAAGTAAACCCTCTTTACCAAGGATCTATAAAATGTCACACGAGGGAGTAGCCAAAAACCCACCCTCGTTATCCGATCTATAAAAGACTGGCAGTCTCGGAACAGAGAGGTCTAACAAATCAGACCGGACCCTGTAACCAAAAGGCTTCAGGGAACTAGGACGGGTGTTATAAACAGAAGATCAGAAATCCTAGGAGATGATGGCACAAGAAACTGAGTCCGGAAAGCGGTGAAGGCAATACCAACTCCTCATCATCAATGACTAGCAACGTAAAGCCAAAGAGAGGACACCGGCATCCACCAATAAGCTTGAAACCTGGGATGACCTGAATACTCTGGTTGCCAGACGTACACCATTACGATACACAGAATTAACAACCGGAGATGGGCATTTGTTGCAGAGGAGTAGATCTCACACTCACATTCATGTTTCGGAAGGATAAGGGGCCTATGCAATAGGAGGAGGGTCTGAATGTCAGCACCCCAAGAGATATGAGCCAAAACCCTCAAAAGATGCAAGGCTTTAATATAAGCTGCCTTTACAGAACGAATATGAGGAACCCAGGTTAGTCATCTATCAAACTGCAGACACAGAAACCGGGTCTCTGTCACAAAGGATATTCTTCGACAATGGAGATACAAGTCAGGGTCTGGGTGCACCCCCCGAAGATGAAAAAAGCATAGCCACTGTTTTTGGTAAAGAAAAACGGAAGCCACGAGATTCAGTCCACTCAGAAATTCTATTAAGAGCCAACTGTAGGGGACAGTCTGTAGGGGACTAGAAAGGCTCAGCTGAATGAATGGAAAATCCTCGTGATGGAAGAGAGTAGCGCCTCCATGACAACCTTGATATGGCACAAGATCAGCATAAAAGGCATGGCAGCAAGAAGGACTGGGAGAAACAGCATCACCAACCATGGTCCCCTGGATGCACATGCATATAAGGGAAAACTGTGCAACAAGATGAGACAATTCTTTCCCGCTGGCAAATAAACCCCGACAATTCCACTGAATAATAAAGACCATGGTGTAGGATGGATCAGGTTAAGATGCGGGACTGTATAACTCCTGACAAACGAGCGGGTTTGGATTGATGCTTATAAAGGCCCCTTGGAGGAGCCTGCCCAGTGCCAGAAACCCACACCCTGTGTCGAACATTCTAAGGCAAACGTGGGGACGAAGAAGAAAGATTTACAACACTCCTTTTTGGAGTGGGCATACCAGTTTGTTTGGAAGGCGGTTTGGGGACCACATTTGGAGATGTAGGACGGCCAGTGCTCTCACCAGAAGCCCCAGAAATGGAAGTAGAATCCATAGGATTCGAATCATTTGAGGAAGACATCCTATGCTTCAGGTATGAAGCACCAACAAGCTGTCCATCAACATCCCCAGATGGTGACTGGACCAGAGGTGAACCATCAGCTTCAGATCTCACCTGGCTAGATCCCTCAGTCTGCAGGGCAGAGGGAACAGGAGAGGGGTCGACTCAAGGGTCGACAAAGAAACCTTAGATGGCCAGGCCTCAGGCTCAGAGGACTGAAGAACCACGTGACGTTTGCCAGGTACAGAAAGAGCCTCGGACATACTGGGTAAGACAGGCGGAAGGAGTCTGGTCAACGTGGACATCCGCCACCACCACGGAAGTCTGCAAGCCATCAGCCGCTGATGTGGGGGCAGAAACACTTGGAGTAGTGGGTGAGCGAACATCATTCTCACATACAGTATTAACAATGGGGACAGCAACCTGGAAACTACGAGCTGAAGGAATGGTCACTGGAATGGGTCGAGGCTGCCTCTGAGATACAGGATGGTGCACTGGTGTTGCAGAAAGGGCAGAAGCATAAGTAACCCAAGGCTCAAAGAAGAGAGTCTGGGCTCTTCTTTTTACTTAAGGAAACGAAAACCTCCCATGCGAACAAATGGACAAAATCTTCTTTTCCAGTCAGTATCTTGGAAAGATTTATAAGAGACAGCATGAGGACCTCCACAGTGATAGCATTTAAGGGGTCCTGTACAGTCGCTGGCATGGCTTGGTCCACCACAGGTAACACAGACACCAGGAAGGCCAGCCTGTGCATGACGGCAAAATTGGCTAACATGACCGTACCCCTGGCAGTGGAAACATCATTACGGGGTTGGTATGTATGGCTTAACAGGAAGTGACAGCCAAGCTACTGTAGTTTAACAGATGTAGGCAATGTTAGCCTGTCAAATGTCAGGAACAAGGTTGGTGTTGGGGTCAAGATACCCTCTATTTTCTTGTGCAGGCTCTCAACAGCTACTACACCAGACGACTGCAGTTCCTCCAACAACCATGTCCCTGAGTATCAAAGGAGGTCATGGGAAAAGATGACACCCTTACATCGATTAAAATTATCATGAAGAACACATGTAACAGCTGCACCAGGGACAGAAGTCCAATTCAGTAATAGTGAGCTCTCTTCAGGGAAGGACACCTCAACAAGGAGGCTTCCATTCCCCCTGGGAACAGATTTTAGGTTCCCGACCTCAGGCCGAAACAATGGCACAGTGCAATGCAGGAATCTCAATATTTAGCACTGACCCACCCGCAGCGGATTTCAGTACCAGATACTTGGCGTACGATGCTGGCATCGTCTCATCTGTGGCCAGCCCCAGAGCCACACCAACCTTACTAAGAACACCTCCCAGACTCAGAAGAACGCTGGGGCAGAGGAGGATACTCCCCAGGGGCCTGGAAAGGCTCCAGAGTGACAATCACGGAAGAAGAGTCCAAAAATGGTCAGGGCCCGATGCAGCATTGTCAAGAGATTTAATATTATTATCCTCCATATGGTAACAAATAAACTTCATTCCCACACCCCTCCACCCAACACGGAGCCAAACAAAGAGAGGTCATATGCCAGGGACAACACCAATGGGGACCCCAGAGATAAAAGGAGAGTGTGCTCAGGTACCCAATGAGGGACCCAGACAAGGGTGACCCCAGGACGATACGAGCCACCAGGTCCCACAGTGCCCACTTGACACTAGCCAATGCATGACCAGCCGATTGACCTGGTTGGGCCCAACCAGGCCCCCCATCTTCAACCCCCAGGATTACGGGATGCCACGCACGTCAAACACGTGGGAAGGCAACAGTCCCACCCTAGATGGCAAATGGCAGGGACTAACATCACCAGCAGGCCTCCTCCACCAGTGATGATGGGGGTGCTTGGCCCACGAGGCCATCAAATGCCAAACCCTACAAAGATAGGCAGGCCTCCAAAGTAGATGGCACTACCAACCATGCTTCAAGCCCCGCCATCACGTCAATGTGGCCCCCCTTAGCTGGGACCCTAGATGCAAACCAGCCAAGAGAACAGACGACATTTTGGAGTGATTACTTCATAACAGACCATATTAAAGCTACTTGTTAGATGATTGAGAAAACTTCAGAATACAGGGAACCATTGCACATGGCATTTGGTGATTATAGAAGGCATTTTATCCAACTGAAACAGCTGCAGTGATAAAAGCGATTCGAGGACAAGGTGTAGAGGAAACTTGTGTTAAAGTACTACACGATATCTGTTGTCACAGCATGGCCAACATAAAACTCTAAGCGGGCTTAGACGACTTTTTCAGAAGTTTAGATTTGGATGACGAAGAAATTAACATAAATGTTGAGCGATTAATCAGCCTTAGACTCGCAGATGACACTGTCCTATTCAGCGCAGCAGGGAGGTATTACGAGATAGGTTAAGTGACCTGAAGAGAGTAAGTCTGATGGTAGACTTGGAAAACAAAATGAAGATGAAAGTTATGTTTAACAGACACTTTTGTACGTGTCCTTTAAAAATAGGAGATAAAGAACTAGAATGTATTGAGGAATACATATGGCTGGGGCAGGCAGTTCAAGCAGACCTAATCCACGACAATGAAACAAAGCGGAATGAAAGGGATTTGGCGAACGAGGAAATTACATGGAGAATAAGAATTTACCATAATGCCAATAGAGAAGGTTATATAATCACGGTGTCTTCCTGTTCTAACTTATAGATCAGCAACTTGGAGCCTAAGAACTCCTTGGACTATAAACTTTGGAATGGTGGGTCACATGAAAAGATAAAAAGACAAGTTCAAGGATAAGAGAACAGACAGTAGTAAATGATATAATCACCATAATCAAGAAGCATAAATGGGTGTGGGCAGGTCACGACCATCATAAGACGGATAACAGATGGACAACCAGGGTAACTAAGTGGCAGCCCAGAGATGGAGTGAAGGAAGAGGCAGACAGAAGACGAGATGGCGAGATGAGATTAGGAAATTCGACTGGGACTGGATGGAGTAGGCTAATAGCCAACCACCCAAATTAGAAAGAGATGGGAGCCCTTTGTCCTGCAGTGGTCTGTCTCAGGAAGATCATGATGATATTCTGATTAAAGAAGTTTTTCTGGTGGTCCCTAGCCCATCTGAAAGAGAGATCGGTAGACAAGAGGCTCTAGGCTGCCCAGCAACTATAGTCCACCATCCTTCTCTTGGGGGATAGAGAGGGAAGTGAGACACTTTCACATAGTCGTAAAAATTGTGTACCTTCAATCCGCGCGCGCGCGCACGTGTGTGTGTGTGTGTGTGTGTGTGTGTGTGTGTGTGTGTGTGTGTGTGTGTGTGTGTGTGTGTGTGTGTGTGTGTGTGTGTGTGTGTGTGTGTACAATATTACTTACAAAATTTAGATTCGATATTACTCAACCTTTGAAGTACTGAGGATTAGACTAGATGTAAATCTATTGCTTTTGATAATATGTAATAATTAAGGTAGCAGGACAGAATCAGACCTAGTAAGGTCAGCTAGTTTTGGTCCAGTTTAGACCAAACTTGTGGAATGCATGAAAGTTATGCAAGAGCGAAAGGAATCAGATTTTAGTATAAGCAGGCTAAAGTCAGTGCCACAAGTCAAGGCCAAAGTTCGACCCGTGTATGTCTAAGATCAAGATCACGTTGCAATATCAACTTCAGAAGATTTTCTCCGATTCAAGCAAAATTCGTGGAAGGTTTCTGGGTAAGGAGAGAGTAAGAAATTCGAGTTTGAAAGCATACATATGTCCAGGTGATAGGGAAACGTCATAGATCAAGGTCACATGGCAAGGTCAACAGCTTCAATCCGATTTAGACCAAACTTTGTGGGAAGGTTCATGGTAAGGCATGAATGAAACAATTCGAAATAAGAACAATCCATAAAAGGCCAATGTCACAGGAGAAGTATTAATTTGTTCGGAACCAAACTTGGAGGAGGGCTGAGTTTATGGCTTTTTTTTTTTTTTTTTTTTATGGATTCGGCCAGAGATCTAGGTCACAGGACATGGTCAGCTAAGACAATGTTGATCTAATTTGTTTAAGATTTAGTGTAACGTTAAGGCCTGGAAAAAAATGTCAGTTTTGAAAACAATAACTCAAAGGTCAAGGTCATAGGACAAAGCCAACACTTCGGTCCTTTGAACTGACTGTGGGCACAGCTGTTGTTCGTCATTTTTCCTTTCCTTTTTTATTATATTCTTGCTTGCTCCGATCGATCACCAGCATATTCATCTATAAAACGAGACCTAGTTCTGAGTGTAAGTTATTACTTTCTTGAAGGGAGTTATCGGTTATGTATTCACCCGTGTTTGTATGTGTGTTTGTTAATATCTAAAAAGTTACAGATGGATTTCAATGACATATTGTAGAAATGTGGATCATTGGCCAAGGAAGTTTATTAAATTTTGGTGGTGATCTGAGATGTTTGGTATTAGCGTTGGCGGAGGTATGTCCTCTCTGAGTGCTGCTTTTTTTTTTTTTTTTTTTTTTCCTGACGCTGTAATACCTCCACTTCCCAAAGCATTCGCCAGACTTAATAAAACTGCATGGTAATAATAAGGAGTAAATGAAAAATGTCACCTTCAAAAAATTGTCAGTGGATGAAGTCTGTAAGAGCATGAAAGCTACAGTGGTGCAAGTGGTGAACCTTGAGTGTTAGGGTACATTTTTGGGAGGTAACGTCTTGCTCCACTGTATAGTCGAGGTGTCATGACATTCTCAGACAGTACTGTGAAAAACATGTTGTGCTTCGAGAATTCCACCGAAGGTTCATCACACTGAGATTGCATTCTGACTTATTCTGACCCACATTGACCCGACTGTGCAAGCTGAGTTTACAAAGCCGACATAAAAACACCCTGTAACACTTGATCACATTATCAATAGACACTTGCCATTGTCACCTGCAGCATTCCTGGCCCTGATAAACAAAATGTCAAGAACACTGCAATAAAAACGGGGTGTTCCTATATAAATGTTTACCACGGCCTAAACAGTATGATACTTTGCACCAGAATATGTCCATTTCGATAAAAGAGTAACGAGGTCATTAATGGGACACAAAACTCACAGTTCTTAGTTCATTATTTATTGTTGGAGGTGCTGCTGCGTTGTTATTGTTGCAGCTGCTGCTGTTGTTCAAAGATCATCTGGACGTGAAGTCGGTGGACTTCAGGAAGCTAGTCACTTCAACAGGACTCTTCTAGAGATCTTTTGTTGAATCTATGTTGTTTGCAATGTGAGTCAAGTGCGTAACGTTAATAAGGGTATTGTGGTGTGAGAGACTGAATCAGAGTGATAACATACAGTAGCGTCCATGAGTGTTATTTTGTCTGGGTACTGAACCTGAGCACTTGTTTATCTTATTTATATTAATGAATTGCAAATGGATTAACAGTCAATTACATTTTACCTTCTTCAAGGTCTAATGGCCCGAGACTAGGATACAGTAGTCCAGTGCAGTTAAGGGCAGCTAAACAGCTTACTTCTCTGGTAGCATTTCATGATCGAATATGCTCCAGTCACCCCCGAGTGATCGAACCTATGGAAGGATGTCACTTCAACTGGGGCGTCTTAACCACAATACTACCAGGCCCCATGAAATAAATCAGTATATCTATGCCTGTAACTTTACCACAACCTCCCCTACCAGGATGAAGCAGGCCAGCACGTAGCCAAGTAACAATAGGTAGAAAGCTCCTTGCACGTGGTTCATTTCCAGAACAACATGATTTTTCTTTTCCTGAAAGAATATGGAAATATCCATTAATATTTGCTAAAAGTTACGAGAATCAAGAAAAAAGTAATGTGCGAGTCACAGAATATATTTTTAATTAAACAACATTTGAATTACTGCAAATGAAAACTATCACAGTCATTGACATGAAGTCCATAATGATTATTATACTTTTTCTAATCATATGGTTTTATATTCATAATTTCAGTTAATATCACGGATGTAACCAGGATAACTTCAAAAGGAAGCACAGTACAAGAAAGGCACAGGGTCTTTTCAAGGGGGAGGCTACACTATGATGTAGCGGAGTGACGAAAGTTAGCGGAAATTTACAAAATAATTAACTGTGGCAGATAGGATTAGTACAATGCGATTCTTGAACAAATATAAATTTCAGCTAAATTTTTATAATCAAGATTTTTTTTTTCAATATTTTTTAAATCATCTCGATTTGATGTGTGTCCTGTATAAAGAAGTCCCACTTATTAAAATATATATTACAATGATGCAACATTGCCTGAATCTTGAATTCTTCCTGTAAATGTCATAGTAAAAGGAAATATAAATTTCCCATTAATGATGAATACTAACCTTATAATAACTTGACCGACATAGGTCGCATTACAACTTCAGCCTCACTAAGCTAAATATTATTTTTCGGTGATAGCAAGAATATGACAGGAATATGACAAACGTGTTGGATATTGAAGCATAATTAATCCACCATTATTATCACATTCATACATAGTGGCCAGTAACGTTGGCTCTTGACCGAATGTCCTGAAAGTCGAATAACATCATCCTTCTCTAACCTCCCGATGATTTCAATACGTTTCTTCCAACTCCCATTAAAGCTGAGTTAAACTTTGCTCCACACACACACACACACACACACACACACACACACACACACACACACACACAATGTGAGGAAAGAAATGACTCTTCCAAAGATTATAATATTAATGAAGTTGGAGAACATCTCTCATAAGTGTATGACTTTATGGAAGCTATTTTTCAATCAGTTTCCAAATATCTTCGACGGATTATCGATTCCAAGTAACTACAACAAATCATACTTCCTCTAAAGTGCTGTAAGGAAAGATTAACTAGTTACATATTTTAAACAAGGAAATATAACAAAGTGTTTATTGGTTTGAGATATGAAAGTTTGATCTAGTCAACTCAGTCCACTGTGATAAGAATCATATATATATATATATATATATATATATATATATATATATATATATATATATATATATATATATATATATATATATATATATATATATATATATATATATATATATATATATATATATATATATATATATATATATATAGTTACATAGCCTATGATTTCATCATCCTTTGTATAATTCTAAAATACAGTATGCTGCATGTTTAATCACGATTCGCCTCGTGGCTTCCATAGTGACCAGGCTTGTGAGTTCTACCTCACTCCCCCCTTCTCCCTCTTATAGTAGAGTAAGTCGTTCTTTCTGTTGTTCAGAGCAAGAGTGTCAACTCTTTGTCCCCTATGGCTTCATTTGCGCGTCCTTCTTACAAGCTGTATCAAGCTCTGCCGGCCCCTATATAATGAGATCAGTCTCTGCATTATTGCCACTTAGGTCTACTCCTCATTTTGTTCACATCTCTGTCCTCCCCTGTATAGTGTATTATTATTTTTGTGAGTGCTCAGGAAGTCTCCAGCCATCTAGCTGCTGTATAATTTGAGTATAAGTGTTGTTACCATTTTTATTGTACTGTATGGCCTAAGGCGTTAATTCGTAAGCCTGGTAAGGTTTTTTTGTGATTCATGTAGAGTTTTTAATGTCAGCCATTATTAATAATATTTTGTATCTGTAATAATATATCTTGCTTTAACTGAGCATTATCCGATTTTCTCATTTATCAGGGCTGACTTAGATAAATTTGCTCTTGCTAAATTCATGTTAATAGAGGCTATTGCAGTTAACCATATATGTAACCTGTTTTGCCATTACATTATCCTTATGAGTCCTGAATGTTTTGTTGTTAGTTTGTGCATTAAACTTTAACTTGTAATTTTACCTAAGTAACCTGGAACTTTACGGGACAGTAGTGATTTTAGTATTCTCACTTGAAGTGTTCATTATCTCTCTCTGTTCCGTAACATAAATTTGGCGACCTTTTATCAGGATATTCAGGATATTATCATAAGGATATTGCTTGATATTTTGTGACTGTGATTTATTCATGATGTCTACTATTACTACTCTTGATGAAGCCAAAGATTTTTTGTCAAATGTGCAAACAGTGTGTAATGTAGAAAACAGAACAAAGAATGAACTTAAGCTTATTGCTCAACAATTGAGAATTGCTGTTCGCTCTCATTAGTCTAAAGATCAAATTGTTGACATGATTAATAAAAGCTTGTTTAATGTAACTCCTCCAGATGAGCAAACGCAGATTGAAATAGCTAAATTACAGCTAGCCCTGCAGGAGGCTCGTGCTAAGGAGTCTGAGTCTCAGGCTAGTATTCAGGAGGCACAGGCACAGGCTCAGGCACAAATTGAAATTGCTAGGATTCAGGCAGACCATGAGTATCGCATGAAACAAAGTGGAACTGGTTCATCTAGCTCTGATGATTTTGATATGGCTAAAAATGTTAAACTTGTCCCTCCTTTTAATGAATCTGATTTAACAAAGTATTTTCAGTTGTTTCAGAGGGTAGCTACAGGTTTTAATTGGCCCAAAAAGTATTGGCCAGTACTCTTTCAGAGTGTTCTCACCGGTAAAGCTCAAGTAACTTACGCATCTTTGCCTCAGGATCAATCTGATAATTATGATGTAGTTAAGAGCTTGATTCTTAAGGCCTATGAGCTTGTTCCTGAAGCCTATAGAGTAAAATTTAGGACAACTTATAAACAAGATAAGCAATCCCATGTTGAGTATGCAAAAATCAAAGAAGATCTGTTAGAACAGTGGTTAAATTCTAAGAATGTAAATTCTGATTTTGATAATTTTAAGCAGATGATTTTGCTGGAGGACTTCAAAAGGTGTATTAATAAAGATGTAAGCCTGTATCTTGATGAGAAAAGAATAGATAATTTGTCTGATGCTGCAGTTTTAGCTGATGAATATGTTCTCACTCACAAGAGATATTCTAAAGAAAAAAGGAAAGCTGAGAGTAAGTACGTTGCCTCTACTCAGAGTACAGGTAACAGGAAAGAGAATAAAGATGATGTTTCTCAGGAAGTAAGTACCAGCTTCACCTCTAGATTTCAGAAAAGTAAATGTACTAATTGTAGTAAGTTTGGTCATACTACGGAGAAATGTTTCAGGAGACAGCGTGATGTGAACAAAAAGGAGTCTTTAAATATTCAGTCAATTGGTCTAGTGTCCACCCTTGAGAGTTCCCAGAATTCTTTAAGTGAGTTAACTGAACCTGCTTTGAGGGGTAAATTAAATTGTCATGATGAAGCTCCTCTTTTGAGCAGTAACGTGGGTGACACTCTCAAGAGTTCATGTGCTAATTTCCTGTCTGATGGTTTTGTCAGTCCTCTGGACAGTAATGACAGGAAATCAGTTAAAATATATCGTGATACAGTTGCTTGCCAATCCCTTATGCAGACCAGTGTTCTAGGCTCTAATGTTAATTCCTCTGATGAAACTGTAATCTTACAAGGTGTAGGGAATAATTACTTTTCTGTCCCTCTGTGCAGAGTGAATTTAGAGTCTGGTTTTGTTAATGGTTCCGTTATGGTTGGGTTGGTTGAGACACTCCCAATATCAGGTGTAACTTTCTTACTTTGAAATGATATTGGTGGAAGTCAAATGTGTCCAGCTCCTCAGTTGTCTAGTGAACCAGTGACTGCGACCCAGGATTGTGATATCCCTGAGGTGTTCTCTGCATGTGCTGTCACTAGGGCTAAGTCTAAAGTTACTGGTGACTTAGAGGATAATGATGATGATGATGTTATCCTAGCTGACACTTTTCTTGCTAATTTGGACCACTCACCAGATGAGGCAGTACCCCGTAGTGTTGATAATTTGTCTCGTCAAGAGTTGGTTGAGTTGCAGGTTGCTGACCCTGAGTTGAAAGGTCTAGCTAACTCTGCCTGCAGTGAGGAAGAGTCAGCTAGTGCTTCTACTTGTTATTATATAAAGTCAGCAGTATGTATGAGAAAGTGGAGACCCCCAACAGCATCAGCCGACTGTGAATGGGAGGTTGTACATCAAGTTGTCATCCCTTGTGTTTGTAGGCAGGATATCATTAGAGTGGCTCATGATTCCAGTTTGGCAGGACACCTTTGGAGTGAGGAAGACTGTGGCACGCATTTTGAAACACTTCTACTGACCAGGTATCTTCAGAGATGTTTCCTGGTATTGTAAGTCTTGTCACACCTGTCAAGTTGTGGGGAAGTGTAATCAGACCGAAAAGGTTGCACCTCTAGTTCCCATTCCTCCTTTTGAGGCGCCTTTCACCCGTGTGTTGGTGGATATTGTGGTCCCTCTTCCTAAGACTTCTTCAGGATTTTCTTATGTGTTGACCCTGATTGATATGGCTACTCGTTATCCTGAAGCCATTCCACTTAGAAATATCTCAGCAAAGAACGTGGTTAAGGAAATGCTGGGGTTCTTCATCAAGTTTGGTCTGCCCAAGGAGGTACAGTCAGACCGGGGAAGTAATTTCATGTCAAATGTTTTCAAGCAGTCTCTGAAAGAGTTGGGCATCACCCAGATCACGTCTTCAGCCTACCATCCCCAGACCCAAGGAGCGTTGGAGAGATATCATCAAACACTCAAATCGATGCTCAGGAAATACTGTTTGGAACATCAGAAAGACTGGGATAAAGGTCTTCCATTCGTTGTATTTGCCGCAAGAGAATCTCCAAATGAATCACTGGGCTTCTCACCCTTTGAACTACTGTTTGGCCATGAAGTAAGAGGACCCCTTAAGCTACTCAAGGAATGCTGGCTGTCGGAGGAAGTTGACGTCAACCTGCTGGAGTATGTCCACTGCTTTACAGCTGGCGAGAGAGAATTTAGGAGCTGCTCAGGAGAAGATGAAGACTTAGTATGATAAGAAGTCCAGGTTACGCCACTTTCAGCCAGGAGATCAGGTTTTGATTCTGCTACCGGTGCATGGGCAACCTCTTCAAGCCAAGTTTAGTGGTCCTTATTTCGTGGAGAAGAAACTCAGTGATGTCAACTATGTCATCGCCACACCAGATCGTAGAAAGAACAAGCAACTTTGTCTCATCAACATGCTAAAGTTATATTACAGGCGGGACGAAAATAACCCAGTCTGCACTGTAGCTGTTCCACCCGAGTCTGCAAGTGAAGTTCTCCCATGCAGCATGAGCCTGAGTGATAGTTTGGGGAAGAATCCTGATACCATGAATGATCTCCAGACTAAGCTTTCTCATCTAGCTCCCGAGGAAAAGCAGGAGTTTTCGGCATTGCTGCAGGAGTACCCGCAAGTGTTCCGTGCCACTCCAGGAAGAACCACTGTGTTGATGCATGATGTCGATGTTGGAGACGCAAAGCCAATTAAACTGCCTCCTTACCGTGTGAACCCAGTGAAAGTTCCTCTCATCGAGAAGGAGCTTGGCTACCTGTTGGACCACAAGATGATTGAGTCCTGTCAGAGCGAGTGGAGATCTCCTGTCACTGTAGTCTCTAAGCCAGGTGGGTCACAGCGGCTTTGCATCGACTACAGACGTGTTAATCAGATAACCAAAACAGACACTTACCCTCTCCCTCACGTGGAAGATTGCATAGACAAGATCGGAAAGGCTAGGTACATAAGTAAGTGTGATTTGTTAAAGGGATACTGGCAAGTACCTATGACTGAACGTTCTAGGGAGATCTCATGTTTTGTAACACTAGGAAAAACTTTTGCATGTTCTGTAACGCCATATGGTATGAAGAATGCACCAGCCACTTTTTAGAAGCTCATGAATAGTGTAACAGAGGGTTTGGCAGGGTGTGTTGTTTATATTGATGATGTATTAATCTTCAGTGACAACTGGAAAGATCACCTATGCCATGTCAGTATATTTCTTGAGTGTTTGGTTC
>NC_137055.1:30564649-30649649 GCF_032717465.1 Coenobita brevimanus
ACTGGCCAATAAGAAAATGGAGAAGCATATATGAGAAATTTTAGAGTAGGAGAGAGGAAGGGAAGATATAAAATGGTGGTAAATTTTGCTAAAATATATAACATGAGAATAATGAACACATTCTTCCACAAAAGAACAAGATAGAAAATGGACCTGGAGAAGCCCAAACGGAAAAGCAAAGAATGAAATTAACTTCATTATATCAGAAAAGAGTAACACAGTCATTTCACTGTTACTAACTAGAAAGCGATCAGACACCGGATACCTCTGCCAATGACATTGCCATTATAAAGATCCAGATCCGGATCCGTGGAGATATTTTGTGGAATATACAGGATCCAGATCCGCCAGTTGAGAGGCGGAAGAGAGAGTTATATGTGGAAAGAAAGAGAGAGGTGAAAAGATTAGTAAGAGAGAGTAAGAAGAGAGCGGATGAGGTATTTGGAAGGAATTTGAGTGTAAATTGGAGAGACTGTAAGAAAATGTTCTGGAGAGAAGTGAAAAGAGTAAGACAGGGTGGAAGTGAAGTTAGCAGGGGAGTGAAAGATAAAAATGGTAGATTACTAGAGGAGAAGGGAGAAAAAGTGAACAGATGGAGAGAACATTTTAAGGAATTGTTGAACATAGAGGATGGAAGTAATGCGAGTATAAGTGGCTGGGGAATGGCTGGGAGAAGGAGGGAGGTGAGAAGACAGGAAGAAATCAGTAGGATAGAAGTTGTGGAAGCAATGAAGAAAGTTAAATCGGGGAAAGCCCCAGGAATTGATGGAGTGTGTGGTGAAATGCTGAAGCATGGGGGAGAGATAGTAGTAGAATGGATGTGGAAGATGTGCAGATTGGCCTGGGAGGAAGGTAGAGTCCCGGAGGATTGGAAGTCGGGTATAATTATTCCCTTGTACAAAGGAAAAGGGAAAAAAGAAGTGTGTGGTAATCATAGGGGCATTTGTCTTCTTAGTATAATAGGAAAAGTGTATGGTAGGATACTTATAGACAGAGTTAGAGAAAGAACAGAGAAATTAGTTGGAGAAGAACAGGGAGGCTTTAGGAAGGGAAGAGGTTGTGTAGATCAGATATTCATTCTTAGATCTTTAGTGGAAAAGTTTCTAGAGAAGGGAAAGAAGTTGTATGCGGCTTTCATGGATTTGGAGAAAGCATATGACAGGGTGGATAGACAAGGATTGTGGAAAGTGTTAAGAATATATGGAGTAGATGGGAAGTTGTTGAATGCTGTGAAGAGTATGTACGATGGTGCGAAGGCTGCGGTGGGTGTGGATGGTGAACTAAGTGAATTTTTCTCTTTGAAAGTTGGTTTGAAACAGGGATGTGTCATGTCTCCATGGTTGTTCAATCTGTACATGGATGGGGTAATAAAAGAGGTACAAGGTAGGTTAGTGGATGTTGGAGTGGCCCTGGTGAGAGAGGATAGTGTTTGGAAACTCCCTGTACTGTTGTTTGCAGATGATACTGTGTTGTTGAGTGAAGACGAAGGGGAGCTGCAAGGCTTGGTGGATGAGTTTGAAAGAGTATGTAAGAAACGGAATCTAAAGGTGAATGTAGGGAAGAGTAAAGTGATGGTCTTTGAGAGAGGTGAAGTTAGTGAATGTACAACGAGGTTGGATGGTGAGGAATTGGAAAATGTGAGTACGTTTAAGTACTTGGGTAGTGTGATGAGTAAGGATGGACGTTTGGAGGGTGAAGTGCATGAAAGGGTACAGCAGGGAAGAAAGGTTGCTGGTTCTTTGAAAGCAGTGATAAGAAACAGGGAAGTGAGCATGGAAGTGAAAAAGTTACTACATGACAGTATTGTGATACCAACTCTAACGTACGGAAGTGAAGCTTGGACATTGTTGGAAGGACACAAGACAAGAGTGAGAGCAGTGAAAATGAGTTACTTAAGAGGAGCCTGTGGAGTCACGTGGAGAGACAGGCTGACGAATGAGGATATAAAGGAGCGTTGTGGTGTGGATGTGGATGTGATAGGAAGCTTTATGAGGAACACACTGAGGTGGTTTGGCCATGTGGAGAGGATGGAGGGTGAAAGACTGACGAAGAGGGTGTATGTGAGTGAGGTGGAGGGGGGAAGAGGGAGGGGGAGGCCGAGGATGAGATGGAGGGATGGGGTGGAGAGGTATATGAGAGAGGGGGGTGTGAGTTGGGAGCAGGGCAGTGAAATGGCGGGGGACAGGGCGACTTGGAGGCGATTTGATTGTGGCCACCCCAAACGGGATTGAGGCGTCTGGCAATAGATAGATAGACAGATCCGCCTCAAAATTTAATTCATTGTCCCTTGACCCATGGCCCACTTTTCCACAAAATTTTATTGATATTCACTGGGAACTTTGGGAGTTATTGTGCGCGATACATAGGATCCAGCTCCGCCTCCAAATTTTATCAGTTCTTTCTTGGCCCATGACCCACCCTTCCACAAACTTTCATTGAAATACATTGGGAACTTTTGGAGATATCGTGTGGACAAACAAACTGACAAACATAGGTGAATACATATCCTCCTCCAATTTCTTTGGCGGAGGTGACAAAGTAACTATAAGAAGTGGCCACTGAATGGTGAGTTGCATAGCCAGATTCAACTTCAGAAATGAAAGAAATAAGCTGAGTATAAAAAGAATATATATATGCCCAATAAAAGTGAGCAGAAACTAATTGCCTTTTAGTTGAAATAACAAATTTCAAGCTCTTAGTTAAGTTGAGTGTGACACTGATGAGTTGAATGATGGACTAACAAAAGTGTTAGGAATAAGCTAATGTATTATGCAAAGTTAACGCAACTAAAGTGAACAATTATTCAAAAATGACCCTCCAGCTAATGAATAAACGAAAGGTGATTAAAGTAAAAAATTAAGAAAGATGGAATCTATTAGAAGGAGTACGATTATATAAGCCTGTCACGAAGATACAAACAAGAAAAAACAAAGGAGAAATAAAAATAAGATGAAAGACATCATCAAAGAAAGAAAATGTCTGAAACTGGTGTGAAGCAAAATGGCACTGGGAACGCAAATCACACAATGAGCAGCTGCTGACAGACATTCAATCAACTACCTTCTTACGAACTACCTCCACTCATTTTCGGCACCACAGTTACTTGATCAGTGACAGAAGTTTACCTCTCAGATAAATAGCAGCAAACCACAGGACCCATAACCTACCCTATACTTTCAGTTTTGTAAGATCACGTTGCTCACTGTAAATCATAGAGAATAAAGATCTTTTTTAAAAAACTACTGTCTTCATTTTAATCCCCATTAAAAACATGGCTGCCGTGGCTCTAAAACCCAACAAGCAGAATTTCAATAAGGTCCAGGAGTCATGTCTCACCAGCAATGACTGTCTCTTGTTGGGGAACTCTATCCCCAAATCCCCAAACTCGTTCTGGACCATCGTGTTCTCTTGTAACAACAATACTGGATTTTGCGAGAGCTCGAATCTCTCATCCATTTAGTACGATCAGGCCACCTGGGATCTGGGGTTCCTGTCTGATTTAAGCAATGTGGCCAACCTGGTAGCCTCCACCCTCGCATTCTTCAGAGATTTGGAGGGTAAGAAGTTTCTCTTGGCTCATACACGATTCTAATATTTGCTGGCTGACAGACTTGCGTGCCAGTCCAACAAAAACTTCCTCGACGACCTGAGCCAACATGAGGTGAGGATAAAGAGGGACGAGATTCAGTGCGTTAAGGACACGCTTCATTTCTATGAAGCGTTCAGTCCGAAACCTGAAGGCCGGGTCTGCTTCATCTCAGTCTTGCTCACCATGGCCGAGATCATAGCTGGCCATGTTGCTGCATGACCAGAAACTAAATTGAAGAGGATGGTCCTGGGTAGAGACAAGTCTGCCATATTGTGAGCTGATGGCATGTGGAGGCACTCCTCAGGAGGCAACCTGATGTGGCACCTGAAGCCCATGCTTGACTTTAGGCATGCCTTCGTCAAAGCTGTCACTTCGGGTGTCTCGCAGACAGAAGCCTCGGGGAAGGCAATGAGGGTGGCCGAGTTGGACTTCACGTGCAACGAAGAGATGGGTGCCATCATGCAGACTGACCTCTTCGAGTATATGATTGATCAGGTGATGCAGGCGCTGTGCACTTACCACTACCCGGACCTGTTGATGGTACCTGCATGTAAGCAAAGGACGTACAAGAACACGGTCAACTGTGAGGAGTGGGAATCGTCAGACCAACTGCAAGTTGGATCCTGTGACAAAGAACCCAGTGCCAGAGTTTGATGAGATGTGCAATCAGGGAAAGTTCCACATTACCCACAATTCAGAGCATTGGTGGTCGACGAATGGTCACGAAGCAGCAGCCAGACCCCACTTGTCTGGTAACTGAGTGGGAGGGAGGGTGGCCGGGGGTGGGAGGGTTTGGAGAGCTGCTCACGTCACAGTATCAATAGCCAATGATAATTCATCCAACGAATTCTCAAAGTGCAAAAGCGACACATATGACTAGGTGGCTGTGACCCGAGAATGGATCATCAACAATGGCAGATAGCTCTAAGAGGACGAATAGTCGGTCTACAACAAGCTGGGCACTCCATACAAGCGACTCATCGCGAGGTAGATGTTTCGATCCCCACCGTGAGGAAGTGGTCCAAGAGATGGGCCGAGACTCGTAACCTCCATGACATAGGTGTGTTTTGATGAATAGCAGCTATTTGACATAAATGCGGAATCATATACTGTACATATATATCGTTTCGTTTCGTTTTTAAGGGCTCCAGCATGCTTCCATGGGTCGGCCTTGGTCACTTAATGGCGGCTCTCCATGCTGCACGATCCATTGCAGCCTCCCTGTTCAGTCCCTTAACCCTGAGGTCACACTTAATGACCTCGTCCCATGTCTTTCTCAGTCTACCCCTCATAACCCCACCCCCCGTATTAACACTTCTCACCTTCCTCACCCAATTATCATCCCCCATCCTCTCCACTTGTCCAAACCATCTCAATCTACCTCTCCTCATTGCAACACCAATACACTCCAGTCCCATCCTACCTCTCAACTCTTCCATCGTGAACCCAGCCCCCCCGAGACCTTGGACGCAGGGACGCACTACGCATCCACCTAATCATTGTCATTTCTGTACGTCTGAGCTGGCGAATTTCCTCCTCCTTCACTGCCCAGGTCTCACTACCATACAGCATTACACACCTAACACATGCTGCATACAAAGACCCCTTAGCATGTAGGGGGAGTCCTCTCAATGTCAGGAGAGGCGAGAGCACCCTGAACTTCTTCCAACCACTTCTCACCCTAGCCACAGAGCTAGCTCAAGCCCCACCTCCAGCACACAACATGTCTCCCAAATAACAAAACTCTTCCACACACTCAAGAGATTCACCAGCAAGTTCAATTCTTTCACATCTGACAAACTCCACCTGCTCTCCCCGACACGCCGTACACATAAAATCAGCATTATCTCGTAGTCTACCTCTGATACCACTACATCTCTTATGCACCCAATTATCATAAACACCGCACAAGATGGAATTACTTCCCACGCCCTTGTGGCAAACTGCACATGGCCACTCTCCCTCGTCTTTGACAGTACCGCCACCAACCCTAGATATCATCACTTTTGTTTTATCTGCATTTACTCTTAAGCCCTTGTGCCCCATACCATCTCTCCATTTCCTAAACCTTTCCTCCGCCTCCCTTTCGTTCTCTGCAATCAACACCAAATCATCAGCATACAACAACTCCCACGGGAGTCCGTTTCTAAAGTCACGTTAAAAGGCTTCAAGTACCATGATAAACAACATGGGACTCAAAACCGACCCCTGATGCACACCAACATTCTCGGAAAACCCATCACTCAAATCACCATTTACTCTTACCTGGGTGTGAGCACCCACATACATAGCCATAACCATCCTAACCAGCCACTCCTCCAAACCAAGCTTTCTCATTGCCTACTTCACCACCTCTCTAGGGACTCTGTCAAAGGCCTTTTCCAAATAAACAAAAACAAAATAAAGGTCCCTTCTCCTACCAATATATTTTTCCTGAAGCTGTTGAACAATGAATATGGCATCAGTGGTCCCCCTACCTTGTATAAACCCAAACTGCATCTCATCACTATTCATTCTTTCTCTTATCATACCTTCTAAAACTCTCTCCATTACCTTCATTATCTGATCTAAAAGCTTTATACCTCTATACTTTCCTTTTTCCAGGGCATCACCCATCCTTTTATACACATTTACAATTACACTCTTCAGCCAATCATCGGGGACAACACACTCATAATAATCCTATTTATCAGGTCATAATAATCCTATTTATCAGGTCAGTGACTAACTTCACCCGTATATCGCCTGAGGCCTTCAACATTTTGGCAGTTAACCCAGACACACCTGCTGCCTTCCCCAATATATATATATATATATATATATATATATATATATATATATACTGTACATATCCCATTGGAACCCGGTGTCCGGAATACTGGACAGAACTGGGATTTTTCAAGTCTTTATAAAGTAGGGAACCCCCGGGTAGGGACCTATGAGCTTCGCGACTATGAGCCGATAGGCGGAGGGCGGTACACTCAGTACCCACCCAGTGCCATGCCTCGCCCAACACCCCTGGGATCCAATGGGTTAATGACTGGCAAACCCATCGATCTCTTTAACCCATTGGAGCCCAGTGTCCGAAATACTGGACAGAACTGGGATTTTTCAAGTCTTTATAAAGTAGGGAACCCCCGGGTAGGGACCTATGAGCTTCGCGACTATGAACCAATAGGGGGAGGGCGGTATGCTCAGTACCTACCCAGTGCCATGCCTCGCCCAGCACCCCTGGGATCCAATGGGATACATACAAATACATGCATATACATACATATACTGTATATACTGTACATACATATACATATGTAGATATACTGTGCATCTCTCTCTCTCTCTCTCTCTCTCTCTCTCTCTCTCTCTATATATATATATATATATATATATATATATATATATATATATATATATATACTGTATATATACACACATATATATCTATATCTATATACCTAGGCTGCTTCACCCAAGGAAAGGGCGGTAGCCGAGACAGGACGACACACTCCCCAATTATTCATCCATTCAGACACATTCATTCGCATCTTACCCCCAAAGGGGAGAAGGGATAGATCGTCACCGTTCCACACCGCACAAGGGTCAACTGCACAGTGCAATCAGTGACATCAGCAGCAGGGCCCGACAGCAGAGCTGGTTTACCCTTGCCACATCATAGTAAACCCATCCCCTTACCCATACCTATATATATTGTTACGGAACAGAGAAAGATAATGTACACTTTAAGTGAGAATACGAAGAGTCACTACTGTCCCGTAAAGTTCCAGGTTCAAAACAAAAGAGTTAGGTAAAATTACAAGTTAAAGTTTAATGCTCAAACTAACAACAAAACATTCAGGACTCATAAGGATAATGTAATGGCAAATAAACAGGTTAAATATATGGTTAACTGCAATAGCCTCTATTAACACGAAATTAGCAAGAGTAAATTTATCTAAGTCAGCCCTGATAAAATGAGATACCAGATAATACTCAGTGAATGCCAGATAAATTATTGCAGATACAAACTATTATAAAAAATGACTGACATAAAACCCAACATTAATCAAAAACCTCACTAGGCCTAAGAATTAACCTTATGCTACACAGTACAAGAAAAAGTGCAGCAACACTTATACTCAAATTACACACAGCTGCTAGATGTTTGGAGATTTCTTGAGCACTCACAATAATAATATCTGTACAGGGGAGGACAGAGATGTGAACAAAATGAGGAGCAGATCTAAGTGGCAATGATGCAGAGACTGAGCTCATTATATAGGGGCAAGCAGAGCTTGATACAACTTGTAAGAAGGACGCGCAAATGAAGCCATGGGGACAAAGAGCTGAAAATCCCGCTCTGAATAACAGAGAGAACGACTTACTCTACTATAACGGTAGAAGGGGGGGACTGAGGCAGAACACGCTCGTGATCAAACATGCAGCAACTGTGCGTTAAAATTACACAAAGGATGATGAAATCATAGGCTATGTAACACCTCCCCACAAAGAAAAAAGAAATTTACAAAGGAAATTTCTTATTACTCTAAAACAATCTGTATATGGCATTACAGAACATGCAAAAGTCTTTCCTAATGTTACAAAACATGAGATCTCCCTAGCACGTTCAGTCATAGGTACTTGCCAGTATCCCTTTAACAAATCAAACTTACTTATGTACCTAGCCTTTCCGATCTTGTCTATGCAATCTTCCACACGAGGGAGAGGGTAAGTGTCTGTTTTGGTTATCTGATTAACACGTCTGTAGTCAATGCAAAGCCGCTGTGACACACCTGGCTTAGGGACCAGAGTGACAGGAGAACTCCACTCGCTCTGACAGGGCTCAATCATCTTGTGGTCCAACAGGTAGCCAACCTCCTTCTGGATGAGAGGAACTTTCACTGGGTTCACACGGTAAGGAGGCAATTTAATTGGCTTTGCGTCTCCAACATCGACATCATGCATCAACACAGTGGTTCTTCCTGGAGTAGCACGGAACACTTGCGGGTACTCCTGCAGTAATGCCGAAAACTCCTGCATTTCCTTGGGAGGCAGATGAGAAAGCTTAGTCTGGAGATCATTCATGATATCAGGATTCTTCCCCAAACTATCACTCAGGCTCATGCTGCATGGGAGAACTTCACTTGTAGACTCGGGTGGAACAGCTACAGTGCAGACTGGATTATTTTCGTCCCGCCTGTGATATAACTTTAGCATGTTGATGTGACATAGTTGCTTGCTCTTTCTACGATCTGGTGTGGCTACGACATAGTTGACATCACTGAGTTTCTTCTCCACGAAATAAGGACCACTAAACTTGGCTTGAAGAGGTTGCCCATGCACCGGTAGCAGAATCAAAACCTGATCTCCTGGCTGAAAGTGGCGTAACCTGGACTTCTTATTATACCAAGTCTTCATCTTCTCCTGAGCAGCTCCTAAATTCTCTCTCGCCAGTTGTAAAGCAGTGGACAGCCGTTCTTTGAACTTCATCACATACTCCAGCAGGTTGACGTCATCTTCCTCCGACAGCCAGCATTCCTTGAGTAGCTTAAGGGGTCCTCTTACTTCATGGCCAAACAGTGGTTCAAAAGGTGAGAAGCCCAGTGATTCATTTGGAGATTCTCTTGCGGCAAATACAACGAATGGAAGACCTTTGTCCCAGTCTTTCTGATGTTCCAAACAGTATTTCTTGAGCATCGATTTGAGTGTTTGATGATATCTCTCCAACGCTCCTTGGGTCTGGGGATGGTAAGCTGAAGACGTGATCTGGGTGATGCCCAACTCTTTCAGAGACTGCTTGAAAACATTTGACATGAAATTACTTCCCCGGTCGGACTGTACCTCCTTGGGCAGACCAAACTTTGTGAAGAACCCTAGCATTTCCTTAACCACGTTCTTTGCTGAGATGTTTCTAAGTGGAATGGCTTCAGGATAACGAGTAGCCATATCAGTCATGGTCAACACATAAGAAAATCCTGAAGAAGTCTTAGGAAGAGGGCCCACAATATCCACCAACACACGGGTGAAAGGCGCCTCAAAAGGAGAAATGGGAACTAGAGGTGCAACCTTTTCGGTCTGATTACACTTCCCCACAACTTGACAGGTGTGACAAGACTTACAATACCAGGAAACATCCCTGAAGATACCTGGCCAGTAGAAGTGTTTCAAAATGCGTGCCACAGTCTTCCTCACTCCAAGGTGTCCTGCCAAACTGGAATCATGAGCCACTCGAATGATATCCTGCCTACAAACACAAGGGATGACAACTTGATGTACAACCTCCCATTCACAGTCGGCTGATGCTGTTGGGGGTCTCCACTTCCTCATAAGTACTCCTGACTTTACATAATAACAAGTAGAAGCACCGGCTGACTCTTCTTCTCTGTAAGCAGAGTTAGCTAGACCTTTCAACTCAGGGTCAGCAACCTGCAACTCAACCAACTCTTGACGAGACAAATTATCAACACTACGGGGTACTGCCTCATCTGGTGAGTGGTCCAAATTAGAAAGAAAAGTGTCAGCTAGGATAACATCATCATCATCATTATCCTCTAAATCACCAGTAACTTTAGACTTAGCCCTAGTGACAGCACATGCAGGGAACACATCAGGGACATCACAATCCTGGGCCGCAGCCACTGGCTCACTAGACAACTGAGGAGCTGGACACACTTGACTTCCACTAATATCATTTCCAAGTAAGAAAGTTACACCTGACATTGGGAGTGTCTCAACCAACCCAACCATAACGGAACCATTAACAAAACCAGACTCTAAATTCACTCTGCACAGAGGGACAGAAAAGTAATTATTCCCTACACCTTGTAAGATTACAGTTTCATCAGAGGAATTAACATTAGAGCCTAGAACACTGGTCAGCATAAGGGATTGGCAAGCACCTGTATCACGATATATTTTAACTGATTTCCTGTCATTACTGTCCAGAGGACTGACAAAACCATCAGACAGGAAATTAGCACATGAACTCTTGAGAGTGTCACCCACGTTACTGCTCAAAAGAGGAGCTCCATCATGAGATTTTAAGTTACCCCTCAAAGCAGGTTCAGTTAACTCAGGTAAAGAATTCTGGGAACTCTCAAGGGTGGACACTAGACCAATTGACTGAAATTTAAAGACTCCTTTTTGTTCACATCACGCTGTCTCCTGAAACATCTCTCCGTAGTATGACCAAGCTTACTACAATAAGTACATTTACTTTTCTGAAATCTAGAGGTGAAGCTGGTATTTACTTCCTGAGAAACATCATCCTTATTCTCTTTCTTGTTACCTGTACTCTGAGTAGAGGCAACGTACTTACTCTCAGCTTTCCTTCTCTCTCTAGAATATCTCTTGTGAGTGAGAACATACTCATCAGCTAAAACTGCAGCATCAGAGAAATTATCTATTCTTTTCTCATCAAGATATAGGCTTACATCTTTATAAATACACCTTTTGAAATCCTCCAGCAAAATCATCTGCTTAAATTTACCAAAATCAGAATCCACATTCTTAGAATTTAACCACTGCTCTAACAGATCTTCTTTGATTTTTGCATACTCAACATGGGATTGCTTATCTTGCTTGTAAGTTGTCCTAAATTTTACTCTATAGGCTTCAGGAACAAGCTCATAGGCCTTAAGAATCAAGCTCTTAACTACATCATAATTATCAGATTGATCCTGAGGCAAAGATGCATAAGTTACTTGAGCTTTACCGGTGAGAACAGTTTGAAGGAGTACTGGCCAATACTCCTTGGGCCAACTAAAACCTGTAAACTTTGTTAAATCAGATTCATTAAAAGGAGGGACAAGTTTAACATTTTTAGCCAGATCAAAATCATCAGAGCTAGATGATCCAGTTCCACCTTGTTTCATGCGATACTCATGGTCTGCCTGAATCCTGGCAAGTTTAATTTGTGCCTGAGCCTGTACCTATGCCTCTTGAATACGAGCATTTGCCTCATTAACACGAGCCTCCGCCTCCTTAGCCTTAGCCTCCTGCAGGGCTAGCTGTAACTTAGCTAATTCAATCTGCGTTTGCTCATTTGGAGGAGTTACATTAAACAAGCTTTCATTAATCATGTCAACAATTTGATCTTTAGAATGATGAGAGCGAACAGCAATTCCCAATGGTTGAGCAACAAGCTTAAGCTCATTCTTTGTTCTGTTTTCTACATCACACACTGTTTGCACATTTGACAAAAAATCTTTGGCTTCATCAAGTGTAGTAATAGTAGACATAATTAATAAGTAACAGTCACAAAATATCAAGCAATATCCTAATGATAATATCCTGAATATCCTGATAAGAGGTCGCCAAATTTATGTTACGGAACAGAGAAAGATAATGTACACTTTAAGTGAGAATACGAAGAGTCACTACTGTCCCGTAAAGTTCCAGGTTCAAAACAAAAGAGTTAGGTAAAATTACAAGTTAAAGTTTAATGCTCAAACTAACAACAAAACATTCAGGACTCATAAGGATAATGTAATGGCAAATAAACAGGTTAAATATATGGTTAACTGCAATAGCCTCTATTAACACGAAATTAGCAAGAGTAAACTTATCTAAGTCAGCCCTGATAAAATGAGATACCAGATAATACTCAGTGAATGCCAGATAAATTATTGCAGATACAAACTATTATAAAAAATGACTGACATAAAACCCAACATTAATCAAAAACCTCACTAGGCCTAAGAATTAACCTTATGCTACACAGTACAAGAAAAAATGCAACAACACTTATACTCAAATTACACACAGCTGCTAGATGTTTGGAGATTTCTTGAGCACTCACAATAATAATATCTGTACAGGGGAGGACAGAGATGTGAACAAAATGAGGAGCAGATCTAAGTGGCAATGATGCAGAGACTGAGCTCATTATATAGGGGCCAGCAGAGCTTGATACAACTTGTAAGAAGGACGCGCAAATGAAGCCATGGGGACAAAGAGCTGAAAATCCCGCTCTGAATAACAGAGAGAACGACTTACTCTACTATAACGGTAGAAGGGGGGACTGAGGCAGAACACGCTCGTGATCAAACATGCAGCAACTGTGCGTTAAAATTACACAAAGGATGATGAAATAATAGGCTATGTAACAATATATATATATATATATATATATATATATATATATATATATATATATATTTTATAGGTAGATAGATAGATAGATAGATAGATAAACATATATATAGAATCATATATGTATATAAATACTGTATATTACATCTATATATAAACATTATATATATGTTATATATTTTATATATATATATATAATATATATATATATATATATATATATATATATATATATATATATATATATATATATATATATTATATATATATTTTATATATACATGTATATATATATATAAATATATATATATATATATATATATATATATATATTTTGATAGATAGGTAGATAGAGAGAGAGAGAGAGAGAGAGAGAGAGAGAGAGAGAGAGAGAGAGAGAGAGAGATACTTGGTTGTGACATACTGTCAATTGCATTAATGTAATACTTGGGTTGCATTAGAGACGCGCCCTCGTCGTCGAGTAACTACACCTAATGATAATGCCAGGATCATATAGGCAGCCCGGGAAAACCCTTTCTCCACTGCAGTCAGTATCCGGGACGGTCTTGGCTTAAGTGTATCAGTCAGGACGCCACGTACAGTACAAGGCATCCACCATAGGGTTCCTGCTGTGAAGGAGTTGCTGACGGACTAACATCGGGCCAGCAGCCTCCGCTTTACCCGCCTCCAAGCGGAAAAAGGGGTCAAATTCTGGGAGAGGGTGTTTTTTTCGGATGAAAAAACATATGCATCCTGGACCAATGGACATATTCACGTATGGAGACCTAACAACACGAGGTAATTCATTGTGGTATAATAGTATGGGAGAATTCTCTACATTAAAATATATGTACTGCATATCCCTTCATGTACTGCGTATGATTTATCCGTCCTATATGTGTCTGACACCAAATAGGTGCTTTATTACATGGTTCAAGAGTCAAATGTTATAAATAAAATTATCCAGCCTGACAATATTACCGGATTAATTATATAACCCTGTTGGTAGTATGTTTTCATTCTCTACTAACGTAAGAATGAAGATATTTCTAATACTAACATTCCTATTTGAATATACTAAATGCCCCAAATACAAGCATAGCCATCAATTATATAAGGAAAAACTGCTTCAAAATAGCATCAACATTTTTGATGGTCACCCAACACAAATACCACTCCTCCCAATGTATGGGGCTTGATGAATAACTGATAACCTTATTATTATGGACAGATATGATCGTCAACATGTCTTCGAGATGGCATGAAGTGGTCACGTGACATGTAACGTGTGGGGGCATGTGGGAGCCCATGGTGTTGGAAACATAACGAACACTGAAGGGAGGTTCACAGCAAAAAATAAATCGATATGTTAGAAAACTTCTTTCGTCCCTCTCTGCGAGAAAGGAATTTCCCACTTCCTCCTGGGCCTGTCATTTTTGTTCATGATCGGTTCCTCATACATACGGCCAGAGTCGTGCAGCAGTGGTTTGCTGCCCGCGATGACTTAATGCTGCTGGACTGGCCAAGTAAGGAGCCGACGTGAATCCCATTGAGCACGTCTGGGCACACGCAGTTCAGAATGGGAGTAAGGACGGGAAAGGACCTCCGGACAGCTGTTTGCTCACTCACAGGCGGCTTGGGAATCGCTTAGGGAGAGGCCTCACCTCTGCCGGACTCTGGTCCACTTTATGCCTGCCAGGCTGCAAGCTGTCATACAGAAGGAAAGCGGATGGACTGGGTACTAGGTAGCAATAAAACATTAGGCAGGTGGAAAGATGGTATTGTATTTTATAACTATCATGGTATGTTGTTTGTATGGTATCTGTTCTCTGAGTCTGTCTACATTACCGTATATATAATACAAGTTTACTGTCAAAGGTATGCTTCTTTACCTTCGTTTTTCAGTGTTCGACAGGGATGATAGTTACAGACTGAACTTATAATTAGGACTTCCCATGTCAGTTTGTCAAAAGGAAAACGAAAACCCTGTTAATCGCTCATATATTTTTTTATTATTACACTTTACCCTAGACTATAAGTTCGACATGAGTAATTACCAAATAACACTGGAAATGTTTGTAGGTGGATGTGTATAGTGGGATGACAGAGGATAAATAATTAAACAAATTTATAAGAAGTTATATATATATATATATATATATATATATATATATATATATATATATATATATATATATATATATATATATATATATATATATATATATATATATATATATATATATATATATATATATATATATAAAATGGCTTTGTTTTCAACATAAAATATGTTGCATCGTTACGAATATCTCCTGGGGATGAATCTCATGTTACAGTCGAGAGGGAATGAGAGCATTAAAACCTTTGTCCGAATCCAGCCAACTTCCAAATTTTTCCTAACAACTCTAATTCTAAAGACATCAGCGTATTTTCTTTCATAAAATGCTAGCATTATATTGTCATCTACCCTTACTATATTAACTGAACACCAAGTCCAAGTCATATAGTGCAGATTTACACGTGATTCCCAACCTATCACCAAACCCTTCTCTGCTCCCAATCCCCCGTCTCCCCCTCCTGCACACTCACAGTTACCAGACATAAGAGGTCTGACTGCTGCTTCACATTCGCCCGTCTCACACCAGTGCTTCGCGAGGTGGATAACGCTGAACTTTCCCTGACTACAATTTTTATAGGTGCTAGCCCCTGGCCAAATTCTAGGGGAAAATATTCACAGATAGGGCTTTGACCGCTCAGCCTCAGGTGTTCGACAATGATTTTGCCGTCATGCTGAGAACTAAAGCACAGGGGGAAGCTCTGATTAAACATGATTACTTAAATGTGATAAAACTAATGATGGTCTGAAGGCTCACACATCCGCAAAACATGGCCATGAGCGGACGCAACGTGACCATCGGCCCAAAAAATACTGGACAAAACTCTCCAACCAAACCGAAAGTCCTTTGTTTTCAATCAGTGGCACATTTCCAGATTTTTTTAGGGGCATTTGGCAAAAGGATGCATGTTTATATTATAACCTTCGTACTTAACCACGGTCGGCTGACTCTGGCTGGACATGCACAACACATGGGGAAGACACCCTATAAAGAGACAGGCACCACCACCAATCGGCATGGAGACCTTGACACGTGTGGAGGATCGTTGACGAACTGGAGCCCAACTACATCACCCTGTTCATGTCACCGTCTGGGACTCCACTCCTGATCAATAGCAGCAAAACGGCGTCGTCATTGCCATCACATTCGCAAATCCCTAAACACAGAAAGAGGAGGCCCTTCAGGTCGTTCCTCATTCTCACCATACGGAAGCGTTTAGAGAAGCTCTGGTCAGTGAAACATCCTCAGATATCGGAAAATATCCTCGTGTTGCTTGACAGTCACACCAATGATCCTTACACGAACTGCCCTAAACATTTGCTGGGTCTCAGTGATTAGAGTAAAAAAGATCATGGCCACAATGCAAATGTTCTGCAATAGAACCTTCATGGTCACCAACATTTCCCACATGCTTCAGAACAAGATAATCACAGCCAACAATGCCACCATGATGCCATGATGACAGTGGGGATCAAAGTAATAAGCAGGCTCCTGCCGTCCTGCTGAGGAACGTGGTCGACAACGAAATATGACTGCCCATGCTTTACATGGACTAGAACCAGCCTTTGCATTGCACAGTCCCCCTCTTGACATGGACACTATCAAACGGTTTACATGAAGTGGTTGCTGTATGGACTCAGTCAGGACAGCTCAATCACGATAGACAAACTTGCCACCGACATTATCATTTTGCACAGCTGCCTTCCCAGCCTGACCAAGGATGGAAACCAATTGCCCCCTATAGCCCTGGCGATCGTACTGCATGCAATCGTTAAGTTGTAGATGACAGACGTGGAGAGTGTGAAAAAGCGCATTGCTTTCATCCCACTCTCTGTGCATCATGCCAAGGATTATGCTGTGCAGTCAAAGATCTTCTCAATGAGGATCATGGCCTATGAAGAATTTTGCAATTGGTTCACGACCTAAGTTAAACTGACAGCCCTTAAAGCCTGCAAAGAGGCCAAGGAGGATACATGGCATGCCAAAAGAGGATTTGGGACACTGATCAACAACTTCAGAATCTGGGCATGTTCAGTGAGTGCGACTGCATAACCCAACTTACATGCAGTTGAGTACACACTCGACAAGGTCATGATGCTCCCCCTGAGGACCGACTACGACGATGGACATTTCCAGCAGTTCAATGTGAGCCTACTGGACTTTTCAAAAAAACCGTGGCATGCAACAGAGCCCTTGCAGATGCCCACTGCACTAATGATCATGGCCGTCAATCAAGCATTTACTTACAGCGCACAAACTGGCCACCACGACAGAACCTTGGATCTTCGAACCCTGGCAGGCACACACTTCATTATTGACGCAACCCATACTCTTAGAGAAGGAGAGAGACATTCTACGACCCTACCCATGTCCACCATATGACTATGAGCCCATGCTATTGATGTTCTCCCAGTTTAGGTCAGCACAAGACGTGCCGTCATTCATGCCAGTGGGACACGACAACCACATCGCCACTAATTTTAGCCATTCAGATGTCAGTGAGAAGCTTGCTATCCTCTTCTAGTCAATATTGCCATGTAATTCCACTGACTATGAAAAATTCTTCGACTGTCTTCTACGATGGAACACTTTCTATCCATTTCTCCTTTCTCTGAAATCTCCATTCTTGGAGATTTCAGTGTTCACCACCACCTTTGGCTCTCCTCTCCTTTCACAAATCCACCTTGTGAACAAGCCTACATCTTTTCTATCCTTAACCCCTTAACCGCGGTGCGTCACTTTCGTGACGCTTGGGAGCAAGGGATCATACCGCGGGGCGTCGCTTTTGTGATTCTGTGTTATTTTGAATTCACCCGGGCTTCCAAGTGGGGGCTTGTATCATCTATCAGTACTGCCAATGTCCAACACTAGTAAGCACTCCTAATCTCATCTGTACTCCCATCCATTGTTGACAATTTAGCCATTTCTCCCCGTTCTTGACTCCCCTCCCTACCCCCCGTCCATTACCCTATCCTCTTGCCTGCCCGGCCGTGCTATGCTAAGTAAATCATCCCTGGAATTTTTCACTGATTTCATCCATTGAAATAAGCCCTATGCCCTGTTCTTATACCAAATAATATATACAAGAAAGTAATAAGGTAACTGAGAGTGCCATACACCTGGAATTGGCTAATTATCACCTGACAACACCTCACGTGCACTCGTTTGCTAATTTTTGCTGTTTATTTCCCCTTGAAATATGCCGTATAATCTATTTTCGTAATACATATACATATAAGGAGGGAAGGGAGAAGCCTAAGTGATATTTACATTCACCTGGAACAACCAAATTTATAATGATTTCACTGCCAATCATTTCACTGATATATATTAGCTGCTGTCAAGAGGCTAACATTGGCAGTAATGGATTTCCCTAGGTAGGCCACCACCCCGGCCCACCCTTATCAGTTCACTCCCATCTTCCAATGTGGAGGTACGTATGTTTGCTCTTGCTGACTTCAGGGACTTTTCACCCCCATGCAAAGGGCCCTGTGACCTTTACCCCCTACTAAACCTCGTGTGGAAAGAGGTAAAGGGCTGACAATTGATAAAAGAGTGACTACAATCTTTCTATTGAGTAAAACAGTGCAAGTGGAATTGTAAATAATGTGTAAATAATGTGTAAACAGCAAGTGAAAGTAATGAATGTAAATATACGTGAACAGTGGAAAATAGTTTTATAAGTTACTTCAAGTGACAGTGCATAACACAGTGTAAATAAAATAGAAATGTAAATAACATAAATAAAATAGAGAACGTAAATAGAAATGTAAATGAGTAGTATTATAAGAATACGAGTATATACCCTAGGAGTAATGAAAGTGAAAGTTTCACTCTAGCATGTCTGAATACTATGAGTTATGAGAGTGAAGTGACATTCACTCTCAATGCTAGTATACAGGACGAGAAAGTGAATGCTATGTATTTTACTGAAAGAAATTGAATCCCTACAGTGACAATAAACTAATACTACTGAAGGAATCTTATGGATAAAGACTGTAGATATATATATAAGTGTTATATAGTAATACAAATATAAAGTGTGAGGGGTTTTATGAATAATAAATGACAGAATACCAACAGCGAACTAGCGCAAGTGGGAATGTCATACGCGCTCGTAATTTTCATTGCTTTCTCAGTGGTTCTTATTTGGAGTATGGATCCCAAACTACTTGATAATCATAGAGTATTGTTTATAGTGTTAATATCAGGCTGTGGTATTCATATTACGGGTTGTCGGGAAGTGTAAAGTGGAGACTTCATTACCCAAATTCAGAGGTCTCCATAAGTCCTACGGTAATCGACGAAGGCTCAACAAACATCCCAGGAGAAAGCTGAAGGTATGTGCCATAATCATGTGTAATTTTAATATTCTAGGACTGATAACTGATTTTTGGCAAATATTTTTTGAGAGTCTGTCAGAGCCCGAATAACCCCGCTGGAGACGCAAAACATTGGGAAACATGCCCGCGGTGTAAGGGTTAATGACCCAGAGCAGCTTGTACAGCAACCTACCTGCGTCCCTGACTGCCTTGGAGAGAGCTCCAACATAACTGACCTCTTCCTTACAACTAATCCTTCTGCTTACACTGTTAATCTTTCCTCTCCGTTGGGCTCCTCTGATCACAACATTATTACCTTAAACTGTCCTATCACTCTGGTACGGCCTGCAGACCCTCCAAAGAGACTTCGTCTGTGGCACTTTGGAACTGGAGATTGGGAGGCCCTCAGGCAGTACTTCTTTGATTTTCCATGGAATGATTATTGCTTCCATGGTCGGGAGCCATCTGAGTGTGCCTTGCGCATTGCGGAGGTTATTCTCTCAGGCATGGAAGCATACATTCCCTTCTCATATCCTTTGACTAATGCAAGAAAGCCTTGGTAAGTCAGCAACAAAGAGAGGGCCTATAAAAGGTACCAGAGCCAACCCCCCCTGAATCACATCTTGTTTATGTTTCTGCCCAGAATCGTGCTAAGTCTGTTCTTTGGTCTGCTAAAAATAATTTCATCCATGCTAAATGTTCTCAACTCTCCAACTCGAAATATTCCTGCTTCTTCTGGTACCCTGCCAAAAACCTTTCTAACAACTTTAACTCATCATCTTTCCCTCCTCTTTCCTATTCTGATGGCTCTGTAGCAATTTCTTCTACTGATAAAGCAGATCTCTTCGCTCAGACTTTCTCCTCCAATTCCACCTTAGATGATTCTGGTGCTGTTCCTCCATCACTTCCCCCCTCTGACTTCCTAATGGCTGACATTAAAATTTCTTCAGCTGATGTATTTTCTGCCATCACTGGCCTCAATACTAACAAGGCATATGGGCCTGATGGGGTCCCTCCTGTTGTCCTCAAGAACTGTGCTTCAGTGCTTATACCCTGCCTAGGAAAACACTTTCGCCTTTGTCTGTCAACTTGTACCTTTTCCTCTTGCTGGAAGTTTGCTCTCATTCAGCCAGTCCCAAAGAAGGGTGACAATTCTCAATCTTTCAATTATTGTCCAATTGCTTTAACATCCTGTCTCAAAAGTTTTCGAGTCAGTTCTTAACAGAGAAATTTCGAAGCTTCTTTCTTATCACAACCTTCTTTCTGATCATCAGTATGGGTTCCGTCAGGGGCGCTCCACTGGCAATCTTCTCACCCACCTTTCAGACTCCTGGTCATCATCCTTTTGGGAGTTTGGCGAAAGCTTTGCCATTGCTCTTGATATTTCAAAGGTTTTCGATTGAGTCTGTCATAAATCTTTAAATTCCAAACTGCTCTCTTACGGTTTCTATCCTTCTATCTGTACCTTCATTTATAGCTTCCTTTCTGGTCGCTCTATAGCTGCTATTGTAGATGGCCATTGTTCTTCTCCTAGATCTATCAACAGTGGTGTTCCTCAGAGTCATGTCCTATCACCAACTCTCTTCCTTTCATTCGTCAATGACCTTCTAAGCTGTACATCTAACCCTATCCACTTGTACACTGATAATTCCACCCTTCACCTTTCCATTCGGTTCCCGCAACGTCCATCTCAGCAGTTACTTCAACAAACAAAGGATGAGGCTATGGCAAACCTAATGTATGACTTTGCTCGTATCTCTGACTGGGGTAAAAATAATCTTGTTTTTAATGCATCAAAAACTCAGTTTTTACACCTATCAACCTGACACAATCTTCCTCAGGGGTACCCACTAATGTTTAATAATATTCAGCTTAATCCTGCATCATCCTTGAACATGTTTGGGGTTTCATTCACTCGGGACTTATCTTGGAAAGATCATATTGCATCTCTCGTAAATTCTGCTTCCAAGACATTAGGTGTGCTAAGCCGACTCCGTACCTTCTTTTCCCCGGCACAGTTGTTGACTTTGTACACGGATTTTATTCGCCCCTGTTTAAAGTGCAACTCTCATGTGTGTGGAGGCTCCCCACATACAGCTTTTCTCAATAGGGTTGAGTCAAAGGCTTTTCATCTCAACTCTCCTCCTCTTGCTGGCTCCTTTCAACCTCTGTCTCTTCGCCGCACTGTTGCATCTTTATCTCTTTTCTGTCGTGACTTCAACGGTCATTGCTCCTTTGAACTGACTGCTTGCATCCCTCCACCTCTACGACGGGGTGCATAGCACCCATCTAGCAACAAACTCTCATCCCTTTTCTGTCCAACTCTCTAATGCAAGAGTTAACCGTTACTCCCAGTCCTTCATTTATGCAACAGGTCAACTCTGGAACTGTCTCCCTCTGTCTGTATTTCCTACTTCCTATGATCTCAAGTCTTTCAAATGCAGTGTGTCCAGGCATCTCGAAATGAACGGATCTTGAATTTGGCTCTCTTTTGTATTGTTTTTGTTTTTTCTTGGAGGGAATGGTTTCTCCTGGCCTTTGGTTTCTTCTTTTTTGCATTTAAAAAAAATACTTTGAGACCCCTCACAGTATGATCATTCACCATTGTGAGCAAGATGTGGTATAATGAGGAGGAACTTAAGGCATGAACAATGGTGGGGAGTATTAACTGTAAGGAAGAAAGAATGAATATGATTGTGTATTACATCACTATGATGGGTGAGAAGCGTAATGAAAATATGCAAGTGCTGCAAAAGCTTTCATTGTGTGGAAGTACAGGCGTCATAGGCTTTAAATGTTTCCTGACTTTTGTGGGTCAATTTTTATTTTCTGACACCGTCCACGTCAATGATGATGTGATCAAGATCTTCATTCTTATCATCCACAACCAGTTGTCGAACAAACAACAGACCACAGTATCATATGATGGCACACGTAAAGCCATCACCAAGGTGATCAGAACTACTAAAACCTCTCTGAAGACTGTCAAGAGAATTTAAGCACCATCTAGAGAATCCTCAGTAACCCAACCATGGACACACCGTTCTACTGGTGATTCTACATTTAGGGGACACTTAAACCCTAGGCTGTCGATTTGCAGAGAGAAAAGTATCCCTCTGTGGACAAATGTTTTTGACAAGGGCCGGCATTCGAAAAACGTGGCAAACTTTGGTGATTTGTACGATGTGTTGCTGTCTCTGATTTCTGAGAGCATGTCCAGGCGCACCTCGGACAATGTGCTCATGTCAATGGTGGCCTTTAAGGAACTGCAGCTGTTCAAAAAAAGGGGTGGGGTATGAGTTCTTAGAATGATGACCAAAAACCACAATGACAACGACAAGCACAGAGGCTACAGCAAAATATCTGCCATGCTAGATGCTCTATATGGCAGTCAGGATTTGGTCGACATCATAACAAAAGTCAAGGAAATGAAGATATATCACATGGACAAAATGACAGACACACTGAGGAGGCACGTGGCATTTCTGGTAACGTATGACACAAAAGGTTTGAAGGCCACCAACAAATGACAAGCTAGGTTCAAAAAGGGTTCAGATGTGAGGAAGAGGTTCTGCATCTACTACCTGATAAACACTTGGTGATGCAGTGAATGCTCATTCTGTCCTTACACCAATGAAAGGAACAAGGCATTCTTCTTGTTCATCAACAGCACTGATGCCCGCATGCTGACACTGTCCTACCATGAAAACTCATATACAGAGTTGTATGCCTAAGGGTCTCAAGTGTAATCCTTACTCTATTGCAGCAATCTGTCCCTCTTTTCAGAATGAATCGCAAATGGAATAAAAAAGTGCATGATGGCCATACACAGAGAGGTGGCAAAGATGCTCCACAAGGCCAGATCATCAACAACGAAGTGCTCATTTACTCACTTGCATACATCAACAACTACATGACGCCAAGTTTCATGACATTTAGAGCAAACCACTCCAGTGCTAACCGGCTTCTGTGGTACAATATGGAGGATGACAGACAGGTGAAGAACAAAACCAAAGATGCAGCTTCAGCAAGAATCTACCCTTCACCGATGCCAGCCCCTTCAACCAATCAGGAACTGGCAGCCGAGACGGGTACACTGGCCAGAACACCTCTGCCTCAGAGTCAAGAATAGGCAAAGAGTACAACTCATCATGGAGAAAAATGCCACTGCTGTTTTCAAGGCCACTTCTGATGAAGACAATGCTGCCACCCTAAACGAACGAAACAGAGAGATACAGAAGCTACAGCTAAGACTACACTCAACACAGCCTTCCACAGTGTTGCCAGAAGTACTTAAACACTGTGAGGACTAAATAAAAGCCAGAGTTTTGGTAAGGGTTGTTTTTTATTAAACTGACTAACATTACATGTTTGATGTGTCGTTAATCACTGCATTAGAGCCTTCCATTGGTATGGGGTGCATTGGTGTTGGTGAGCTGGTAGCACATATTCAGCTAGTTCTGTGGATGGGAATGGGCATGGTGCGAGGTTGACGGGCTTTTCCCAACACAGCAACAGTCAGCAGAGGTGATGGGCAGTTGCTTCACAGCTTCTTTCTCCTCCTCTTCTTTGACGTTGTCGTCACTACATGAGTCCTCATCGTATTTCAGTTGTTTCTCCATTTGGTTGCACATGCATTGCATGCAATCTTCCAAAATGATGAACATTTGTAAGAATGCCAATGGCAGGTGACGGAGAATCTATTTTGCATCTGGCCCATCATCTTCCACATCACTAAAATTTGTGTGTAAAGGATTTATGTGTCTTACTTTCTGCTCATTAATTGCCAAGAACCATTTGCTCAATGGTTGGGTCTCTGATGCCATTGCAGGTAGGTGTGGTGGTGGTGGTGATGAAGACATTTGCAGTTCGTTAAGACTGTTAATGATGTAGGGCGACAAGTAGCCAATATTGTATGTGACTACTGTCTTCATGCTGCATGCCAAGATCAGTGAGGTAGTAAAGATGGTGGCCACCATTATTTCTCTCTCTAGTCTGGTACATCACTTCCTATATCAATCTGTGGAAGGCATTTGTGAGCTTGACCAGTGAGCTGCATGGGTTGTAGGTTTGACAAAAATTGGTCACACCAATACATCTCGTTATCTACCACGGTACGATTAAAGTGTTATTGTGTCGTGCAACGTAACAGCAAGGTGGGCTTTTCAATCCACAAAGCTTGTCTGCTAGAGCCTGGCATGAGACGGTATGAAGGAGTACTCGGGGACACTCGTAAAAATGCCATACAGGGAAACAATTAGGGTTCTTCCATCAAACAGGATGTGGTTGATGGCCAACCTGCCACCTCCACTGTTTGTAAGCTCCTTGCTGGTATCACCTAACAGGGCTTTGTATATCATCTGGCATGTGTATTTGGGCGATATGGGTGGCTGGTTCACAAGTACTAACTCTAGGTCATTTTTGCAAGTACCATTGGTTCTCTGTTCTGCCTGGAAAAAAAAATGAGGAACAAGTAAACTGTTATAGTGAGGACCAACATGGTCAAGAAAATGTTGGTCGGAGTGAGGATGTAGGGGAATTATGAGTGCTGCAGTTGCGTTGGGTCTCTCCAGCTGCCAATCCTCAATCAGTTTGGTCATTTTGATGTACTTGTATATACTTTTTACATGTCTGTTATCGTGACATATGCCATCTCTGTCTTGACCAGTAGCTCATTGATGGCCACCTCTATCAGTTTGGCATTCAAGCATGCAACTACCAACTCCACTATAGTCCTGGCAAAACGAGTATTGCAGCCCAGTTGTTATTCATTTCGATGTTGTGGCCGCCCGTCTGACCTTTGTTCTAGATGCTGTACTTGCTGTTCCTGCACATGAATTTCGAGTGGCGCAGGGATGCAGGAACCCCTCGTTTGTAAAAACAATTTGCCTTTCAAACGGATTTCCCTTACCCCTCCCTTTAGGCCAGTGTCCTATTGTATGTCTGTTAGAAATCAACAATGTCAGACATACAGTACATCCCCCTTCTAGATGCAGGTACACCCAATCGACTTTGAAAAACACACGCCTCTTCGAAGAGGGTCTCTTGTTGTCGTCAACGGTCACCATCCTAAAGTTCCTGAGCCAAGTGTTGACAAAACGATGCAGGATGAGATCCTCGAGTTTGGCATTCTCCACCTTCTCACCGATGATGATGTCCTTCTGAATGTCGACCATGAGCAAGCAGGTCGAGCTCAAATCCTTTATGGCCATAGCTTTGTAGCTGGGTGCAAACTTGACTGCCACCAAATTTTCAAAGGCACTGTGGAACTCCAGAATGGTGTAGCCCAGCTGGATAGTTACGCTGTTCATCTTAAAGTTGAGGTAAAGTCATAAGAAAAAGTATTGTTACCCAAGGAATGTTCGATGCTAAACGAACGTTAGCTGGGATATGTGGGTGGGTCCTTGCTGTTCGCCCCTCCCCTATCCAGTTGCCATATCACAATCCCATTACAAGAGTTGAAATAATGAGCAAGAATGAGCCATATGGCAGGGAAATATATAGGATGTGTTTGCGTTACCCAGAGCGCCCTGCCGAGGATTAATAATGAAACTCGGCATATTTATTATTTTCCTATAATTCACCGCTTATTATCTATAGAATACAACAAAAAAATTATTTTGGAGGGTATTAAATCTATAGGCATCGAATTTTTTTTTTTTTTTAATGATAGTCTAGCAGGGGTGCACGAGTTCATTTGTTTGCTTTAGATGAGCGGTTAAATGCTTCAGATGGATGCTTCAGACGTCTAGAGGTTGTTTTGGAAGCAGAGGATGGGTATACAAAATATTAAAGCAATGAGACTGAACATGTTATATTATATTCCTTCTATTCAACATTTATTATATGTGGAAAGCAATACACTTCATTATTACACTGAAATTTACTAACTTGGCTTGTATCAGCTGAAGTACTATCATACATCTGGCAAGGGTGCACATGTTCATTGCCCGTCTGCATGTGTGTTGCCGACTTCGGACCATTCGGTTATATTTTTATTTAATGAATTCGGTGCCGGATAATAAAGCGTATTGTCTCTATGCACAGAGGCCAAACGATGAAATTAGTTTTTATTACTTCTAGCACAAATTCTAATATCTGTCTCACGTAACTGACATTGATGGGTTTGAGGTAAAAACTTTCCTGTCCCGTCATTCCACAACACTGTCTTTGTGTCATAGTGCATAGCTCTGAAGGGTAACGATAGTTTTTCTTCTGACTGTACCATACAAGTTGCAGGTGCCTGTGTTCACACAAGAACTGAGAGACCCTGACAGCACTGTCATAAGATGCATTCATGACTTCAACACCACCAAGGATTTTTTTGGATCATCGTTTGGAACGCCAAAGTATAAGTGGGTTAGCTTCCTCCAGTTCTTGCGAGTCGTGCTTTTCCTGTCATTGGAGGGTCGTTCTAGCAGTCTTCCTATCCTTTGTTGCACCTCCTTGGTGTCTGTGTTGGGCAGAATGTTGTTCATGTGGTGCATGCCCATGCAACCAAATGTCACATCCAACATGCGGGTCCATCCCAGCATGACAGCATAGGCAGCATGGTTTTTCTCTCAGCCATGCTGGTCGCATTTCTCCCTGTCAGGACTCTAAATTATCATAAAACAATGCATAATAGATAGGGTGAATGAAAGTCAAGCTAAGTGTGGGAAAGGAAATGTCGTTTGAAGATTTCTCGGAGGAATGCCAGACTGCAATGTGTCACCGGAAATGCTACATACACACAGACACACAGGCTTCTAGAACAATCTCACGTACGTTCAGTACACGTGACACAAGCTCTCCTATACAAGAAAGTTGGAAATAGACAGGCAGAAGGGATAGAGTGACGGGGGCGAGAGGTTGTCGAGAGATAGAGTAAGGCAGTCGAGAGGTAGCTAGCGGGACACTACTCCATACTTCAAGCGTGTGTGAGAGACTTTAGTTAATCTTTTCAAGAGAATAAAATTATAAATAGTCCCATACTCATCTTTACCTCTCCTGTCATTGCATGACAAAGGGAACAAAGATTATCTACTTACATACCTACTCACGTATAACTACGGCTCGTCCACGACTACAACATTTGCAAACATTTTCTACAAAACCTACTACAAGCAGCTACGAAGTGACTAAAAAAGATGGTGGCAGCGAACGTACGAACATCGTCTATGAATCTACAGTGACTTTCTACATAAGCAGGCGAGACTGTAACCAAGATCAGCTTCAGTTCCCCAGTTGATTCAACATTATCAAGGTAGAAAATAAACAATATTACAAGTCGAGCCACACGACGCCTTGCCAGTAGTATAACAAAATATTGTTACAAAGAGTCTTCCACTTTCTATGACGAACCAATGAACTATAACCATCTACTACTGCTACGGAACAAGCAAACATATCAAGAAGACTCATAATTTACAACCAGCAACTCACAAACCAGCACCGGACCCCACCATTCTCTTCAACATCCCCCTCCATCTCCCTCATCACCAAGCTGATATAGAGGTGACGAGGTCAGACAACGCCAGCAAAAAACACAATGCACCTCTGACCCAGGCACCTCACCCACCACTTGTTACTCATCTTAACTCACGCATTCTTACTCATACTCATTTAATCTCAACAGTTATTGAGTGAGAAGTCGTCGTATGGTGAGGTTCGAGTATGACTGAGCCTGATCTATCAACAGGCCCTGGAGTTTCTGAGAGTGACATGATCTATCAACACAGCCCTGAGTTTCCGAGAGTGACATCATCTATCAACAAAGCCCTGAGTCTCCGAGAGTGACATCATATACCTTTTAAGTGGATGATTAAACTTTTAACTTATTTTTTTCCCAGTGCTTAAAATTAGATACAATCACCTCCTTTACTTATTTATATATATACATATACGAGTACATACTTAATACCTTTCATTTATTAATACTCATTTATTCACCTATACAGTTAACACATACATAAAATAAGTGTTCCTTAACACCATTCCTTAGCAAAATTAGTTTATTTAGCTAAGTAATATAACACCACCAGTGTTAGTGCCAGATGAAACACAGTTAGCATAGAATGCCGATTCACAATTAGGAGAACAGCAGGAACACAAACCAAACACACAAAATTCTCCACAAAGTAAAGATAAAGAAACAAATACATTTTTTTTTTTTTTTTTATGATGATCATTGGGAACCTTCCTCAGACGTAGAAAGTGAAGACTTTAACTCTGCCATACATATTTATGAAAACTTACTTAAGAGAGTTCATAGGTCAGGTAAAACATATTCCACTAATCCTTCACATAACGACAAAGAACTCCTTGTGTACTTAACAAAACAACCAACCAAAATGGCTAACAAAGTCAATAACACAACTCAAACATCCCCACCTCATGTTTACGTTTATCATGAGGATAAAAACATCTCCCAAAAGTGAAGACCTTAGCTCTGCCTTACATATTTATGAGAACTTACTTAAGAGAGTTCATTGGTCATGTAAAACATATTCCACTAATCTTTCACATAACGACAAAGAACTCCAAGTGAACTTAAAAAAAACGACCAACCAAAATGGCTAGCAAAGCCAATAACACAACTCAAACATCCCCACCTCATGTTTATGTTTATCATGAGGATAAAAACATCCCAAAATTCTCTCGCACAGATAAAGATCGCATAGATTTAATGTTTCTCATAATCCAGTGCGAACAATTCTTTATTAAGAGACATGTAACAGATGAACATGAGAAAATAGCAATATTTTCCTCATGGATTAACCAAGAAAGATGATCCAGCAGGCGACTTATTTAGATCAGATAAAACTTCTACGAGCTAAGACATATGAGGAGTGCAAGGCAGAATTCCTGAAGAAATTCTCTGGAGGTATAAACTTTTTGCCAGGTATAATTCCAGAATTACATAACATTGTGGATCTTATGAGAGAACACACAGCTAATCTGGTCCTAGGTGAAATAACAGCAGATGTTTCCACAATTAAGAGAACATTATTAGCCACTTTAGAAAACTCAAATGGATAGCAGATGATGGAAAGATGTCACCAATGCATGTCGTAGACATCATTGGTTATGTAGCTGCTCTGTGCAAATTACCTGATAGGGTCCTTAAGATCGCTAAACAATTCCTTACCCCCCAGGAATATGCTTGCTAGATTTTATGAACGAGGTAGAGATGAATAGCAAAGCAGGGGTGATCGAAGCATGGTCAAATACTACTAGAATGAGAATGACAGACACAGTGTCAGCCGTGAAAACAGCTACCCCAGACAAAGAACAAAATCGGTCTCGACCCGAAAACAGCCAGAACAAACAGCCACAAACTTCGAGGCAGCTATCACGGACACCAGGCCACAGGCAGTCACATAAGTCTGCACGCAGTCCAAGCAGAAGCTGTGCCACAGACACAGCTATATACGAAAAGGCATCGCGAGAATCACATTTTGGAGATAGGTCCACTCTGTGTTACTATTGTGTGAACCCTGGACGCACAAAGAATGAAAGCTTTATCAAAACAAAAGAACATAGACAAAAGGCACAAGGGTATGACCCATACTGCAGACATCACAAGTCCCTGGACTGGACCTCAAATTGTAAGACAGTTCAAAAACTAATTTCCATTTTTAAGTCGGGGGAAGGGCAAGCCACGACAAAAAACGACCAATCATAGAGAAAGCCAAGTCTAAAATTCACATAGGAGGCATGTTGGGAAGTGAGTGTATCTTGATACCAGCTGTATGTGAAGATCAAAACATTTCATTATTCTTGGATACAGGCTCTCCAGTGAATTTAATAACACAAGAAGAATTAGATAGGATTTTTAAAAATAAGAAAATAACTTTCCTATAAGAATCTGACTTAGGCTTATATGCGGTAGAAGGCAAACAAATTATAGTAAAAGGCATGATACGGTTAGACATCAGTTTTACAAAGACTACAAGACCAATTTCTACATTTTTCTATATTGTTGAAAACTTAGCAATAAGAGCTAATATGCTGCTAGGTTTAAGAGCAATGAGAACAGAGAAAATAATTTTACTCCCACAGATGAATGGGATAGAATTTAATAATGAATTCATAAAGGAATTAGCATCAGATTTCTCATCAATCAATAGTAGAGAACCAAAGAGAATTGGAAAAATAAAAAAAAAACTAAACAGAAATACACAAGCAGACGAGGGTACAGATCCACTCACACCACCTCCACAGCCTCCCAGACTAGAGACCGAGGTAACAGTACTGACTCATCAGTTCTTCCTGCCCATCTCACCAATGATATAGTTATTCAGCCTAACTCATACATGAAAGTTACCATAAAGAGCAAATTGGAGAATAGTACTGTTCTTGTCTTAGAGGAATTATGTAAAGTGAAAGGAATGTCAGTAGAAAACGCATTGTCAGGTGAATAATGATGGGCAAAGTCAGGTGTTCCTAATTAATCACATTATTTTTTTTTTATGCTAGGAAGAAGGAACCAAAGGCCATGGGTCTGCAATAACTATTCCTTCCAAGAGAAAAACAAAATACAAGAGAGAGCCAAATTCAAGACTCGATCATATCGAGATGCCTGGACATACTGCATTTGAAAGACTGGAGATCATAGCTAGCAGGAAATACAGACAGAGGGAGACAGTTCCAGAGCTGACCTGTTGCATAATTGGAGGACTGGGAGTAATGGAACTCTTGCAATAGAGAGTTGGTCAGAAAAGGGATGGGAGTGTGCTGCTAGATATGTGCTACGCGCCCGTTGTAGAGGTGGAGGAATGCAAGCTTGCAGTTCAGAGGAGCAGTGACCACTGAAGTAGCGATAGAAAAGTGATAAAGATGCAACAGTGCAGCGAAGAGACAGAGGATGAAGGGAGCCAGTAAGAGGAGGAGAGTTAATGAGATGAAAAGTCTTTGACTCCACCCTACTGAGAAGAGCTGTATGTGGGGAGCCTCCCCACACATGAGAGTTGTACTCTACACAGGGGCGGATAAATCCGTGCATAGAGTCAACAATTGTGCAGGGGTAAAGAAGGGTCGGCTTAGCACACCTAACCTCTCGGAAGCAGATTTTACAAGAGATGTAATATGATCTTTCCAAGATAAATCCCGAGTGAATGAAACCCCAAGCACGTTCAAGGATGAAACAGGATTAAACTGCATATTATTAAACATTAGTGGGTACGCCTGTGGAAGAATTTGCCAGGTTGATAGGTGTAAGAAGTGAGTCTTTGATGCATTAAAAACAAGATTATTTTTACCCTAGTCAGAGATGCGAGCCAAGTCAGACAGGTGTGCCATAGCCTCATCTCTTGTTTGTTGAAGTAACTACAGAGATGGACGTTGCGAGAACCGAATGGAAAAGTGAAGGGTGGAGAAGTACAAATGAAAAAGGGGACTTGTTTAGTCAATATAGAAAAATGTCCTGCCCCTATAATGGAAATAGTTACAGGTGGAACGACAAGTAAGAAAATCTACGGACAGAGAAAGCATAAAAGAAAATTTAGTTCACTCAGAACAATTTAATGAAGAAACTGATCTCTTAAATTTATTAGAAAAACATGGACAAACGGTAGCATTACCTGTAGAACAATTACGGTGTACTAACCTGATTAATCACAAGATTAACGTGCACCCAGACACAAAACCTATTTTTGTACCTGCCTATAGAATTCTGCAATCACAACGTACCCTTGCAAACCAGAATGTTGATGAAATGCTAAAACTGGGTATTATTGAGCCATCAGTCTCCCCTTGGAAGGCACCATTACTTTTCGTGCCCAAACGAAACAGAGAAATGCGTGCGGTAGTAGATTACCGCAAACTAAATAATCACACAATCCTGGACCGGCTTCCCATGCCATTGCTAAGTGACGTCTTGCAAATATTGGACCAGGATATAATGTATTTTCCACAATCGATTTGCTTAAAGGCTATTATCAAATAACACTAGATGAGGAGTCACATAAATACACTGCCTTCTCCACAAATACGGGGCATTACCAGTACAAACTAGTGCCAATGGGACTGAGGACAGCACTAGGCTCGTTCTATCGATTAATGAATTATGTATTGTGTGGAATCCTAGGAAAAGGAATATTCGTATATCTTGACGACATAATTATTGCAACTAAAAACATAGAGGAACATCTCCAGAAATTAGACCAACTCCTACAAAAGCTTGGTGATGCTGGTTTAAAAATTAAGTTGTCTAAATGCAAATTTTGCTTTAAGAAAATTCTTAGGCCACAAACTAAATGCAGAAGGAATCCATACATCTGAGGACAAAATACAGGCAGTAAGGGATTTCTCTGAACCCAATAAAAATATAGAGGAAGTAAGACAATTTTTAGGTCTGGCAGGATGTTATAGATCTTTTATCCGACAAATATCTCATATAGCTTTTCCTCTACTCCAACTACTCGAAAAAGATGCTATATTCCAATGGGAAGAAGAACAGAAACAAGTGTTTAATGAATTAAAAGATAAACTTACAGGTGCACCATGTTTGGCTTATCCTGATTTCACAAAACCATTTATACTTTGCACAGATACATGTATTAAAGGATTAGGGACTGTACTGATGCAAGAAGATAAGCGAGGAAAAAATCAACCAATGGCATTCGCCAGCAGACAAATAAAAGGTGCGGAGAAAAATTATTGCACTACAGACTTAGAGGCACTTACAGTGGTCTTTGCATTACAAAAATTTCAAGATTTGGTACATGGTCACTTATTCACCCACCATAAACCACTCGTGGGTATGTTCCAAGAAAAACTTCTCTCTGGGAGGAGAGCAAGAGGGAAATGTACAGTTGAAAAATACAATGTACACTCACACCAAAAAGTATCGGTACGCACTTGATGCGAAGCAATTTGAGACATGGACGATGGCTACTGGCAACTGAACAACGATTTTTTCCCCATGCTGATAAACATGCTCTCTCAGGGATGCAATATATGGCTTGTTTATGAATTTTCTAGTCCGTATTGTTATTATATGTATAGCAATGTAGTTAAACATTAATCTCACCGAGAATTCATGAGCTATAATGGTCATTTCGGATATCATCACCCCTTACCCGCGCGATACTTCTTGGTGTGACTATATATTCACTATATACAGGGTAAAAAAAAATTAGTAGTTGATGCGTTATCTAGGAACCCGATGACAAATCATGTCGCGGCATTAGATCTCAAACGAAACATCCCAGACCATGATGAAATCTCTAAAGCACAGAGACTTGATCCAATGTGGTCTAAAGTTATATACAAGTTGGAAAGTGGCGAGGACATACAATTACCAAAGCTACATACACCACTCGAACAACTCAATAGTCAATAATCCTTATACGGGATCAACCCAGGACAACCGAAACACCGAAGAAATAATGAACAATTAGTGGTAGCCATTGATATGATACCACAGGTATTAAGAACGATACACGATAGTCCACACGCAGGACATCCTGGAAAAGATAGGACAAATAAACAAGCTCAGCTGTTATACTACTGGCCAATGTTATGAAAATATATATACAGTCATATAGACAGAAGCGAATTATGTGCAAAACACTAAGGCTACACGATAACACTGCACCTATAGGTAAATACCCTGTAACACATCAACCGTGGGACGTTGTCGCGGTTGACTTACCCAAGTTACCATTTTCATACAGTAATAACTAATACCTATTCGTAGCAACAGATCATTTCTCACGATATGTGATTTTAGCCCCAATTAAGGATAAGAGAGCAAAAACAGTAGCAAAAACAATCATAGATAATATAAGTCGCTTCACGACCCCAAAGGTACTAATAAGCGATAGTGGAGGTGAATTTAATTCTGAAATCTTGCAAGAAATATGTAAACAATACAATATAAAAAAAGGTTAACGTTTTAGCCTATCATCCAGCATCCAACGGGTTAGTAGAGAGACAAAACAAAAAAGTGTTGGATGTGCTATGACACATTCTCAATGAAAATTATGCATGCTGGGATGATTGGATTCCCAGAGTAGAAGCATCAATTAATGGATCTATAAATAAGTCTATAGGAGACACACCACATTTCATTATCTCCGGACAGATAACAAATTACCTTACGAAATTCTCGAAGGTGAAAATCTGCCTATATTCAACTATGATGATTATCCTAAACTCCGTTTGCTTGAATTCCAGGATATACACAAGAGGGTGAAAAAACAAGTATCGATGTCCAAGGAAGAAATGACGGAGTCATTCAATAAAAAGGCAAAAGAAGCAGCTATCAGCTTAGAATACATTGTCTATGGTATCTAATATACTATGACAGTAGCCGTGTGTGTGTGTGTGTGTGTGTGTGTGTGTTTTGGGCAGCCGAAACTACACATTCAAATCGCACCAAAATTGGCATATAAATCGCAAAAAATTCGCTGATGTGAAAAAACTTGGTCCCATCACGATTGAAAAACTTTTACTATATTTAGTGAGAGATCACATTTTGACACAAAAAAATGCCGCTCCTGGCGCCCAGCATAGGATCTCCGTAGAATTTTTTGCCCACAGGTAGAACTACAGTAAAGTATTTCGAACTTGCGTTCGGACATCTTGGGTTCCATTCCCGAAATAACACGATCAATTGGTTAGCTGCAGAAAATCCAAGTGACAACGTTACACCAGAACAGCACATAAACGCGAGAGCTTTCCGCAGAAGCAAGAGCGAGCATTTGTCATTCACACTAGAGACAATAAATTATCACCGAAATTTGAAGGCCCATAAAGAGTAATTAAAAAGACAGCAAACAAGGTAGTAATTAGGTCACTGTCAGATGGTGAAGAAAAACAAACTCATGTTGATCGTTTAAAACGGGTCCCAAGGGATTTATCCAGCAATTATACAACCTCGAACACCACCGAAAAGCCCAACAATACTTATGAAACCAATCAAGAGGACAACAGTACTTACAAAAATAAATTAAGATCGCATAACAAACAACATAGGTGCAACTGTTGCTATAAATGCTACAATACAGCATTTACATGATCTAGGTATCGATTTAAACTCCTTCTATAAGTGCAACAACAAGCAAGTTATTTTTCTTCATGAGCCAGCTGAAATGCACACCATCACTATCATCGACCACAACATAACTGGATCAGCTAATTAAAAGATTTTTTTTTTTTCAGTAGGTAACGATGAAGGGACTTATAGCATGGATTCTCCTCTATATAGCAAGAGGATATGCTCACTTAGACCCCCAACATATAGTACGGCAATGAGGCCTCAGAGCTCCAATGGCCTGGACATCAATCATGAAAGATATCACGAGTACTGAAATTTGTTTGGATTTGTTATATGAATTATCTACTTATTTGGACCCTGAGGACCCTGGACTTTATGATAGGAGGCTATGTTTCAGAAGCTCATAAACAGAGAAAGTGACTGAAATCGTGAAGTTAGCGAAATGAAAGATAGAACAGGCTAAATCAATCATGCTCAACATGATCCAAGATATCCCATCTCATGGAAAAGAGGCATTAATGGACACGAACAACATCACACGTACTCGTCAAAAGCGCTGTATGTTTCATCTGGGTGGTGCAATTCTAGGGAACATCTTTGGACTGGCTACAGGACCTTCAAAAAATAAACAACAAATTTAATAAAAAAGGCCAGATACTAACATATTAAAACAAGTTAGTTGACTGTCAAAATACAGCATTGAAGACGATTGTGAAAAATCTAAGAAAGGTAGAAATTATAACTCACCAGAGTGTGGACAAAATAAATGCCGTGGAAGGAAACATGACACTTTTCCAACACTTCTCAGTAATCATGGAACATATTGACACAATAATACTCCAGTTAGATAACACTAGAGTTCGTTACAGGGCACTCATGCAAGGTAATGCAATTGCTGGTAATGGCAAGATCACTATTGACCTACTTCCAGTTCACGATCTATGTCAGATAATTAGTCAAGGCATACATAAACATGATTTGAAGCCTTTGTTCTGGGTCAGGAATCTAATTATATATTATCCATATTTAGAAGCAACTCTGACACCAACATCAGTAATAGTTCATGTACAATTCATAACTGACGATCTGTTTACAGTCTATCAAATATACCCCTTCCCTTCTAAGAATAATGACCCTTTGGTCATCAACATCAACACAGACAACGAACTCATCATGGTCTCCAAGAGACAAGACACTGTAACTTTCACCAGCGAATCATCGATTGAACAAAAGTGCCGTACATCCTTACATGCTGTTCACCTTTGTCCTGTGTACGTTTCTACGTTTCAGCCTACTGGAACAGCCCCTTGTGAAATGACTATCATAAGAAATCATGACATTCATCACCATTGCAACTTCGCATTTGCTTCAGATAAACCCACACACTATCAATGCATTGGACATTCAGTTTTTTTACTTCACTCATAACACATCAGTTTACATAATTTGTCCAGATACACCACCATGTCATACTTCAGCATCAGGATTATACATAAGTGCTGTACTTACACCATGCATGTCCACTTTAGCTACCAGCAATCACTATGCCATCCTCAATTATACACACAAATATTTCCACCCACTACCTAAGATGGATTTAAACATGAGCACAAGTATTAAGTTGACTTCACCTAAGTTTGAAACTATGAAACTAATCAATGAAACAATGAAGCCCTGGGAAGAATTGAGTATGAATATGTTCAACGCATATTATGTGTATAGCCCAGCAAAAACTGTCTTTATAATCTTCTGTTGTATTTGCAGTAGTGCTGTTGGCAATACACAGAATGCAAGCAAGAATTGCAAACTTGGAGTCAGAGTTAACTGGAGGAAGAGTGAACATTCAAGCGAGACCACCCGAATGAAATGTGTACAGTATAATTATTTAAATAGTGTAAATTAGAGAGAGAGAGAGAATGAAGGAAATTATGGGACGACACATGAATATACAAGTATCCAATTTTAATAACAATATCATAATATCTCATATAGATGAATTACAGTTATATAAATAACTCTTACTATAACCTCGGCATTGTACTACTTTTGAATATATGTGTAAGTCTTTTACAAATACACAGTTTACAATATGTTATACAATATTCCATAATCAGTTTTACTATGGTGTATTTGCTCCATTATGTATGCAATATGTTTACAATGTATTGTGTTTCTAGATTATTATTAGGTCAGTACAATATTGTCATGAATATTATGTCTATACAATATTATAATCAGTACTATGTATTGATAGATTAGAGTGTGTATCTGCTACATGCTGTCGTAGGTTCGCCAGCTGGCGTGACCGAGTGACGTCAGGACTCTACATTATCATCATACAATGCACAATAGATAAGAACATAAATGTGTAGTCTCAAGGGTGAATGAAAGTCAAGCTAGGTGTGGGAAAAGAAATGTCGTTTGCAGATTTCTTGGAAGAATGCTAGACTGCAATGTGTCACCGGAAATGCTACATACTCACAGACACACATGCTCTATTCTCACGTACGTCCAGTACACGTGACACAAGCTCCCCTATACAAGAAAGCATTAAGTAGACAGGTAGAAGGGAGAGAGCGACGGGGGTGAGAGGTTGTCGAGAGATAGGGTGAGGTGGTCTGAGAGGTAGCCAGCGGGGCTATACTCCATACTTTACTCGTGTGTAAGAGACTTTAGTTAATCTTTTCAAGAGAATAAAATTATAAATAGTTCCATACTAATCTTTACCTCTCCTGTCATTGCATGACAAAGGGAACTAAGATTATCTGCTAACATACCTACTCATGTATAACTGAATTCTCTGAATTCTCTACTCTTTGGCTTCGGCTCTCCTGTCATTCTCTGACTAAATATATCTGTGCTGTTTACTTATCTCCTAATTCTACTGACTATCGAAATTCTCTGATTATCTTACTTCTGCGATGGAACACATTCTATCCATTTCTCCTTTCTCAGAAATCTCCATTCTAGGAGATTTCAATGTTCACCACCACCTTTGGCTCTCCTCTCCTTTCACTGATCCACCTGGTGGACAAACCTTCATCTTTTCCATCTTAAATGACCTAGAGCAGCTTGTATAGCACCCTACCCGCATCCCTGACTGCCTTGGAGAGAGCTCCAACATACTTGACCTCTTCCTTACAACTAATCCTTCTGCTTACACCATTTATCTTTTCTCTCCGTTGGGCTCCTCCGATCATAACCTTGTTACCTTAACCTGTGCTATCACTCCAGTACAGCCTGTGGACCCTCCAAAGAGACGTCTTCTGTGGCACTTTGGAGCGGTGGATTGGGAGGCCCTCAGGCAGTACGAGGTACTTCTTTTATTTTCCATGGAATGATTATTGCTTCCATGGCTGGGAACCATCTGAGTGTGCCTTGCGCATTACGAAGGTTATTCTCTTGGGCATGGAAGCATATATTCCTTTCTCACATCCTTTGACTAATACAAGAAATCCTTGGTTTAATCACGCTTGTTCTAATGCTGTCCGCAACAAGGAGAGGGCCTATAAAAGGTACCAGAGCCAACCCACCCCTGAATCACATCGTTTTTATGTTCCTGTCCGGGATCGTGCTAAGTCTGTTCTTCACTCTGCTAAAAATAATTTAATCCGTACTAAATGCTATCAACTTTCCAACTCGAATTCTTCCCCCTCCTTCTGGCACCTTGCCAAAAACCTTTCTAACAACTATACCTCATCATCCTTCCCTCTTGTTTTCTACTCTGATGGCTCTGTAGATGTTTCTTCTACTGATAAAGCAGATCTGTTTCCTCAGACTTTCTCCTCCATTTCCACCTTAGACGATTCTGGGGCTGTTCCTCCATCACTTCCCCCTTCTGACTTTCTCATGGCTGACCCTTCCCCCCTCTGACTTCCTCATGGCTGACATTAAAATTTCTTCAGCTGATGTATTTTCTGCCATCACTGGCCTCAATACTAACAAGGCATATGGGCCTGATGGAGTCCCCCCTGTTGTCCTCAAGAACTGTGCTTCATTGCTTACACCCTGCCTAGGAAAACTCTTTCTTCTTTGTCTGTCAACTTGTACCTTTCCTTCTTCCTGGAAGTTTGCTCTCATTCATCCAGTCCCAAAGAAGGGTGACCATTCCCAACCCTCTAACTATCGTCCAATTGCTTCAACATCCTGTATCTCAAAAGTTTTCGAGTCAATTCTTAATAGAAAAATTTTAAAGCATCTTTCCTATCACAACCTTCTTTCTGATCGTCAGTATGGTTTCCGTCAGGCACGCTCCACTGGCGATCTTCTCACCTACCATTCAGACTCCTGGTCATCCTCCTTTCGGGACTTTGGCGAAAGCTTTGCCATTGCATTTGACATCTCAAAGGCTTTCAATCGAGTCTTGCATAAATCTTTAATTTCCAAACTGCCTTCTTACAGTTTCAATCCTTCTATCTATGCCTTCATCTGTAGCTTCCTTTCTGGTTGTTCTATGGCTGCTGTTGTAGACGGCTATTGTTCTTCTCCTAGATCTATCAACAGTGGTGTTCCTCATGGCTCTGTCCTATCACCAACTCTCTTCCTTTTATTCATCAATTATCTTCTAAGCTGTACATCTAATCCTATCCACTCGGTTCCCACAACGTCCATCTCAGCAGTTACTTCAACAAACAAGGGATGAGGCTAAGGCACACCTAATGTCTGACTTGGCTCGTATCTCTGACTGGTGTAAAAATAATCTTGTTGTTTTTATTGCATCAAAAACTCAGTTTTTACACCTATCAACCTGACAAAATCTTCCACAGAGTACCCACTAATGTTTAATAATATCCAGCTCAATCCTGCATCATCCTTGAACATGCTTGGGGTTTCATTCACATGGGATTTATCTTGGAAAGATCATATTGCATCTCTTGTAAAATCTGCTTCCAAGAGATTAGGTGTGCTTAGCCGACTCTGTACCTTCTTTACTCCTGCACAGTTGTTGTCTTTATACATGGGTTTTATTAGCCCCTGTTTAGAGTACAACTCTCATGTGTTGGGAGGCTCCCCACATAAAGCTCTTCTCAATAGGGTGGAGTCAAAAGCTATTTGTCTCATCAACTCTCCTCCTCTTCCTGGCTCCCTTCAACCTCTGTCTCTTCGCCACACTGTTGCCTCTTTATCTCTTTTCTATCGCTACTTCAATGGTCACTGTTCCCCTAAATTGTCTTCTTGCATCCCTCCACCTGTACAGCGGGCACATAGCACCCGTCTAGCAACAAACTCCCATCCCTTTTCTGTCCAACTCTCTAATGCATGAGTTAACCATTACTTCCAGTCCTTCATTTATGCAACAGGTCAACTCTGGAATTGTCTCCCTCTGTCTGTATTTCCTACTTCCTATGATATCCAGTCTTTCAAACTCAGTGTGTCAAGGTATCTCGAAATGAATGGATCATGAATTTAGCTCTCTTTTGTATTTTTTTTTTCTCTTGGAAGGAACGTTCATGTGGGCTCAGCCTTTGGTTCCTTCTTCCTTGCATGAAAAAAAAAAAATCTACAGCTCATCCACGAGTACAAGTAGCTACGAAGTGACTACATCCCCCTCCACCATGCACTTGGATATCTTGAGGCAGAAGCAGTTGAAACTGCCTGCCTTTCCCTGCTTGCTTAGCCTTCCATGCGAGATGGATCCCTATTCAGGCGGGACCAACTCCTCTGGTTCTCAGAGCTACCACTCCGTAGGCTTCTCAGTGAGTATCATCTTGGCACACTCAAGCAGTTCCAGGAGCACAGTCACCACCTTTTGCATAGTCACCCTCTCCCGAAACCCAACGAGGGGTTCTAGGTGGCTGCTCGACCCCTCCTTTATGCCACACAGTTAGCTGGAGAACTCTACGGCGGGTGAGAGCAGTTTGTCATTGCTGTGCAGTATCAACAGCATCGTGTTCATAGTGGGGACGAGCACGTTCTCCAGTGCAAGAGGTGCAATCGCCACTACATTGTGGCCTACATGAGGTTGGTGGCCTGCAAGAGGAATCTCAGGCACGTATCATCACCTGGCGTCTCAGCCACTGAGCCGGGAACAGCAATAGGCCCAGCTTTTGATCATTTGTGAAACTGGTGTTGACAGTATCGAGAGTGACCTTCAGCAGTCCTCTTGGAGCTGTGATCCACCTCTGCAAGATGGAGTTTGGTGTTCATTTGCCTAGTCACTTGTTGAAAGCCTTTTGGATCTCGGCCTGGGAGAATTAAGTCTGTCGCTGATGCTACATCCACCAGGGATGACGTTGCTTCGGAGTTAGACTCCAAAATGAGTAACTTCTTGCTCATGTAGTTGACAGTGGCTGCCTTCCTCACTACTCAGTTGAACTGCAGCAGGATGCATGCCTTGAGTTTCAACTTGGCTGGCAGAACCCTTGAGAGCTCTACATGCTGCCATTTGTGTTCTGGCTGGACTGTTACAACATTCTGTCGTTTCCTGTTCCTCAGGTTGTTCCCTATTTGGATGGGTGTTGGTTTCATCTTCACCCGTTAGGGATGGGCAAGAACCAGTTCCAGAACCGGTTCTAGCTATTCTGATGAGGTAAACTCAGAATCGATTCCCAACTTCGGAACCGGTTCCCAAGAAGCGGTTCCGCCAACACTAATTTTTGATAATGAGAAGCATGTTTATTCAACATTTCCCAATGGTTAGCATTATTATTTTTGATAAAGGCGAAGAGACGCATATATGTTTATTCAATAATTCCCAGTGATTTCATTGTTTGACATTATTATTTCCCAGTGGTTGGTATTATCATTTTTGATAGAACTATGTTTTGGTAAATTCCGGAAAATAAATAAAGAGATAAAATTTTAAATATCTATTATTTAATGCACCTACATCATATGCTGTCCTTCCCAGTTGGCAAATTAAGACTTTATAATTGAGAGCAGTTATGTCACTCAGCTACTTTTAGGAACCGGTTCTAGAACCGGTTCCAGCGATTCCTTTGGCATTGAGAATCGGAACCGTCGGTTCCAATTTTAACGGTTCTTGCCCAGCCCTATCACCCGTACCTGGTAGACCTCCTTAGTGCACTGCAGCACCACTTGAACCATTGATTCACCCAGTCCCAAGTGAGTGAAGAAGTTCATTGCCACAAGAGTTTTCAAAAGCTTTAGTTCCCGTGCATGTCAACTGCCGGAAATGTTAAGAGCTTTCAATATGTTGGTTATTATCACGTTCCCATACCGGAGGAGGTACGTCAATGGCATTCCTTGGTTGGTCTCACCACAACCAACTTCTTTGTTGATATCTAGTGCTCTGAGCACAACCTGTTTGATGAGTGTCTCGTTGAAAGCATTTTTTTTTTTTAATGCAAGGAAAAAGGAACCAAAGGCCAGGAGCCCGTAAAACAGTTCCTTCCAAGAAAAAAACAAAAACAATACAAAAAAGAGCCAAATTTAAGATCCGTTCATTTCGAGATGCCTGGACACACTGCGTTTGAAAAACTGGAGATCATAGGAAGTAGGAAATATAGACAGAGGGAGACTGTTCCAGAGCTGACCAGTTGCTCTTGCATTAGAGAGTTGGAAAGAAAAGAGATGAGAATTTGTTGCTAGACGGGTGCTACGCACCCATCGTAGAGGTGGAGAGATGCAAGCAGACAATTCAGAGGAGCAGTGACCATAGAAGTAGCGATAGAAAAGAGATAAAGAGGCAACAGTGCGGAGAACAGACAGAGGTTGAAGAGAGCTAGTAAGAAGCGGAGAGTTAATGAGATGAAAAGTTTTTTACTCCACCCTATTGAGAAAAGCTGTATGTGGGGAGCCTCCCAACACATGAGAGTTGTACTCTACACAGGGGCGAATAAAACCCGTGTATAAATTCAACAACTGTGCAGGGGTAAAGAAGGTATGGAGTCGGTTTAGCACACCTAATCTCTTGGAAGCAGATTTTACAAGAGATGCAATATGATCTTTCCAAGATAAATCTCGAGTGAATGAAACCCCAAGCATGTTCGAGAATGATGCACGATTAAGCTGAATATTATCAAACATTAGTGGGTACTCCTGTTGAAGATTTTGTCAGGTTGATAGGTGTAAAAACTGAGTTTTTGATGCATTGAAAATAAAAAGAGTATTATTCCCCCAGTCAGAGATACGAGCAAAGTCAGACATAAGGAGTGCCATAGCCTCATCCCTTCTTTGTTGAAGTAACTGCTGGGATGGACGCTGCAGGAACCGAATGGAAACGTGAAGGGTGGAATTATCACTGTACGAGTGGATAGGGTTAGATGTACAGCTTAGATAATTGATGAATAAAAGGAAGAGAGTTAGTGGTAGGACAGAGCCCTGATAGATCTAGGAGAAGAACAATGGCTGTTTACAACAGCGGCTATAGAATGACCAGAAAGGAAGCTGTAGATGAAGGCACAGATAGAAGGACAGAAACCATAAGAGGGCAGTTTGGAAATGAAAGATTTATGCCAGACTCACTTGAAAGCCTTTGAGATGTCAAGTGCAATGGCAAAGCTATCGCCAAAGTCCCGAAAGGAGGATGAGCAGGAGTCTGAAAGGTAAATGAGAAGATTGCCAGTGGAGCGTCCCTGACGGAACCCATACTGACGATCAGAAAGAAGGTTGTGATATGAGAAATACTTAAAAAATTTTCTGCTAAGAATAGACTCGAAAACTTTTGAGACATAAGATGTTAAAGCATTTGGATGATGGTTAGAGGGTCGGGAATGGTCACCCTTCTTTGGGACTGACTGAATGAGAGCAAGCGTCCAGCAAGAAGGAAAGGTACAGTACAAGTTGAAAGACAGAGGTGAAAGAATTTACCTAGGCAGAGTGTAAGCACAGAAACACAGTTCATGGGGACAACAGGAGGGATTCCATCAGGCCTATATACCTTGTTAGTACTGAGGCCTGTGATGGCAGAAAGTACATCAGGTGAAGAAATTTTATTGTCAGCCATGAGGAAGTCAGAGAGGGGAGGTGATAGTGGAACAGCACCGGAATCGTCTAAGGTGGAATTGGAGGAGAAAGTCTGAGCGAAGAGATCTGCTTTATCAGTAGAAGATATATCTACAGAGCCATCACACTAGAAAAGAGGAAGGAAGGATGATGATGTAAAGTTGTTAGAAAGGTTTTTGGCAAGGTGCCAAAAGGAGCAGGAAGAACTCGAGTTGGAGAGTTGATACCATTTAGTACGGATGAAATTATTGTTTGCAGAACAAAGAATATACTTAGCATGATTCCGTGCAGAAACATAAAAACGATGTGATTCATGGGTGGGTTGGCTCTTGTACATTCTATACTCCCTCTCCTTGTTGCAGATAGCATTAGAACAAGCATTATTAAACCAAGGCTTTCTTGCATTAGCCAAAGGATATGAGAAAGTAAGGTATGCTTCCATGCCTGAGAGAATAACCTCCGTAATGCGCAAGGCACACTCAGATGGCTCCCAGCCATGGAAGCAATAATCATTCCTGACTGCAACAAAAAGACTCTCCTTTTCCAAGTCATTCCTGAGTCTGGTGAGTGCTGGTGACTATAGCCTGATGCTATCAGTGCAACGGCCTCGGACAGTTCATCCATTCTGCCTCTAGGCTTGCCATCAGCTGAGCTGGACCTGTTGCTCTTCATCAGTTCTTTGTGGTTGCCGTACAGGTTGAGAACAAAGTAAAGATTTTTGTGTGTTTTTTTCATCCTGTCATGAACCGTCTTGCATAGAATCTTGCACACATAGCTCTGTGAATGGATGCTCGCCACGTACTCCAGCAGCACCGGGTACTGTAGATGACCATTCTCCAGTCGAGTCACCAGCATCTGAGGCCATCTCTCCTCAAATGTTGCACAGATGGCAGAGGAATCATCCAGACAGGTGAACCTAACAAAGTCATCGTAGTTCTTGATGAGATAGGTAAACATAGTCTCTGCCTTGGTCTTCTTGCAAACCTGAGTTCAACAGACTCATCTTATCATGGAGGTGGACATGTTTGATGACAATGTGAAGGGCGCTGTCTTCTCCATGCTTCATGATGCGTTGGAGATACCATGCCAATGAAATCCTTACTGCACATCCTTCTGCCATGACAATGTGCCAGGAATGGCTCGAAGTCTCAATTCTCTGCTTTATTAAATACGCCATCTTGGTTGTGTGTGTTCCATAGCACTACCAACCATCACAGAAATGGTCTGACTGAATGTGCCTTTGTTCGATGTCGTGATGTGCCTGGTCCCTCCAGTGCCCATCCTGTCCATGAGCGCGACTTTGGACGAAACTGCCCGTTCGCCAGCATCTTGGCCATATGACTAGAAGTGCTGTGCTTGGCTGCCCATTTTTAAAGATGTCTTCTGACCTCCTGATTAATTTGGCCATGTTCACCATTATCTGAACATGCCTTCTGACATCCCTTGTCTTTCTGCCTGTGCTGTGCTAAGGACTGAAAATCACCAGTTATCACAGTGCCTAAACCATCCCAGTGGATACCCTGCTGGCAGCCACTGATGCTGTATGACCACCACCATCTTGACTGTTGATGGAGGAAGAGGAAAGTTGTTGCTAACATCTGCTCACACGAATTATTGTACTTCCAACTCGTGCCGCACCACATTGTGCCCTTCACAATCGACCTGCATGAGATGCTCTTTTTAGTCATGGCGAATATATGGATCAATCAGGAGAAATTCAAAACCTTAGTTTCGGTGTCGATCAACGACTGGAAATGGCCAGATATGAGGGTGTCAGTCTTAGCTGACCACCCACAGATGTCTGATCTGGTCGCAAACTGCCCTCCCATTCATCATGGACATTGGCCAAGGCCATCTATGGATCCTGCCTCACCCAGAAAATGAGCAGCATCATGAGGATGTTGCAGTTCACATATTTTCTGTAGGGTGTGAGGACAGTGCACTGGGCCTTATATTGCAGTACACTGGCTAAGACTGTGTGTGATATGCCCTCCCTTCCTTCCACCCGGCAGTTGCCTTTGACCCATTCTATACACTCCATGCATACACATATCCCATTCACGTCCTCGTGATCATGCAGTTTTCAATGTAATACTTGATCATGTTGGCCAGTTTGATCAAAAGGTCAGAAAAAGTGCAAACTCAGTGCTCAACTGAGTGTCAATGCCTCCTGTTGGGAGTGCTGCACAAGGTTCTGCACCAGGATACTAAATGCCATTGTCACCCATGATGTAAAAGTGGCCTGATCCACATGTATGCGTGCCTTGAGGTAGTGCTGTCTGGTGAACACTCGCTTGTTTTGAAAGAGAAAGATAGAAACTGGCGCTACTCAGTTCTAGTTTCTAGTGCACTGCTGCAACTCCTTGCCAGCGTTCTTGAGCTAGTTTATTTCTTCACGCAGGATGTTTGCCAATGAGTAATCCCCCATCCACTTCAGGGCACTGACCCTCCAAGTGAGGCAGCTGATCTTGCTGCCCACCTTGGCAAGCACCAATTAGTCGATGATTGTCTGTACATGCTGCCAGTCACGCCAAAGTTGGTGATGTCTGTGAGGATAATTGTCTGTGATGCCTTGGACATGATGCTGTCTGACACAGACATGTGTGGGTCAGTCCAGTATTTGGCAAACACATTCACTTTCAGCTTGAGCGTGAGGATGGCCAGATTGCCCAGTTTGTAGATCCACTGCACATGCTTTCCAGTAATGGGATGTTTCTCTTGGATAAGATGAAAACTTTCCTCAATGCTAGGTTCTGGAAGTAGTGGAGTGTTGAGAATGTGTGTTCCTCTGACCTGACATTCTTTATTTGCAGCAGGCCATCGAAGACGGACGAGTTGAGCAATCAAATTCGGCATGTTCGTTGCAAGAAGCAGTCTTCTCCTTGCCAGGCATGACAGGAACTCAATGTGATCAGGAACAGGCCGTCGGCGAGGGAGTCAATTGCTGGCAAATCCCTCTCATAGGTGAGTGCATTCAGGCAGTTCTTGTACTCTTGAGCACTGTGATATGTGTGCAGTTGTACAGTGTACTGGTCTTTGAATATGTCCGTATTAAGACATGCATCTTTGGATAGAGGCATAGGCAGTGGCAGGTTCATGCCATACTTGACGTGCAAGCTCTTGTTGTGCTCACCCATACATTCTGCCTCTGAAGAGCAGTATGGGTAGAACATTGTGTTTGCCCTTGGTGATGCACTCCTGCACTTTTATGACTGGCAGGGGCACTCCAAGTGTGACAGGGAAGCAAGGATGCAGGGGTTCATGACAATCAGCATGGAAGAGAAGGTGTCTCCTGCGGCCACTGTGCACCCTCATCTCTCCATCCTCTTTGTCATTCGCGTCTTCTGCAGTGTATTCAGATGACATGGCTTGCAGGCATTTGTTCCCCATAAGTGCTCCAAAAATGTACGATATAGCTCTGATCTTTAGTTCCAACAAGTGTGTGGCTCCCCAAATCAACTGCAACAGGACGATGTTCGTGAGCTAGGACATGCTGCACCACTGATGAAAATAGACCAGACTGCCAAAACGGAGGAGGATAGTCTGGCATACGTTACTTGGGCCCTCTATTATAGCAGCGTTGATGTGACCATTGCTAGAGTGTGACTGGCAGAGCAGGACCAGCAGTTGCATGCCAATCCACTTCTCCGGGTAGAGGTGCTTGAGCATGGACACCATTGTGTGTGTGCACACTTATCTTGCTTGAACATCCTAGATTGACATACATGTCCATGTATGTTTGACATGGTTGTATTCTATACTGATAAATAATCGTCTCCCAGATTCTGCGTGGGCCATGGGCAAACAGGTACAGCTTCTTGCTAAGCACTGAGAACATATTATCCAAGATGCTGACCATCTGTTGATGAGATGTTGTATAACAAAGAATAGGCAGTAATTTTGGAACTTCTTCCTGTACTTCTTGTTTAACGACCTCTTAAGGGACTTGTGACAAGGAGATAGCAGGATGTCGATGCTCCAATCAATCTTGGAAGGAACCAGGCTCATCAAGTTGGGAAGAGATGCAACACTTCTGCATCAAGAGCAGATGCTTTGCCATGCAATCAAATCCAAACAGGAAGGAAGACCGTCTGCTGTCCAAATTGTCAGTTCACCTCCCACCAGATTTCTATATTTTACAGTGCTGGATGAAGAAATGCTCTCGAAAATCCACCCATCTATGCCGAGCTGGTTAAAGTGGCTGGCCACCAATTACATGGGATGCCCTGATTTCAGTAGAAACTCAAATGAGCAGTTCCATCTTGCCCGACCTGTTCAGAAACAGTATTACCTCCAAAGATGTGATCGACATCAACCGACCAGCAACTTTTGGGATTGATAATGGTGTCTATAACTTTCAAGCTAATGTTGGGAAGAGTCACCAAATAGGTGCCACCCATCTTGAGCAGGGTGCTGCTGTTAGTTCCTTGCCACTGCTGACGCTTTTTGCCAGGTTCTTCTATTGCCGATTCACACTGGATGTACTTACTGAATTTCATTACTTCAGACTCGGTCTCTTCACACACAGCACGTAGGCCAATGAGACGATGATTAATTTGCAGTGGCCACTCTTGATGAATTTGATGTTGGCTGGGCTTAACCCCTAGGATATGCAGTTCGAGCGACTGAACCGGCGTGATAATCTATATATGGAGCCAATTGTTTTACTTTTGCAGAAGTAAAAAATTTTATGCCCAAGTTTTAGAGCTTGAATTTACATGCCTTATGCCAAAACCAGAGCATTTTAGACCACCTGGTTCATGAGCTATAGCCCATCAGGTGGTGCGACTCTCTTTTTCTACACACGCCTACCTCATTTCTTTCTCATTCCTCCCTCATTCCTCCTCTCCCTCCTTCCCTCCTATTCAGCACTTAGTTCTGGTTGGTTGGAAGGGATATACATCTCAATCGGGGCAGAGCATGTTTTCCCCAATTTTTCCCTGAGCCCCTCAATTGATCACATTTGGTATCTTGCATTATCCTGAAAAATGATCAATTGATCCTACTAGCACTTCAGGGGTTAAGAGCATGTCGCACCATGACACAATATGCAGGGTGACCATGCACATATTTTGCTCACAGCCCTGCGCCATGTGTATGACCATCATGTTCAGGTTCCTCCAGTCAGCTGCCCTCAATGGACTTGCATCATATGTGAGTTAAGGCAATCCAGCCCTCGCTGCCCTGACCACTCGTGTTCTTCTGCTTCTTGATATCCAAGAGCACCCTCTTGACTCTTTGCCTTTCCTTTTTGATCCACTTCTGTCCATTGGCCACCTTTTCTAGCCTGCACATCATCTTCAGCCAAGCGTTGTTGATAGCCATGGTCCTGCTCTTGGGCATGATGGCCCCACTGCCCAGCATGTACTGTACATGGCCGTCTGCAGAGGCCGCTCTGCTGGTTCTACCCAAGGTTCACCTCTCGAGGTGAACTTGTCGATGATGTCCCCTATAAAATCCATGCCACTGGTTATTGTTATCAGAGTTCATCTCCATTTCTTTTAATTATTCACTCTTTTAGACAAAATCCACTGATCTGATTTGTTGCCTCTGTTTCAACTAACACTGAAGGTCCTCATTTACATAAACATATCCCACAGGCAAAAGTACTTTGCTCCCAAGTCCCAGCCCATTGGTCCTGCAATGATGGTGCCTGCACCACTGCCTCTGCCATCTGATCTGTATGAAACCACGGATCATGCACTCCGTGAACTTGAGCATTATTGTTGAGTTGGGATGGCCTAGCAAAATGTGCATGCACATCATCTGTGGTTGTGGCATCTTTATGGGGATCCTGTTGACGACCTTTTGGCGGTGAATGTTTGCTCATTCCTGAAGCTTGACATCACTGTCGAGATGCATGGATCAGTTGAGGCCATCACCACGCTGCTGCTGCCTGAGAGCATAGTCACTAAATCCACAAAAATGGAACCCACTGTGGCCACATTATGCATCAGTGCGCTAGAAAAGGACGTGTATGACAAGGACCTGCATGCCGAAATGGTCAATGCCAGCACATTGGAGAATGAGCCATTTCCCTTTTTGAGACATGCTCATTTTCCAGGCTTTATGACTGCCAAATGACCGAGCCTGCTTAAGCCAAGGATAGTCTGTGTACATGGATTCAGGCGGCAAGTGGGAGACTGCAGATCAACTTCATTGTAAGTGGTACCTAATGAAAAGATGAGAGTGCACCACGTGAACTTCTTAGTGTCTGCCAAAATCAAAATTCAAGTGGGGGTACAGAAAAAGTGACTCTGACTTCACTGAATATCAAGACAGGTGGAGAACTGAGGTGGATACTGAGTGTTTACAAGAGGTTTTCCCTGCCCCTAGGTGGCTTGGAGCTCGCATTCAAGAGTCAGTATGGTAGCCGCCTCTACATTAACATAAAGAACGTGGTTGAAACTAGGATGGACGTCTTATTCAAGGAATAGGGCAGAATCATGTTTGGCCCACATGTCGTGACAGCCACTAAGAAAGTGATGGAGGCGAGCGAGGATGTGCTGTGTTAGACCACTGGTCTGCTGTGATCATCATCTGGGTATCAGAGTGCATCATTGTCTTCCCACAATCTGGCACCACCAAATGCGACCACCGTGGCCACAAAGATGCTGGCAGAGAGCATTTCGATAGCCCATTTGGCTCACACCTTCTTCAAAAACAGTAATCGACCCAGGATACACCTGGCCATGGGCAAATGACTGGTCACCAATGATATTCAGCTCTCTAGCCCGGACAGGCATGCCATCAATCCTCACAGCACTTACATATTTCAACATGGATATGCAGCTGTTCTCACACTATGATGTCTTGTTCGACCAAGGCCTGATAGCACAGATTGGCAAGACTTTCCTTGACAGGAAGGACAACAACGACATGATGAACACGTGCAGTATCTTATACAACAAGGACTTGGCGTACGTCTTCTTTATACACAAACCTGAATCTAAAGAGACATCCAAAGTTCTGGTGGCGCCAGCCAACTGTAACTTTTTTGGAGATGACTCGACGACCATGGCCATGTTCCTCAAGGCTGTTGTGATTGTGCCCATGCACTCTGACTTACACCACCATCTACAGTCCATTCACAGTGGAACTCATGAAGTGCTGCTGCACTGAAGGGCAGGAGCAAATCGACAAGATGTTCAACATCCTGAATGGCAGCTCCTGCTATGATCTGATGGATTCCTTCTACGAAAATGGAAAATATATCCCCAGACAGGCAAGGTATGTTGTGAACAGAATTAAACTACAATTATTCTATCAGAGTTTCTTCATTTATTATGTACCTACCAGTTAAAAATATTTTATATGCATCCATTTCTGGCAGTGTTGTCTATAAAACCCTCCTCTTACCACTCCAGTTCTATAGTCATGGTAACAAGGAAAAAATCAGGACTCGCATGGGTGACTCGTTGATATTCCAGCCATACAGTTTTATCCAGCATATGTATGCATTTATGGCCTGGTTACAGACTCCCCTTGTGGTGGTCACTTGCTCTTACAGGAGAGTGTACATGTAGGTGATGAGGGTCAGTTGCATCACTGGGGAGGAGTTGGGTCTGGTCACGTTGGCCCACACAGTCTGGGTGAGGCATTTGCTGTTTGAGAGGATACCCGTATGTAGGTAGGTCACCCCCGAACCATTGAAGGGTTTGCTGGAGACAACAATGCAGTAAAGGCAAGACTTGCCTGCGGAGAGATCCAAGAGCTGGTTCATCATCCTGGACCTCAGTTGGCTGGCAAAGCATACCACCATGAACTTTGCGAGAGGCTTGGGTTTCATGTGTGCTCAAATATCTCATCATCTGTTTTGGCCTCCAGTTCTCACAGTTTAAGTTTCACCTCAGCACCTTAACCACCTCCTGTGACCATCGCCAGTATGTGTAGGTGGAAGGGCAGCTTGTTGTCGCGGATGGGGTGGCTGTTGGCCTCTTGCAACTATTGGGTCTGGAAGGTGGAACATGTAGTTATGTCAGCAGACTCTCACCTATCCACGTCAATGTTATCGCTGCTGCTGACATCTTCCTCGCAGCTGTCATCACCGCTCTGTGGTGCCGGCTTGACAGTGCATTTAGTGATGTGCTTTGTTGACTCCACATTCACCCTGACCTCTTTCTCAGTAGCTGTGACAGCTGAATGTCACAAGGGTTTCAAGACATTGTATCTGATGGTGAGTATAACTAGCCATCTGCTGGCCGGCAAACTGATTGCGTAGTTTTTCTTCATACAGATGGTCCATCTCTTTGCCTTTGGTGGTGATTGCCATGCCCATGTGTTGCTCTGAGATGAAGTTGTGAACACCAGCATTCAACACTGCTTCTTGCGTCAGACGAAATGGGCAAGGGGTTTACGATCTTGTGATCACTGTTGGAGATGGTGTCGACAAAGTCAATCAACGGAATGAGCTCTCATTGTAGGAATCCATTCACTCCGTTCTCGGTGATGGTCTCGTACATGTTTCTCATGGCCACCTTGTTCTTGTAGGGCACCTCAGTAATGGCCATCTCAATGGGAGCAGGCAATATGATTACCCATCCCCCCCTTCACGTCATGCACCAGCCACTGGATTTCTGTGTATTTGATGACCCCCTCGAATCGGGTGTGGATATCAGGGCAGAGACGGTATAAAAAGAACCATGCATTCACATGTTTTGGGCGATGCAGCAGGATGATGAGCGCCTTTCTGTTGGTCACAAGAAACTTTTGGCACGTTTGTCTCATGCAGCTCACCAGGGCTGTGTCAAAAGGTTGCATGTAAATCTTGTTTTGGATGTAGATGAAGGGTGAGAAGCATTACAGGTCACTCAGTTCAAATTCTGATATGTTCTTGAACATTCAGCTCCTCAGATCGAATGAATGCAAGTTTTGGGTCTCCTCCATATCTGTGGTTTCAACAGGTAGCCCAAGACCACAACATCCAAGTTTTCAAAGAAGTGCGCATCTACACAGTCATGCTGTGAGAGCCCTCAGGGTGAACTTCTATCTATCTATCTATCTATAGCCTGACGCCCTAATCCCGCAAAGGATGGCCACAGACAAAACGCCTCCAAGTCGCTCTGTCACCCACCATTTGACTACCCTCCCCCCAACTCACCCCCCCTCCCTCATATACCTCTCAACTCCATCCCTCCATCTCATCCTCGGTCTACCCCTCCCTCTCCCTCCCTCCACCTCGTCTACATACACCCTCTCCATTCTCTCCACATGTCCAAACCACCTCAGTGTACTTCTCCTAATCTTCTAAACCACATCTACATCCACCCCACAACGTTTCTTCACTTCTTCATTTGTCAACCTCTCCCTCCATGTCACCCCACATGCTCCTCTCAAGTAAGGCTTGTTCCCCTCTTGCAAGGCCCACGCCTCGCTTCCATACGTCAGGGTAGGGATCACAATACTATCATGCAGTGACTTCTCAACTTCCATACTCACCTCCCAATGTCTCATCACTGCTTTCAGTGAACCAACAACCTTCCTTCCCTGCTCTACCCTTTCACACACTTCATCCCCCAAAGTTCCATCCTTACTCATCACACTACCCAAGTACTTGAATGCACTCACATTCTCCATATCCTCACCATCCAACCTCACTGTACATTCTGTGACATCATTCCTCTTAAACACCATAACTTTACTTTTGTTTACATTAACTTTCAGCTTCCTCCTCCTACACACTGTCCCAAGTTCATTCACCAAACCTTGCAACTCCCATTCATCTTCACTCAACAATACTGTATCATCAGCAAACAACAACGCCGGAATCTTCCAAATCTCACCCTCAATCATTAGAGCCACCCCCACATCCACTGCCCTTCCCTGCACCTCCCTTACAACCCAGTCCATATATATATTAAACAGCCATGGAGACATCATACAACCCAGTTTCAGTCCCACACTGAGATCAAAGAACTCACTCAGCTCACCATCCACTCGCATCATAGCCCTAGCTCCTTCGTACATACTTTTCACAGCACTGAACAATGTCCCCTCCACTCCATATATATTTCATACCTTCCACATACCTTGCCTATCTATTCTGTCATAAGCATTCTCCAAGTCCATGAAGGCAGCATACACTTTCTTTCCCTTCTCTAAATACTTCTTCACTAAACATCTTAGAACAAATATCTGATCTACACACTCTTTTCCCTTCCTAAATCCCCCTTGTTCTTCTCCAACTAGCTCCTCTGTCATATGCCTAACCCTATCAATGAGTATTCTACCATATATTTTATCAGTCACACAAGGAAGGCAAATACCCCTATGGATACCACATACTTCTCTCTCCCCTTTTCCTTTGTATAAAGGAACAATATACCTCATTTCCAGTCCTCTGGAACCGTTCCCTCTTCCTAAGCCACTCTACACAACTTCCATATCCACTCCACAACAATCTCACCCCCATACCTCAGCATTTCACCACACACTCCATCAATTTCTGGGGCCTTTCCCAACTTCATCTTCTTCATTGCTTCCACTACTTCCGCCCTACTGATCTGTTCCTCCCTCCTCTCATCTCTTCTTCTCCCAGCCATTCCCCAACCACTTATACCCGCATTGCTCTTCTCAATCTCTACATTCAACAAATCCTCAAAGTGCTCCTTCCATCTCCTCAATTTCTCTCTCTTCTCCACCAACAATCTATTATTCCTATCTTTCACTCCCCGTTTCACACTGCCTTACTTTCTTTACCTCCTTCCAAACAATTTCTTACTCTCCCTCCATTTCACACTCAGATTCCTCCCAAACTCTTCATCCACTTTCTTCTTACTCTCCTTCACCAGTCTCTTCACCTCCCTTTTGCTGCTCACATATACCTCTCTCTTCTTACTCTCATCTTCTCCCCTACCTCTACTCATTAACCATTCACTATATGCCTTCTTCTTTTGTTCCACAACTCGTTTCACCTCATCATTTCACCATGCTGTCCCTTGCACACCCTTGCATCTCCTCCTCACTCCACAAACCACCTCACACACTGCACCTACCTCTTCCGTGAATATCTTACATACGTCTTCCACCCTTCCATCTGCTCTAGCTCATACCTTCCCAATCTTTCTTCCACTATGCTCTTATACTCTGCCATTTTCTCACTATCTTGCAAATTCTTCACTCTTCTCACAGGAGCTGTTTCCTCCTGTCTTCCTCTTCGTCTCTTCAACCATTTTCTTTGCAGCTTTACCTTGGCCATCACTAAGTGATGGTCTGAGATTCCATTCCCCCACCCTCTCCATACTCTTGCATCCAACACTTGTCTTCTCATTCGCTCATCTACACACACGTAGTCTATCATTGCCTTTCGTTCAACAAGTTCACCATCCATCCTCCTCTACTCTCCATGTATACCGGTGGATCATCTTATGCCGAAAGTAGGTGTTGGCTATTGCCAACCCCTTATCAGCACAGATGTTCACCAAAGCACTACCATTCCCATCTACATCAGCTGGCGCACCCCACTGACCAACCACTCCATCCACTCGTACCTTCCCAACTTTGCCATTCATGTCTCCAATCAAAAGCACTTTCTCGCTCCTCTCAAATTTGTCCATACATGCTTCTACTCTCGCCAAAAACTCATCTTTCACTCTTGCCACTTGGTCCTCTGTCGGAGCATACACACATACAATCGCCCACGCTTGTATACCTACTGTCATCCTCACCCATACAATCCTTGTACCCACTGTTCCATACTCTTTTATATTCTCCTTCCACTTCTTGCTTATCATCAGAAATACTCCCTCTCTTGCCCTCTCATTCTCATAACTCCCACACATATACCTAAACCATATTCCCATTCTCTCACCCTTTTCCCTTTCCATTTAGTTTCAGTCAGTCCACATTTATCCACTCTTGCATCCTCAAGCACCTGAACAATCTCTCTCTCTCTCTTTCACTTCATCATTCACTCCTCTCACATTCCACGTTCCCACCCTTAGTATGTCCTTTGTCTGTTCCTTAGTCGTCAATGTATGGTCCGTCCTGGTCCGAGGTGCTTTATTCGCTTGTTTAGTTAGTTCTTTTTATGGGGTGGGGCACTAACTCACCACCATCCCTTTCAGTTACCTTGTACGACAAGCAGGGATACTGGGGGAGTATTCTTGAAAAAACCCCTACCCCCAGGGTGAACTTGAAATTAATTTTTGGCCAATCCTTGGATATCTGAGTCATATTGAAGGGCCAAGCCATGTTGAAGATTCTGATGAACTTCAGTAGTCTGCCACTGGTGGACGGGAAGTCCATGTCGATGAAGGTATCACAAGGAGGATTCTGATCATGGTGATCAGGGAATGGCAGCAACCTGAACACATCCACCTTGCCTTGGGCAGCCACTGCTGCCACTTCAGGTTTGAGCCTGAAGTGAAATACGTCTGTAGTTAACCCCATGCTCTGCCAAAAGATGATTGGCTGGTTGTGAGTGTGGAGCAGAGACTTACAACCTGAGATCAGTGACTATAGTGTGAATGCAGGGTGCCTTTGTGGCCGTATTCACGTTCTTTACGTATGAGACTGAATCCTGGACCGTCTTGTGGCACTGCTTTACAATGGATGCTAGGACTTTCGGGTGCATGAACAGCATGGCACTGATGACGAATTGTATTGTGGTCATTGCTTTCCCCTCCCATGCTGTAACAAGACCTGTCAGGGATTTTGTATTGCACCTTTGTGAGATTTAGGTACTTGGCAATTTTCCACTTCTGGTAGATATACCTCAATTAATTCAAAAAGTTTGATGTTAGTAACGGTCACACCCACTTTGACAAATGCCATTGGACCAGCTTTTCCTCAGTGTGGTGGGTGAAACGGATTTGCAGCATGTTGGTTGCTTTCGACACACTGAAGTAGATGTACTCCTTGATGAACCTATCAATGAAATCCGCAGTCTCGCTCGTGAGGACGAGCATTTCATCTTTAGCTGCCTGTGATATGATGGAGAGGCCCATGTCCAGCTTGCACATCTCGCGAAAATGCATCAGTACCTTTCCGACAGCATGTGATTCCAACATCCACATGTCCTTTGGCGTCCTGGCCAAGAAGTTGACCACGTGGGAGGAATCCAAGTAATCATCATACATTTCAGGCATGACCAGAGGGGCCACATAATCTCCGACTACTACGTTTTTTTGGAACATGTAACATAGTCACTGTATACCCATGTTGTTGGTGAGCCAGTCCCTGGTGCTGTTGAGCACGTCTTCCAGTGCTAACTGTTCCTTGATTGATATGATCATCAAAATGTTGAGAAATTGTGCATGTGGTCATGTTTTTTCGAAAAATACAGGTCCTTCACCCTCTGTAAAAGAGATGACGTGCACTTGAAGTTGATGTTAGTCATCGAACTCTGCCCCACTGCTGCTACATCTCCATCAGTTTTGAGAGTGGGCATCATTTACAGTTCTGTCACCTTTAAGCACAGACATTGGAGCCCTGGCATTGTGAGCATACATGTAGTCAATGAGGCTGATGGCCGATTTGAACAGACTCGAGTCCATGAGTAAGTCTTAGTCGACATACACATAACTCGCTGTCACCGTCCTCTCCTGGGTTGACTGGCTAGGCCTTGCACATTCCAAATGGAATCCTTGACATCAGGAAGAGGAAGTCCTCATCATTGCCATTGTCCTTATCTTTGACTTCTCATGCACGGAGTTGATCCAGTCCTTGACATCAAGAAGATGAAATCCTCGTCCTTGCCATTGTCCTCATCATTGACTTCTCAAGCACGGAGTTGATCCCGCACGTGTTTGAACATAGCCATGGCTGCATTGAAACATTCATATGACGGCTCTTGGGTCTCTATTCGTCATACAAGATGACTGTGGAGCAGCCTGCAAGTATGCCTCTATCTCTTTCGTCATCATCACCACCAACTAGGCATTGCTGTGTAGACCGAACGTGTCTACCCTTGCATTCTTGATGCTATCATTGATCTCAAACCCGGTGCTTCTCTGGCGACTTATGAGAATGGTGTCACAGGATTTCATATAAATGAATGACTTCGTGTTAACCACTATGTTGTTCATCTCATGGTTGGTGGTTATGGTGTACACTTTGTGTCTCTTGAAGATGAGATCCACTAGAAATTCCTTGTTGGTCACCTCCTTGAACTTCTCGGACCCAATCTTGTTCTTGACAAAATCAATGATACTTGTCTACCAACTGTTGCAATGTATACTTCAGAAAGTTGGGTATGAACATGAAACACATCTGATCAAAGCAGTCGAAGTGGACTTGTATTCGGTGTACTTAAAGAGTATATGGTACACTTCCATTAGGTTATACGAGGCAGGAGAGCTGTCACTGGTTGAGAGAAACGATTCTTGCTTGTCCAAGGACTCCACCTGCTGTACAGGTTCTCAGGAAATAGTCACCCATCTGGTCCATGGACATGATGAACTGGAGGTGCTGGTTCGGTGCTGCATCTTTACTGTTTCCACCAGCAACCAAGTTTTGAAGGAGAGCAGCATGCTGCGGAGGAGGGCCGTGCTAAAACTGGCTAGTCTCATCCTCAGTCAGTTCTTCTGAAAGGTCAGCTCAGAGTACTTGAGGATGGCAGTGCATGGCGTCATCATCTTGTCAGTCACCGATAAATTCGTTGGAGGGACCGTGCAGTGCTCTTACTGCCCGATGCCTCCTCATTGGGCTGCTGGTCACTGAACACATCTGCCTTGCCTTTCCTGATAAGTCCATCTTCGCCTGCTTGTTCAACACCTTTGCATAAGAAGAGGAGCTGTGTTTCCTCTTGGCTTCACTCTGCCTCATCAATAAATACTCCCAGGCATTGGCCCAGGGAAACACCATCAACTGGAACAGGTTTGTGTGGTAACCATGCTCATTGAACTCATTCATGTAGGCAAGCATGCCAGGAACACATCATTGCTAGAATTTTCATGGTGTGCCCAGTAGAGGAGATTGAACACATCGTTGTTGACCTTGTTCTGCTGCACCATGATATGGGTCATTTCTTTGGGGGATGCAAGGTAAGTACCGATCTCGCCCATCAAGTAGGGACAGGAAGACCCACTGCAGGTCACACACAGCATCCTGTATGCTCATCATGCAACAGGCATACATACCCTGATTGTATATGAACTTGTCAGTGTTCTCCAAGAACATGGTCGTGTACTTGGCAGGGGCTGCTTAGAATGAGTAGTACTGTTTTGATGCGAATGCTTTGTATCTGGGTAGGATGTTCTGAATCAGATGGTTGACCATGTGAAAGTCCATGTTGTTGTCCAGTGCTGTGGTGCTGAAGAAACTGAAGAAGGTGGTTTGAGAAAAGAACTCCATGAAGAACCTTGCAGCGTTGGCGATGCTGAGGCACATCTCGTAAACCAAATTGCTTGTGGACAGGAGATTAGGAGGGCTGTGCCCAACTGCAGGTCTGTGTTGACACTGCTTCTTCCTTTCTGCCAGTTCCTCTCTGCCATTATCATTTGGAGGATGCCATTAGTTTAATGTGTGGGGTGTTCCTACTGAGGGTCGATGTCAGGTCAGGAGGAGATAAATGAACCTCCCATCTGACGACCTGCAGTGCAATTGGGCCATTTTTGGTTTTGGAAACATCATGCTCGTTCTTATATCACAGTCAGCACTGGCACTGCTATACCAGCTAGGATCAGTTCCATACTTTCAAACAGAACAACGTTCCTGGTGATGCCATTGATGTGCTCGTATTCCACTTACTCTTACACTGCCACATGAGCGATGCACTGTGCCATGATGCTTGATATGTTCTTGTTCTTGTGGAACTCGTCAAAGGTGACAAGCACTGACAGACTGTTGGCATGCCATAAGAAAAAAAATGAGAATTCTAAAGAGCCACTTGTGTAGTAGATTGTAGGGGGCGAACTTGACAGTCAGCAGGTTGGTCCCATAGACGCCCCCGGCTGAGTTGAGAAAAGTCTCGATCGAAACGAACCTCATCATGATTTGCTTTCCGCCGAGCCCCACCATGGAAAAGATGGACTTTGTCTGCTGGCAATAGTTGACATTGTTCTCCATCAATCTCGACTGTCGGTCCAGACGTTTGTAAAAGGCATTTTTGGCATTTTTAGCAAGGTGTTTGTTATAGGTAACCCAAATGCACACCAGGTTGGCATTCAGAGTATCCAGGTGTCCATCCATGTGCATGTACGTCTCCACTGCAATTATGTTAACGATGGTGCTGGCCATGATCCGATTCTTGCTGCTGCCAATGCCATCACTGCTGATGGATCTGCAAATAAAGTGGAATGAAACATTTCACCTCCAGAACACGATGCATGTGACTACTTAAAAAATGAAAAACCCTGGGAGTTTAGGGTCAACAAGAAGTTCCTGAGAAGTCCAAGCACAAAATATGTAATGTCAAAGAATGTTTGGTGGCATCATGCAGTGGGCTGGGCTGTGATATGGTGCAAAACAAGATTGGAATCGGCTAAATGACGAGGTGGGTGGCTGATAGAGTGTGAAAAGCTGTCAAGTTTTTTTGTTTTTTTTCCACAGAGCTTGAACAATGGAGAGAGTTGTCTGAACCTTATCTGGTGACAACCATGTTTGCAGACATACTAAAAATGTCAAAGAGGTTAGCATAAAATTCGCCTAAGAGCAAAAAGCCCAAGGGAAAAGGTCAAATGGCCCCGAATCTAAAGACTCAACCAGTTTAAGGAGACCTTGGCACCCATTGCTGATGCCGTGCAGATGTGCATCGCTCTCTCCAAAGAGAAGACAGCTTAAGTAAAATACAGAAAATGTTGCTCTGTGATATCCACGTCCTCCAATAGAAGCTGCCTTGTTCTTGGTGGGGGGGCTTGAGGTTCCTATGATTTGGTAGGCTGTACCAGAGAGGAATTTGAATGAAATCCCCTAGCAGTGCCTCCCGTGCTGTAAAGGTTACCAGTGAGGAATTAGACGAAATTGTTCCCAAAGGTGCACCACATCCATGAGTGCAGATGGTGCACTTCATCTCTGACCCACTCCTCAGGCTGGGAGGACCTGCCCTCCCACTTGCTTGGCGTGTGTGGCGACCCTTGTTGCTGGGGGACGGGAGCCCTGGGGATTGAATCAGTACACACAATGTGCTCTGTGGCTAGCAGTACACCCTTATGGTCCGTTATTTTGGCAGAAGGGAGACTGACAAAGGCCTGTTCAAGATAATCAGCTGGTCATCAGTGGCTAGGGTCAAGCAACTGCTGCTTGGTCGGCACCCTCAACTGTCACCAGTACCAGGAAGCAGAAGCATATATTTCTCCACTACCTCTGGGGACAGTCCCTTTTACCTCTGAGGACAAGATGTCCTTCCCCTGTTGGGCTCTGTGGTGGGAGAGGGGGTGAAGAAGTGAAGATAAAGAAAACAGTGTATGGCTGCCAAAACTCATTCTTCTTTAAATGCCACAAGGTCACCGGAAAATGCATGTGCCTAGGTCATGGATATCCAGACCCTAGAGCCATATCTGCCTAGGCAAGAGCTCCAAGGTCAAGAGCAAAAGACCTATGGACACATGGGACCCCGTTGTGCATGGACTTGGAATTTTCTAAGACAACAGACGATATCCCAATCTTTCAGATCATAAAAGGTATCAAGAACACATGTGGGCCAGTTAAGAAGATCTTCCAGATCACGGAAGACACCTTAATCCAAGCAAACAGTGGGATCCAGTCACGGAAGATCTTATACCTGGAAAAGATATTTCAGTATCTGCCAACCACTTTCTTCACCAGGTTAAGGGGTCTTTTTCCATCAAAAACTAATGGACTACTCTGAGAAGAGGCTACAGAGCAAACTTGGAGAGCAAGGTGTAACAGAGGTCAAATGGATCCAAAATAAGGTGGGAGAAAGCTATGAGGACACCCTACTGCTGATCCTCACCTTCAGCAAGGAGCAATTGCCTGAGAAGATCATGGCAGCATGGTTCACACTGGAGGACTGCCCATACCTGTCTGCTCCGAGGCATTGTTTTAAATGCTGGAAATTTAGACACCGGTGCAAAATGCCGCTCTGCCAAGACAGTCTGAAAAATGCAGTGAAGTGTTGCTCGAAGGACACACTTCTCAAACAAAGTGTCCTAACTGTGGTGACAAACACCAGGCTTCCGATAGGAACTGTGAGTGCTACAGGATGGAGGAAGATATCGTCTCCATACAGGGAGCATAGATGGCACTCGCAGTGAGTCAACAAACAAGTGAGAAAGCTCGCCTGATTTTGATGAGTTCTGAAGGATCTAGGAAGCTGTCACCCTCCAGTCTTGGCAGAGAGCTATAGTATACCAGTATACCTAGTGTTTCGTATAGTATCACTTGGGAATTTAGGGGTTTTCGGACTTGTTCGGTATTTTTGCTAGTAAAACCCATACAGTGATAGAAAAGAGAGGAAAATGTGCAAAAGAAGTGGAAAGTAGAGTGACACAAGGAAGAAAAGTAGCTGGTGCAATGATGGCCTTGATAAGAAACAGAGACTTAAGTGTTGCAGCTTCATGAGGCTTACATGAAGGAGTGTTAATGCCAGCTTTAACATATGGATGTGAAACTATGGTGTGGCATGAAAATGAAAAGTCAAGAGTAAGAGCAGTGGAGATGGGACTGCTGAGGAATGTATGTGGAGTACAGAGGGTGGATAAGATGCAAAATAATGTGATTCGTGAAAGATGTGGAGTGTCTGTATGGTCATGTGGAAAGAATGGATAACAATAGAGTGGTGAAAAAGATATATCTAAGCAAATTTGGAGGAGAGAGTAGGCAAGGTAGGCATAGGAGAAGGTGGAGAGATATGGTGGATAAGTGCGTGAGGAAGAGAGGTTTGGAAGTCGGTGAGGCTAGGGAAATGACAAGAGATTGAGCTGGCTGGATGAATGTTGTGAGAAGAAGTGCATGATCAGGGATTTGGCACCCCTTTTTAACGTGGCAGCTTCCAGATTGACTCTTTCTGATACGTTTATGTGAAGCTACAGAATGTGTTGAATGTTACTGGCTTATCTGACAGAGCCAGGATTCCGGGGACTTGAATGATGAGTGAATGGAATTTCTCTTGTCTGCGCATGTGCATTGCAAGGAATGTGATGTGGCGTCATCATGGCAAGGCCTCTCTGCCCGAGCACACACACCAACTCCACTTCACTGGTGTAAGCATTGCCACTGCCCTAAACGCAACCATATTAGGGCAATATGGAATACTCGACCTGCCACCCTTCCTGATCTTGAGGTCGACCTAGCACTCAATGACGATGTCCCATCTGAGGAAGCTTGGCCTCAACTTGATCTTTATAGACACCAGGGCTCCACACCTACTGCAGTCACGGTGACTCCTAAGCTGCCTCAGCCTGTGGTCCCCCATCATGTCACCTAGGGCTCCACCTCCACCAAAGACTCCGTGGAATATGCTTTGGATGTCAAGAGTGAACCATCATCTTCTGTTGCAAAAATATCCAAGTGAAATGGGCCTTCTTCTCAGAGGAAGGTACCTGATCCATTCTTCCCTCGCCTCACTCCTCAAAAGACACTTTCCCAGCCTGCACCAGTTCCTCCAGCATTTGCTTCTTCCAGGGCTGAGTATGTCAAACTCCTCTTCGGAGAGTACCCAACTGTTGATACGAAACGTCTTTGTCTATCTGAAGCCACCAAGACATTCCGTATTGGGAGTTGGATGAGGTCAAGAAGTCTGCTGTCACACTTTGTCTATATCTCACGATGACATATAGACATCGTAGACAGGGTCACGAGTGGTGAGTTCCTGTCCTTGTTCCTGGTTGTTTAGGACTCAGTTGACCAGCCCTGTAGGTTCCATGCCCACCTCATCACCCACTATCTAATAAGCACTGACTCTTCCTTGGCCAAAGAACTCCCTGGCATGTACACTGCTCATTGTTTCAATCAAAATGGGATGTCCATCAACTGCCTTGTTGTCATCTGGAGAGTAACAGACCCTCCACCAGTTATCAATTTCTGTTCCCTCCCTTGTCTCCCATCCTGTGAGCTACACATAATGAAGGACGAACAGCCATGGTGCTTCAAATGCTGTGGAATCGGACATATATCAGGTTACTGCTCTGCCTCAAAGAAGAGTGCTTGGTGTGCTGCCAACCATGCCTTCCGGACTTGCCTATATTGCACCCCTTTGCTACCCACCACGGCTGCTAATACTTCTACTTTGAACCATTACCCTTACCTGTACTGGACACCTTGGAGTGAGGTCCTCATTGTTTTGAGCCGGGAGACAATGTGTGGCATGGTTGTACCAAATGCTCAGGCCCTGCCATGACTCCTAGAGCTGCATTACCAAATGCACCACCATCACCTCTGCCACTGCCACCTGATGCAGCCTCCTCACCTGCCCCTTCTTCCACTCCCAATTTTGCACAAGTACTTGCCCTCCAAGAAGCCGTTGCTTCTCTGATGTCTCGGTGCACAGCACTTATGTCACACTTTGATGTCATTGAGGCATGCATCAATGGCTTGGTCAGTCAGCACACCAGCACCAAATGCACACTCACTTCTCTTGTTGAGTCTCATCAGGTTATAATCACTATTGTCACCCCCCTCACAGAGAAGATGGATGCTATCACCTCTCACTTTGAAAGGATTGGTGATCTCTCGAAAAAGGACTCCTGTCATCCTACACCACAAGGCAGTGCTCGTGCTACCTCGTCATCCCCACCTGACCCCTAGAAACCTAAACATAAACTTCGATAACTGTATGCCGCTTCATGTTATCCCTTGGAATGTCTGTGGAATCAGAAGTCAGTCGAACTTGTTGCACTCGAGAACTATGTATGTTGCCATCACCCGCATATTATATTCATACAAGAAGCTTTTGTTGGTCGTCCTTTACCTGGGGAAGAGACTCCCTCGCTTACTGGCTACAGTTCGTATGTTCACCTCGCTAGGAATGATCTCCTTAGTTACATTTATTCCTCCATACCACATCAACTTCTCTGCTATATAGATGATGATAGGACCTTTCAGCTTTTTGAGGCCACAGTGGGAGATGGTAGGATCCACTTGTGTATCATCTACTCTGCCCCTGGAAGGATTACTCTCCCTACCCTCCATACTCCTACAATTCGTGGCATGATCTACATGGATGACTTAATGTCCAACATCATGTTTTGAGTGACCTCACTCCTGCTCCAGATTGCAATGGGCTTCCTCTCCTTGATTACATCCATCATTACCAACCCCCTTGCTGGGACACTGGTGGTGCCACACACACTTGTGGAGGCACTCATTATCACATCATAACCTCCAGGCCAATGCTTTCCCACGTGAGGTGCTCTTCCATCCCTACTCTCTTCTTACACTGATTTGACCTCAGCCTCAACTATTCCCTCCCTGCTAGACCTTCCCCTCCTCACATTCGGACCCACATTACCAATCCTCCCAAGTACTGTCCTACGTACAGTACATCTCATAAATTTCCAACCATCTTCCCCACATTTTTTTACATTCACCTGACAACTTACATTCCTCCCAGGCAAACTCCACACATGACTTCTAAATTAGCTGTATTGCAAGAACACACATTAAAAGTCACCGTGAAACTCATACTTGGACTCTTGATCAGCGCATCCTCCGAGCAGAAAGGAAGGTGGAGGCAGATGGTCTCTCATTTCAGAGGTAACCAACACCTGACCATCTGCATCATTCAGATGTCAAGTAATGATCTAATTGCCCTCCAGCATTGCATCTGTAATGAATCCTGGTGGAAGTTTACAGATAGCATCAACCATCAAAAGAGTGTTGGCTCCATGTGGTATCTAATAAATAAGGCTGTCGGGAGAAAGCCCTCCAGTGTTCTCCTCCATAGTCCAGCTGAGTACGTGCAAGCTCTTATTAATACCTGGTCTAAATCACTGGCACACATCCTTCCCACACATATTCAAGCTGCACCCTACTCCCAGCAAAATGTCCGCACTCTCCGTCCGATGGCTGCATTACTGAAGGCAGTTGAAAATGATGAAGTCTGATAACTGAGGATGAATTGTGATGTACTCTCATTAGGAGTAAGGCAACAGTCCTCGGGGATGATAGCATCGCTTACCAGGACTGGAATGGAATCATTCCCAGAATCGAGTCTGTTGAGTTCAACATACCGATTCCAGAATCGAGTCCACCCAGTCGAGAATCGATTCCACAACTACGCATGTCGCACGGAGCATACAGGCACTGGCGCGCCGCGTCAGCTCTCATGAGTCCCAAAACTATTAGCCAGTATGCAGAGTTCTGCCACTGTCCTAGGCTCACTGTGGCCTGCTCAGTACTCATGAGTCGACTCACGGATAACGACGAGCTTGCTTGCTTTACAGTGTTCATTTATTAGTACAGTACTTGAGACAAGTAATTTATTAGATAAAATATGAAACATGGTAATATATATTTTTTATTGTACATGAAATATTACCTGTAAAGTAAGTAACTTTATGTAAAATGCCCCCCCAAAAAAAAAAATTTTCTTTACTATTAGTTTATTATACTTGTAATAATACCTTTGTAACCTTAGTTCAAATACAAAAGGAAAAAAGAATATATATTCTTTTACTTGTGTACATGAAGGCCGATATTTTTTTTGGTTAAAATGCCAAACTACTCTTGGAAAATATGGAACTTTTTTTACTCTTACACATGTAATATTATATACATAGTACTATTTTCGCAGGCAAAATACCAAGCAAGGAAAATTATTTTTTTTCTACATGTAAAATTATTCTGCTTAGGTTCTTTGGTAAAGTAAGTCTTTTCATTTTGGTGCATTTAATATTGTGATAACTTTTTCTCCATGTCACTAGTATGAATAAGATAACTGGAAGTGTTTTTGTTTAAATGTTTCTTTTCCTTTTTTCTTCTTCTTTTTTTTAATTAGTACTTGAGGTCGGTTTCGAAGGCCATGTAGTCCCGCTAGAATAAAGAGTCCACCCACAGGTCAGCCTGGCAGAAAGTTTCTAATTATTTTATATAAAAATACATATACAGTACACATTTTCATTCTTGGGAATTTTACTTCCAAATCATACTCAAAACATTTAATTGTTGTTAATCCCCATTCATACATGGTGCTGAGGCTGGTCTTTTGAGGGCTTAAGGCTAAATTCTGATTTCCATTTCCCTGTGGACTGAGTATGGGACTGGGGCGGGAATCGCTTAGCCCCACTCGCTAATAGTTGCATCGTAACAGCGACTGGCTTAGTGGCTTGGCGGCCTGTGGAAGGCGGGATGGGGAGGGAGAAAAGAATCGATTCTGGAATCGATTCTAACGAGTCCTCCACCCCTGAGAATCGATTCCATCGAGTCCAAATATTGCGAGTCTTGCCAAGCCCCATCACTTACCCTGTCCTTCGTCTACTCCTGGAATTCCCTGGCAACCTCCTCCTACAGCTGTACAGTGCAAACAGAGATATCATCCTCAATCAGCTGGTGGAATCTGGTGTCCAAGGAAACCTCTTGTGATAGATACGGGGATACGGGGATACCTCCGTAACCGAGTACGTGTACTCGTAGCTCCTCCAAGGCCTTTGAACTCAGCATTCGGCAAGGTGGTGCTCTAAGCCCGTTTCTTTTTAATGTCCTTATGCACAGGTTACTTTCTTTTCCCAACATTCCAGGAACCACTGTCACCTGTTATGCTGATGATACCTGTATTTGGGGGAGGTAGTGGCTCAATCGGTAGAGAGGTGGCTTGCACTCCTAACGGACCCAGGATCAAATCCACGCTGGGGCAGAAACAGTTTAAGGATTTGAATTTCATTAAATCAGGCTTTACTGATCTACCAGAAGACCCGCCGACATGTCGTAAAAATACCCCCGTTAATACCAATACATCAGTCCTGTATGAGACAGCCCTAGCATGTATTCAATATGGACGGTGGGTGTTAGCGCCGAAGTGGTAACATGTAGAGGTGTATGGTATGTAGGAGGACTGCTGGGCCTTGATAGCAGGCTGTGAAGCCTATGCCCAGAGTCGGGCACATAAAAAAAAAAAAAAATTCACTCCAGTTCTCCAAAAGATCTTCAATGCTTCCTTCAGTCATTCTACTAGTCTTCTTCCACTTGATACGGCGGAACGCTGCAGAAGCTTGGTGAAATATGAAGAGGTTACGAATCCTATCAGGGATGGACTGTTTATAGCAAAAACTTTTCCAAGCGGCACGTTTCACAGAAAGATATCATAAACAAGTAGGGGTCCACCAAGGAACACATTTGGCAGTAGGCGGTCGTGTATCATGGGGAATGTCAGGGAGGGCAGCACTTAAAATTAGGACAAGGAAGAAGGACGAAAAAGATAAAAGAGGAAGAGGGGGTATTGTAAGAGAAGAAAATAACTCCCAGTCAGCAGCATGGAACTGCCAACGGGGGGGAAAGGGAAAGAATAATAAGAGGTAAGACAGAGTTTTATTGGAAAACGATTATTAAAAAAATTATCTTGTAATACCGACCGATTAAAATGGAGAGAAATTGGAGGTGGGCACAGGGACAGATCCAAACAAGAGAGGGAACGATAACAGAGATCAAAGTGAGTAGGGGTGCCAGTGTTAAGGATAAAAAGGTCTTGAGAAAAAAGAAACTGTTCTAATAAACGTCACCCCATAGGTAATGTCGGGAACTGAAGTCACCAAGAAGAAGAACTGGGGAAGGAAAAGAATAATGGAACATGACAAAGTCAGGAACATCAAGAGGAACAGAAGGAGAGAAATAGAGAGATCTAACAGTAATCCACTGATGGAGTCAGGCACGAGCTGAAGTATGAGGGATAGAAGAGAAAGAAAGTGGTTCAAAGGGAACATCACTGCGGATAAGGAAGGCAGAGTCATATGAAGGAGTAGATCCAAGAAAGGTATAGCCAGGAATAGGAACCAGAGAAGTATGAAGAAAGATTTCTTGAAGAGATATAAGAAAAGGATTATGGGGGGAAGTAAGAAAATGAAGATCTGTGCAATGGGTACGGAAACCTTGAATATTCCACTGGAAGAGTGCCATGACCGTGGAAAACCAACTGTGGGAAGAGTGCAGAGATTGCTTACAGCGTTGAGGGAGAAAGTATCCAGGAGGCATTGGTAAATCAAGAACGGAAGTGATCGGGGAAGATTGGGAGGGCCTAGTGATTACTGTGGAGGCAGGTGGTTGAATAGAGGAAAAGTGGGAAACAGAAGAGAGGGGAAGAGGAGGTGCAGTAGAGGTAGAAAGAACTGGAAGAGAAGGTTTAGGAAAGGTAGGAGGAATGGGAGTAGGAGTGAGTGAGGAAGGGGGGGAATGTATTTCTACAGTGACATGGGTAGGCAAGGAAGAGGTATGGTGAAGATAACCGATGATACTTTGCAAGGATTCTACTTCCATAGGAGAGGACAAACGTTGAATGTGAGCTTGTGACATAGGATTATGGTTCTGCTGTTTGGAGGAGTGACAACACTCACAAGACAGGCTGTGGAGGCTGAGCAGTAGAGGAAAGGGAGGAGAGACCAGGAATATGAGATGGAGAGGATACAACGGCATGTTTACGTTTGTTAGCTCAGGGTGAAGAAGATGAGGGAGGAGAAGAACGAGAGTATACTGGATGAGAAGATGGAGGTGGGGGGTGGAGGGAGCAGAATGAACAAGAGAGGGAAGGGAAGAAATGGAATCAGGAAGAAAGGCAAGAATGGCAAAAAAAATGGGAGCGTTCACGCGAAGAGGAAAATCTGCCACACACCGCCAAAAACTATGTCTTATTTTCGTATCTGCGGGCTAAGGGGGTTTTAGTTAAATTTCAGTGCTATTTTTCTGATCGATAATTACGGTATTGGTTAAACAAATTGCTCTAATAAATGTAAATCACTCTTACTTATGCTATTAAACCCAAAATATCGCCGATAAAATAATGTACAGTAGTTGTATATTCTTCCCTAAGAAGATTAGTACAAAATTTGCCAAAAACACGGTTTTTGTACTGTAGGAAGTATAAACGGCGTATGAATATTGACACTTGTATATAATCTGACTTGTACAAAAAATGGCACATATGGTCTATCCATAGTTTAATAGTTATTAGACTCTGAAATGTTAGGGTGAATCAAAGCCTATCGCTGCCAGATGTACGAAGCAAGCATGGTGATGGAGTAGATCAGCCAGTGAAGACAGACGGCTGTTTTGGTTTCCTCGGAAACTTGTTTTATTGGAGGCAGCATATAACTATGGACGTGCTTTCTACGAATGAATTAAGTTTTATTCTTACTCACAGGGAGTTTAATTTGTTAGTATAAATTATAACTAATTTCTGTTATTGCATAAAAAGATACATATGTATTTCTTTGCATACATAAACCAGGCTGCAACCGCTATGGAATATTTTTTATATAATTACTTTTGTTCATGCTGCTTTGACACAATACTGTTTTAAAGAGAAGAAACAAAATATTTATGTATTTTTACAATAAGTAAGATGGATGAGAAAAGACATTCAATTATTGCCCGACATGTGATTTTTTTTCCATCTGAAAAATTAAAATATTAGAGACATCTGGCATTTCTCCAGGAGCACGAACACTCCTATTAGAGAGGAATAGATGCAGAGACACCGGATGAGCTTGAAACTTGTGATAAAGTGGATTTAGCCACGTGGGCATAGGAGATACCATGGGAGTGCCCCAGGTGACGGGCTTGACAACGAGCTTCACGCAGGGTAAGTCCCATTTTCCACCTGAAATGGGACACTTCACCATCAAAATTGAAGGTGGGACATTTCCTGTAGGAGGCTGTATGTTGTCCCTCACAGTTTGGACAGGACCGGATGGTAGATATGCAGGTGGACGCTGGGTGTCCAGCTTGCGAGCAGTTGGGGCAAACAGCTTGAGACTGGCAGTACTTTGCTGAGTGACCAAGCCGCCAGCAGGAAGTACACTGATGAGAGGAAGGAATGTACCCTTAGACATCAAGGACTGTGCCTCCAACAATAAGGAGGGAAGATCACGGAATTTAAACATTATTTTGGTGATGCTGGCCGGTTGTTGGCGGTGTCGCTTGGGAGGGATCGTGTAATGCTGCACATAGGATTCAGTGATTTTGTTCTGAGAGGATGAGATTTATGTCTTCCCACACATTCGCATAAGTTCCTATTCCCAAAAGTGATACAGGAGGGAAGGCGGACAGTACCTGTAGTTGAATTTAATTGGAAGTCCGGAGAGATAGGGATAGGAATTCCTGAGGAGTCTATTAATGCTTTTACCTATTCTGCCTGAGCAGCATCTGGACCTTGAGGAGGCGAGGGCCATTTGATCTTACAGAGAATGTCACATCGGCACCTACCCTCCACAGCAGGGAAAGATGAAGTGAGAGGTGATCTGTTTGGGACGTAATATTAAAATACTTCGACCAGGTCAGGGGGCCATAAAGAGAGGTGGTCAAAGTAGAGGTAGTGAGTCGGGAAGCAGTAGAAAGACGAAGTGAGGAAGCTGAAGGTACAGGACGGATAGACAGAGGAGGGCACGGAGGCAGTCAAGGGTCAAGGGTTACTATAGAACAGGTAGACGGTAGTCTACATGGAAGGGACTGTGAGGCAGGAGTTGGTGTAGGTGGCTAGGATGAAATAGGCAGGGGAACAGTGGAGGGAGTCCTAGAAATACCAGGAAGAGAAGCCAGGGTTGTCATGGTGGTCAAAAATTTGACAGAACCAGGAGAGAGGGAACCAGAAACCTGTGCCATAATTTTCACTGAGGAGGAAAAAGCTCATCGTGACGGTTGAAAAAGAAAGGACTATTCAGGTGGAAACCAGAGTCAAAGGCCCAGCCAACGACCCAAGCAGGGATCAAGTTCCAAGTATGCATTCCTTACCCTACCCTAGAAGGGATAGCAACACCGTGTGGAAGAGCTAAGTCTCCCAGCACAATGATGGGCCACCGGCTATTGGCCGAGAGTCCTACCATTAAGCCACAGCACTCACGGATTCAAAAGCTGCAGCATAGCAGCAGTTCCGCCCCTGCGGAGGTGTGCCTCTGCAGAAGTCCACACATTGGGGTGGTGCCAAACCACCATGATCCCTACAATTGGTCAGACCAATAGCCCACGGGCACACGCTAATCCTTCCTATAGCAATATACTCTAGGCCACTGATGAGACTCTTGATGAATGTGGAAAATTCCACTTTATTTAAAGCCAAAGAGAGAAAAAAGAGGATAGGAGAAAGGGAAGGAAGAAGCAATAGCAGAAGAAGAGAACCTTGCAAAATTAGTTGAGTAGCGACAGGGACGTCAGGAGAGCGGCAGAGGGCAGAGCGGAGTGGAGACACAAGTCCGACATCCACCCTGCAACCAGACTTCAACACACTTTGGAGTTCATAAGGTACCCTATTATAGCTCCCCTACACATCAAATCCCCATTATCGTCTCCGAAGCCACCCCATGACAACAAGGAGCAAGGAAACAGGGGTGTTACATATTAGGAGGAAGGCAAAGCATGGCAAGGAAAGGCAGGGTAGGGTAATAAGCGCAGGGCAGGCAGAAGCATGACATTAGGACTAGTCATTTGCAATCCTTGTCTTACTCTGGTAGCATAGTCACTTGTAGGAGCTGCCTAGCATGGGCTTATTGCAGCTACCATCTCTTCTTAAGTCCTTTTGGACTGGAGAGGCAGGGTGGCGTATGGGAGGTGAGAGAGAGTAGGGAGAGGCAGGGTAGGGCAAGGAGAGGCAATATAGGGTAGAGGAAGGGGAGAAGGGCAAAAAAAGGAAAAGCATGGCAGGGAGAGGCAAGGAAGGGTAAAGAAAGGCAAGGCATGGTTGCAGATGACCAAGCATGCCAGCACTACACTCTCTGCTAAACATGTCACATGAGAGCAATTGTAATCAAGGTGCCAACACATTGTGTGTGCTTGATTTTTCTAACATCTGTTACTACTTCGGCACCTCCAAGGTTATTATTGGCAGGGTAAGGCAGCGGCAGGCAAATCATGACACGGGAAGGAGGGTAGGGTAAGAAAAGGCGAGACATGGAAGCATTACACGTACTGCTAAACAAGTCTTGTGAGTTAAATTGTAACCGGGGTGACAACACATCATATGTGCACCCCCAAAGTTACTATTGGCAAGGTAGGGCAGAGGAAGGCAGGGTAGGGTGCAGAAAGGCAAGGCATGACAACACCATACTTATTGCTAAACCTGCCGCATGAGAATAATTATAATCAAGGTGACAGTACACCGTTTTCGTTTTTTTTCTTTTTCTTTTGCATTTTCTCACAAATACATACTGTTTATTATCTCTTACTTCCACAGTGTCATTTACAACATATTGAATTTGCATATTAATGCAGAGATGCTACGTGAGGGGAAAATTTAACATTTGACAAGTCATTTATATCCTTATTTTTCTAGCACCAGTTATGGATGAAGGCCATTTCTTTCGTAGTCAGTATGTATTTTTAGTCATATAAATTTAGCAAACCAGAATAGCTTTGTAGCGAGCATCACTTTCACTTTCGCTACTGTGTAGTGCACTGTTATGTCACTTACCATCGTCTCCGACAGGGTCTTTGCACGTACTTATGTAATCTCCCAGTGCGTGTCCTTTGAGTAAAGAATGGCAGAGTACGGTGGTGAAATTCAAGGCATGGCAAGGAAGGGCATGGTAGGGTAGGGAAAGACAAAGCATGGCAAGGAAAGGCAGGGAAGGGTAGGGTAAGGCAGGGTGGAGAAGGGAGATGTAGGGTAAGGTAGGATAGGGAGATGCAGGGTAGGGTAGGATGGGGAGATATAGGGTAAGGTAGGATAGGGAGATGCAGGGTAGGGTAGGATAGGGAGATGCAGGTAGGATAGGGAGATGCAGGGTTGGGTAGGATAAGGAAATACATGGTAGAGTAGGATGGGGAGATATAGGGTAAGGTAGGATAGGGAGATGCAGGGTAGGATAGGATAGGGAGATGCAGGTAGGTAAAGGCAAAGTATGACAGGGAAAGGCAGGAGAGATAGGGAAATGACAGAGTAGAGTAGGGAGGTGCAGTGTGGGGTAAGGAGATGCAGGTTTGAGTAGGAAAAGCTAAAGCATAGCAAGGAAAGGTAGGGAGAGGAAAGGCAGGGTAGAGCAGGGAGGTGCAGAGTAGGGTAGTAGGGAGGGGAAAGGCAGAGCAGAGTAGGGAGGTGCAGAGTAGGGTAGGGAGATGCAGGGTCGTGTAGAGAGATGCAGGGTAGAGCAGGGAAAGCCAGGTTAGGTCAGGGAGATGCAGGATAAGGTATGAAAAGGTAGAGTAGGGTCGGGAAAGGCAGGGTAGAGTAAGGAGATGCAGGGTAAGGTTGGGTAGGTAGGGTTGGGTAGGGAAAGACAGGGCAGGGTAGAATAAGGCGGGGCAGGGTAAGATTGGGAAAGGTAGGGTAGAGTAGGGAGAAACAGGGTAATTTAAGGTAGGGGAAGTCAGGGTAGAGTAGGGTAGGGAAAGGCAGAGTACGGTAAGGTAGGGGAAGGCATGGTAGATTAGGAAGATGCAGGGTAGGGTAGAGAAATGGATGGAAGAGTTGCAAAATGCAGGGTGGAGTAGGGAGGTGTAGTGTTGGGTAGGGTAGGGAAGGGTAGGGTAGGGTAGAGTAGAAAGATGTAGAGTAGGGTAATGGAAGACAGGGTAAGGTAATGGAAGACAGGGTAGGGTAATGAGAGACAGGGTAGGGTAGGGAAAGACAAGGCAAGGCAGGGTAGGGAGGGAAAAGCAGGGCAGGATATAGAGACAGGTTCATACGATTAACCCTTTAAGATTTTCGGCCCTCCGTCGATTGTGTCTGTACTAGTTTCGGCCGGGCACAGATACAGTGCGCCGTTGCGCAACGATATTTGTACTTAATCGACCACTGTACACTAAAATATTATGGTAGACTAATGAATGTGATACCGTGTTAAAGCTGAATAGTTGTTCTTTATCGTAGTGTGGTTGAAAAAGGTAAATACGATAGCTAAAAGGCCAATAGGACGAGTAGAAGTTTACCGAAAAGGAAAAATCGCACGCCCTTCCGTAGAAAAATATTTGTAAAAAAAGGTATTAGAGTTACGTGAAATTTGATAACACCACGTTAATCTACAGTAAATTCTCCTTGTATTGATATATAGGTAATGGCAATTTAGGCGAAACCTTTCGCTGTCACACTAGCAAATATCCATGCTGGTATTACCGATATTATTCACGGTAAAAACCTATTTCTTATGCATATCTATCTGATGTACAGTACTCGTCACTGTAAAAACAAATAGTTGGAATGGGATAGAACAAGGCCAGATAGCAGATGGAAAACATGCAAAAAAAAAAAAAAAAAAAAAAAAAAAAAAAAAAAAAAAAGGATATTGTGTTCGTATGACCCGAAATTGAGTTAGCAGAATCTCAACGGTTGGATTTATGATGACGCGAAATCACGTTGTCGGAATCTCAAAGGGTTACTTATAGCATTATTCTCTTCACTTCCATCTCCACTCTTTTGGCAGTGCTCTCAGAGTTGTCACTAGGTGAGATTTGGCTCCACTGAAGGGGCTGGGAGTGTTTCCCCCACCCCCACCCAGTCTGGTGCTGGTGGAAGGAGGATATGAGTGAAAAACAGGGCACTGTCCTAGTGTCCTCACTCAGTGGTGGCCAGTGGCATACAGACCGGTGCAATACCTCCTGCAGCCTGGGTGGGATCCACATGGCCCACTCAGGAAGCATAATCAAGAGTTAGTCGGAATAATCAAGTGCAAAAAATTATGAGATTTCCCCCTGTCTTCAGGAGGGATCATTGTAGCAGTGCACATGGAACTTCCAGAATGACTGTCACAGCCTAAGGGTTAAAAAGAGAGGTCAATGAGGGCAGCACTGTGGCTAGCAGAAGAAACCAGACAGAGAGGCAGAGTGGTGAATAAACAGAGAAGAGGAGGTGTAGGTTGTAGAGGCCACAAGAAGTAAGAGGGTCTGATATGGTGCAGGGGTGTGGAAAGAGGGCAGAGAGAGGAGAGAAGCAGGGTTGTGGATGGTGGAAGGGGAGGGAGACAGGGAGGAGGGAGAGGTACGTGAGTAGTGCACACAGATAACAAGGAAGGAGGTAGACGAGAGGAAGGAAAGTGGTATGGTATATAAGAAACAAAGGTGTAGATGGAAGGATGGCGTTTTTTTTTCTTTTTACGAGCTTGCTCAATTGGACAGAGTTTATCAAGTAGGCATGTTACAGAATTGATGTTTTGACTGTATCAACAAGGATGATCAGTCGTTTCCTAGCTTTCCTCGCATGGCTGCACTTCCTCCCCACACAGTTCCCCAGCCGTGAAGGATTTTTCATTCACCTGTATGCATGGTTTTAACCACTTTACTCACTTTCTAGCCATTCCTGGAAGACACTATGGTGTGCAGCGGGCAATAATTTTACGAATGAATAATTCCCAAATGAAAGTTGGAGACTTTTCTAAAATCAAAATTTTCTTATTATCTTAGTGTTATATATATCTTGTTGAGCTTATTGCTTAGTGCTAAATACATATTTTTCTATAAATCTCCTATTATTCTATGAAAATAACACATGAACAGGCAGGGATAAGGTCTACCATCATGCAAAAATGTTCTTAAAGGAAAAAACTGGCCCTGGTTATCAGCTTTAGGTGGAACCCCCAGGGTCACCCGCCCACATCCAACCTCGACCTTGGGGTGTCTACTACTAAGCAAAATTTCTTTATCCTAACACTCCTTGCACAAGGCCTAGACCCTATTCTTCGAGAGAGTACAACAACTCAATGAGTAAGTGACAGACTTAATTAATGTATTTGGCTGCCCCTGTAAGTTGGGAAGAAATAAAAAAGTTGAGATGAGTTTACTTGAGCTCTGCTTCCTCTTGGTTCTAATGCTTTTGGAAATTGTGCCATTCCCACAGCTTTATATATATTTTGTCCTATATATTTTTGTATGTTGAGAATACTAGAACTGATCCTACGGGAAGAGAGTTTATATATCAACTTGAAGTGTAAGAATTTGATATAAGAATTGGCACACTTACCAGTGAAAATGCTTCTAGGTTTCCTTGCAGTTTCAGCTCAGTATTCTTCTCCTTATTTTCCCTGACCCTTTTTGCTATCACGTCGTCATTCCAATACTTTGTCACACCAGCATCATTCATGTAGCTTAGTAGCTTTGTGAACCGAGGATAAAACGGTGCTCCTTGCCTAGATGAAAAGAAATTTACCCACATATTATTATGTACAGTAATAACAAAGGAAGCTACATTTATATTCTAAAAACACGGAAGTATATATATATATATATATATATATATATATATATATATATATATATATATATATATATATATATATATATATTTATGAAAGAATGAAGGATCCAAAGGCCAAGAGCCCGCAAACCGTTCTTTCCAAGAAAAAAGAAAGAAAGAAAAAAAAGCCAAATTCCAGATCCGTTCATTTCGAGATGCCTGGACACACTGCTTTTCAAAGACTGAAGATCATAGGAAGTAGGAAATACAGACAGAGGAAGACAGCTCCAGAGATAATCTGTTGCATAAATGAAGGACTGGCAGTAACGGTTAACTCTACCATTAGAGAGTTGGACAGAAAAGGGATGAGAATTTGTTGCTTAACGGGTGCTACGCACCCGTCGTAGAGGTGGACGGATGCAAGCAGACAGTTCAGAGGAGCAGTGCCCAATGAAGTAGCGATAGAAAAGAGATAATAGTGCAACAGTGTGGCGAAGAGACATAGGTTGAAGGAGCCAGTAACAGGAGGAGAGTTGATGAGACTAAAACATTTTGACTCCACCCTATTAAGAAGAGCTGTATGTGGGGAGCCCCCCAACACATAAGAGTTGTACTCTAAACAGGGGCCAATAAAACCCGTGTATAAAGTCAACAACTGTGCAGGGGTAAAGAAGGTAAGGAGTTGGCTTAGAACACCTCATCTCTTGGAAGCAGATTATACAAGAGATGCAATATGATTTTTCAAAGATAAGTCCCGAGTGAATGAAACCCCAAGCATGTTCGAGGATGATACAGGATTAAGCTGGATATTATTAAACCTTAGAGGGTACTCCTGTGGAAGATTGTGTCGCATTGATAGATGTAAAAACTGAGTGTTTGATGCATTAAAAACAACAAGATTATTTTAACCCCAGTCAAGGATACGAGCCAAGTCAGACATTAGGTGTGCCATAGTCTAATCCCTTCTTTGTTGAAGTAACTTGAGATGGACATTGCAGAAACCGAATGGAAAGGTGAAGGGTGGAATCATCAGCGTACGAGTGGATTGGGTTAAATGTACAGCTTGGAAGGTCATTGATGAATAAAAGGAAGAGAGTTGGTGATAGGACAGAGCCCTGAGGAACACCACACACACACACACACACACACACACACACACACACAATATATATAGATAGATAGATAGATAGATAGACGGATAGATTGGATGATGGATGGATATATATATATATATATATATATATATATATATATATATATATATATATATATATATGTGTTTGTAACCTTTTTTGTAGATATTATATAATATGTAAATATAGTATGTAAGTAGTATGTAAGTAGTTGTAAGTAGGATCCAAGTAGGGCGTCAACGCTCACTCAGTATGTTATGTCTATGAGGTATGAGTCACGACTTCCGAGTCGCACTGCTTCTCTCTCTCTAGCTGGTGGGAAACCGGCGATCAGTAGCTGTTCAAACGGGTCTGGGGTTGGACGTGCAATTGCCCACCATCGCTGTATATTGATTCAAGACTGTTTAATATATTGTCAGAAAACTACTACAAGACTTTGCATTTACCAGCAAGTGACGTAAAGGGGGCCACTGACAGTTCAACATTTGGTGGAAAGCAAGTGGGATAATAGTGAATTACGTCTTCTGTGGGCCGGTTTTGCTGTCTGTCTTCCCACGCTACTGTCTGCTGCTCTTCCCACGATGACACACAGCCTATCGCCGCCCTAGCCTCCAGCCCTGTTTGCAGTTTTGGTGTGGAATCGTTCTGGCAGTTTTAATGTAATTTTGGGAATTTCCTCCACATCAACGCCCCCCAACTATCACCAAGCCACCACAACCAGTGAATCACGCAAAGCTCCTGCTCCTATCAACCTACAACCTGCCTTTGCCTGCCTGCCTGTGTTCCTGTCCAGCCTGGAGTAACGGTTAGTTTCAGCCCCCACAAACTCCACCCCAGACCCCACTCCAGCAAGCAGCCCCCAACCACCGCCTGACGCCGTTACGTCATCGTTTACCCCACCCACCACACACACCGACGTCACCCAGGGAGCGTGGCCAGTCACACCGAGCTACGTCACAGTCTCCTGCTCCTATCAGCTTCTCTTTCTGGCCAGTGGAGAGCCACACCCAGTGACGTCACGGACACTTCCACCCAATCACGAGGAGACGAGAGCCTCACTTTTCTCCAGCCTTCAGACAAGACCGCATCTCACTACAAAGTATTTCCTATCTGCATTTTCATGCAATTCCTCATTCCATCACATTGATTAATCCCTTTCTACAGAGAAGCCAAGCTGTCTCTACAGATTGTGATACTTTCAGCATTTACTCTCATCCATTCATTGCATTTTTGTCCCTCATTTTTCATTCAGTCAGAATTTTTCGTTCACTCACTCCTACCTCATCCCATTTTCTCCCACTCATACTCAGCTGTAAATAACGCATTAATCTTCACTCATATTCATTGTATATAAATAATTTCTTCACAGATTACAAATATTTTTATTTATTTATTCTCATTTATTCATCCATTTGTTCATTTAGATTTATTTGCGTCCTTCCTACTCTATTAATGTCCTTTTTTAAAAGGGTAGATCTCTCACCTATTGAATCTGATGGTAACACAGATAACGCTGTATGTAATGATAATGTAAAACTTCGAAATGGCAGATTTCATACCAAACCAACCGTAAGTTCCCTACCTGTTTCTACTACACCTGTTACTCCTACACTAAATCCAGATATATTAACTCCAGATACTCTATCATCTTCTCCAACTGATTCTCTTGAAACCACTTAGACTTCTCCACAGCCTTTATCCCTCCCTACTACTACATATACACACACCACTACCGCCACATCACTTCCTTCCCAAACACTTTCTCAGTTCACTACCGAGCCTACTTCCTCACCTTCGCGGTCTCACCTTCTTCTTACGATGGCGACTCAGAACCCTCCACCTCCTCAATCTATATATTTAGATGATGTGAATAGACCCAAATTTACAGGAGAGAATAGTACTGTTTTGATTTATGATTTCCTCAGAGAGGTCGAAAACGACCTGCATAATCGCCAGATTGTCAATGAACCCTTGAAGGTTTCATACCTTTTCAGTCGACTTCACCATGGCAGATCATTAATAGGAGCCACTATTCGTGCAGGGCACTTCGAAGATTGTCAAACGTTTGACATGTTTAGCCAACGGCTCATTCAATACTGTTGCCAACATTCCAATTCTGCGTCCCTTATAGGATTAACTAATCTCCTCAAGCAAATGCAGGAAGACATGAAGGTACATCCCCAACATGCAAAAGTAATTGAGGCAGCCACTACTATGAGGGTGACGAGTTCAGAGTTGCGCCAATTATTCCGTGGTACTCAATGGGTAACAGAACACAATGGGGGATCATGATTACATTAAATAATTTTGCAGACTTGTCCAGTTACTTTAGATTTCTCAATTGGCTTTCGGACTCCCAAAAACAAATAGCGCTACAAGTTGGCTTTAAACCGAGAGACAAAATAATGGATGTAGGTAAAACAATTGTAGAGAGGTCAGGAACAGACTTCACTCTCCAGGTCGATTCTTACAGTTCACCCTCTCCCTCAGCAAGTGGTACTGCGAGAATACTACACACCAGCATCACTTCATCTGATTCCTCTTGTTCACGGCCAACTACAAGACCTAGTAATCGGTCTCACTCACAATATCGTTCACCTTCTAGCGGTCATGACAATTCAACTCTGTGACGAAGCAAACAATTCTCAATTCCGTGCTGGCACTGCGGTAATGTAGGTCATAGGAGTCTAGCTGTGCATACAAAGAAAGACGTTTTCGCTCACGGGAACGCCCATGTGCACCTTCGCGGTCCCAATGCCTAACTTGCTAGTACCATAAGAATAGCACAACTCACTCCACGGACGAGTGTCATTACCTTAAGAGCTGTCAGTCGGGGGAAGACGAGCGCTCGGATCGGAGAAATATAACCTAACAGTAGAAGATCCGCCGGTGTCTGAAAATAAGGCCACAGAAAATCAACTCCCCATTCGTCAGGTAGGACCTATAACATCTTCAGGCTTAGCCATTCTACGATGGAACGAAGGGGTACAAAGCTCTTTCTTTATGGACAGCAGATCTAGGGTAAATCTAATCTCAGATACCTCTTTAAACAACATTAGGAAAATAACTAAAAGAGTTGGGATCCTCGAACCACCTGACATTCGCCTATGCAGTGTGGATGGCTCAGAATTTCAGGTCAAAGGAAAGATCACACTAGAAGTACAACTTGATAATGCCTTAAGACCCTTTGACGTAGAGTTTCATGTCACTAATGATCTTAGGTATCCAGCGGACACTCTCATTGGCTTTTCGACAATGGCCCAAGAAGCCATTACTCTCCTCCCTGCTTCTCGTTGTGTACATGTCAATGGTTTCTCAATATCTAGAGTGGAATATCCACGTCCGGTACTTTCCCAAACCGACTCAGTTATTAAGTCTCACATGATTCCAACAGTAGTCAAGAGTAACCAAATACACACGCCGTTACCTGAACAGCCAGGTACACTACCATCTAGTACTACATCGTCTGAGCATTCAATTATAGATCGTATCAACCCCTCTGACAGTGGCACACTCGCCGACTCAGACACGTCTCATTTAACTACCTCAGATAGTGTGATTGATATTTTACAACACGCAGAGATAAGATGTGCAGTAACAAATCAGTGCACAATTTTGTTGCCGCACAAGTTTACCAAAGTCTCTGTTCGTGTTGTAGGTGTGAAAGCAGGAGTGGATGTACTAACCTTACCTGAGACGTGTTGTATGAATGGCTTAGCTTATGAGTCAGCGTTGTGTACTGTGCTGGAGGATGGTTTATGCTACTTATATATTGCAAACACAACAAACGCCGCTTACACCTTACGAACGGGAACTCAGATTAGCGATTTCTTGGTATACCCAGCTTCCATACGTGTGTGCCAGGGCTTCCCATACCCTGTTGCCGATGTGTGCTCAGTCCACCAGTATTCCATCTAATCATGATTCTCATGTGAAACAAAGTGATTTCCTGGAACACCGACATCAATTAATTAATCTCTTGTGAGACTATCGCGAAGTAGTAGCCCTACCTGGTGAGAATATGGGCAAAACAAATTTGGTAAAGTACAATATTACATTACGTCCAGGTGCTCAGCCAGTATATATTCCTGCCTACCGTTTACCACATAGCCAATATCAACAAGCCGATCGTCTTTTTCAGGACATGTTGGATAATGAGGTCACTGAACACTCTGATAGCCCGTGGAACAGCCCACTATTTCTGGTTCCAAAGAAAGATGGTGAGTTACGACCAGTCATAGATTACAGACGCAGGAATGCACTGACTGTCCCGGACAGATTTCCAATTCCTGTACTCACTAATTTGCTGGAAACCTTAGGCGAAAACAATTGTATTTTGTCCTCCCTAGATCTTTTAAGTCATTATTGGCAAGTCGAGATGGAAGAATCATCTCGTTCTATCACTGCCTTCAGTACTCCATCTGGTCATTACCAATTCCGTAGACTTTCATTCGGTTTGGGAAATGCACCTTCAGCGTTCACGCGATTAATTCATACAGTTTTTGCCGGCATGATAGGTCACTCAGTTTTTGCTTATCTAGATGATGTCATAATCGCTAGTCACTCAGTGGAGGAACACTTAGAAAAGTTAGCCGAAGTGTTCACTAGACTCAAACAAGCTGGACTTAAGATCAAACTATCAAAGTATGACTTTTTACGTAAGAAACTCCAATTCCTAGGACATGTTGTTGACGCTCACGGAATTCACACATCAGATGACAAGGTTAGAGCCGTGACGAATTTCCCAACTCCAACCAACACTGACGCTGTACGCAGTTTCCTCGGTCTCAGTGGGTATTATAGAAGGTTCATAAAATCGTACGCCAAGATAGCAGCGCTGTTAACAAAATTGCTAAAGAAGGATGCGCCCTTTGTGTGGGCTGATGAACAGGCAACCGCATTCACAACACTGAAAACTGCTCTAGCACAATCACCAGTTTTGGCATTCCCTGATTATTCTAAACCATTTCTTCTCTGTACTGATGCTTCCGGAGTAGGCCTAGTTGCCGTTCTCATGCAATATGACTCCGAAGGAAAGAAACGTGTCATTGCCTATGCTAGCCGTGTGCTAAACTGAGCGGAAAAGAATTACAGTGTAACTCACTGGGAAGCCCTTGCCGTGGTCTGGTCCCTAAAACATTTTCGTGACATCATCTACAGATATCCTGTTCACATCCAAACCGACCATCTTCCCTTATGTGACTTGTTTCGGGGACGTAACCTTACCGGTCGACTTGCACGTTGGGCAGTCACTGTGACTGACTATAATCCAACATTTGAATACGTTCCTGGAAAATCCAATGTCGTAGCCGATGCCCTCTCGTGGCATGTTGCCATAGTCTCAACCAGTTGCGACGTAAACTTAGCATTCAATTATGACACAGTACGTAGGTTCCAGCATGAGGACCCCGTATGGTCACAGGTCATATATTTCCTAGAGTCAGGCGATGATTCTTCTCTGCCCAAGTTACCAGTCCCTGTATCTGATTTCTTCCTCAACGGTGAATTGCTCTATAAAAACTCAGTACTGACAGGTAACAACGTACCTCATCGCGAAGTTAAGCAACTAGTCATTCCAATAGACTTAATTCCTGCTGCCCTCCATTTAATCCACGACACCCCTCATGCATCACACCCTGGCAAAGGTAGAAGATTACGACAAGCACGTCTGTCATAATATTGGCCCACTGTGTGAAAGGATATAGAAGCGCACTGCGATGCATGTTTATCATGTGCCCGTCACAAGGGGACAACCAGTCAACCTGCTCCTATACTGCAGTACCCAGTACCATCAAAACCTTGGCAAACTGTCTCTCTCGACCTTCTGAAGCTGCCTCGTACAGAATCTGGCTTCGTTTATCTGTTAGTGGCAGTCGATCATTTCTTTAGATTTGTTATCTTAGCTCCATTGCGTGAAAAGTCTGCTAACGCAGTAGCACATGCCACATGCCTTTATTAATTCAGTTATTTGCCCTTTCACAACACCAGAAGTAATTTTAACTGATAACGAGTCAGAGTTCAATAATTCAGTTCTGGAAGAAGTTTGTCTTCAATACAGAACTAAGAAATGCAAAGGCCCGGGGCCTTGGTTGGTGCAGGAGGCGAGGTAATGGTCATCAGAGACATAGTCTCTTTGCGATATGACCTAGAGCCGCTGGCCGCCGTGGCCATCGCCCTGCCTGACCTGCACGTCAGCTAGACGACCTGCAGGGACTCTTGTCAGAAATTAGAAATCGACATCCCACTGACACATTTTTGTACCCACTCTACCTACCCATCTGCTGGAAATTAGATTATATTCGTTATCAGTTCAACCATCTTCGAGATTCCTTCCCTCACCAAACGCCTGTGGGTCGCTCACGAGTGAAACGTGGACTCTTTGACCTTGGAGGAGAAATCCTCAGTGGATTATTTGGTGTAGCGACTAACCGTGAACTTTCTGGTTATAAAAAGGACTTAATCCAATTATCCAATGCCCTCGAGTCCCAAAACAAAGTGTTACGTATTGAACATTTTATGATGCAACAGATGAGTCACCATCTACATGATGTTACTAATAGTTTAAATAATTTTACGATTGTTCTTAAGCGTGAAGTATCACAGACTAATATTATTTCAGAGTTGATGTATGTTAAATTACATGTTGGTAATTTGCAGGTTTCTCTGGACTGTCTTGTCTCCCAAGTTACTAATGTAATTCGCATTTTAGTCAATGCTG
>NC_137055.1:30654649-30665140 GCF_032717465.1 Coenobita brevimanus
GTTTTTTTTTTTTTTTTTAATTTCCCTATCATTATCTTTCGTTAATTTTAGTATTTATCCCAGGTAATTGTACTCCTCGACTTCTTCAAGAATTTCTCCACTTATTCTTATGACGCTCTTTCGTGTTTGAGGATTAAAAACATTACTTTAGTTTTACTCCGGTTCATCTTTAGCCCTACTTTGAGACTTTCTCTGTTCAGGTCACTTAACATTTCTTGCAATGTCACTGCTGTTTCTGAGATTAGGACAATGTCATCTGCAAATCTCAAGTGGTTTAGCTTTTCTCCATCAATGTTCACTCCTTCGTTTTCCCAGTCTAGCTTTCTGAAAATACTTTCTAGGCATGCTGTAAATAACTTTGGTGAAACTGTATCTACCTGACGCACGCCCTTCTCAATCTTAATTTTCTCAGAATCCGTATGTAACTTAACTGTAGCAGTTCCCTCTTCATATATGTTTTCGAGCAGTTTTACAATGTTCTCATTCACTCCTTGTTCTCGCAATGAATTTATAATTGCTATGTGCTCCACTGAGTCGAAAGTCTTTTCGTAATCAACAACACCTAAGCATAGTGGTTTATTATATTCTGTAGTTTTCTCAGTTAGCTGGTTCATTGTGTGTAGATGATCAGTAGTCGAGTACCCACTTCGGAATCCTGCCTGTTCACGAGGTTGGTTTTCCTCCAAATTTGTTGTTACTCTGTTTGTAAGGACTTTAGTGAAGAGATTGTAAATGACTGATAGCAAGCTAATGGGTCAGTAGTTACTAAGGTCTTTTGAGTCACCCTTTTTGTAAAGTAAAATAACTATTGCATTACACCATGTTTTTGGAATTTTCTTCTTTTTTATACATTGAGTAAATAAGTGAGCAAGCCTATTTTGTACTTCTGTTCCTGCATCCAACAGTAAATCTGCTACTATTCCATCTTCTCCTGGAGCTTTCCCTCTTTTCATATTTTCGAGAGAATTACTTACTTCGTCTGGTGTTACCTTTTCAGTGTCAACTGAAAAGTTAGCTATTGGTACTACGGTCTGTGATGCATACAGTTCTTTGTAAAATTCTTCAACTCTCTTCAACATCTTATCTCTGCATTTAATGACTTCACCGTTTTTGTCGTTTAGTGATGTAATTTGTTGCTTTCCAAGTGCCATTTTACTTCGGACCTGTTTCAGACTTTTTCATTTTTTGATGGTTTCTTTTATTTGATCCATGTTTCCCTCTCTTTTTTCTTAACTCTTTGTCTTTTGTTGATAAGCTTATTTAATTCCGCTCGTTCTATTTCATCTTTCTTTGTTTTCACTTTCATTTCATTTCTTTTTTCATAAGCTCGAGCGTCATTTCTGAATATTTCTTGGCTTTGGTTGTGTTAGGTTTTCCTGCTACCTCCGCTGATTCTTTCAGCACTTTTGTTAGTCTGTCATTCAGCTCATCATTGTCACATTCAGGATTATTGAGAGCTTGAAATCTGTTCCTTATTTCCAACTGAAAGGCTGCTTTGTTTTCGTTTACTTTTATTGGGCATATCTTTTTATCTTTAATCATTTTCTTTCTTTCACTTTTGAAATTGAATCTTGCTGTGCAACCCACCATTCTATGGTCACTTCTGATATTTACTTTGTTAATAACTGTGACATTTGTGATTGTGTTATTCTTATCTGCTATAATGATGTCGATATATATATATATATATATATATATATATAGTCCCTCCAAGATCCGACGTAATAGAGCCAAATGTATGTCTGGGACTTGGTTTTGTCCGTGACTTGGGAAAAATGCCCCTGTACTGGTACTTACAGACCCCAGCCCAACCTAACTTTGAAAGCCACCTAAATATCCCCTTACTGAACATGCACAGCACCTATTTAATCCCTAAAGTACTAATAGGATAGATCGATCCTTTCCCAGTATTTCGGTAGATGCCTAGTATGGTCAATAGCTGAACCTTTGTAAAAAACTGTGGACACTAGACTTTGGCCCGACTGTGACATATATCACTGCAAACCAATGAAAGTTAAGTCCTGAATAGGGAGAGGAGAGGATCCGGACTTCTACCCATGGTGAGGTGATCCCCTTACCGCCCTCTCGGCACCTTCCTCTACCCCAACACCTTTGTTCCCTCTCCCCCTCCCTCGCCTCTGACCGCCTCCTGCTCCCTCCCTCTCCCTCCCCCATGACCCTCCATTACACCACCATGATTACCCCCCTTTCCTGCCTCCCTGTCTCCCCACAGAGGGTATATCCCTCCTACCCACCCTCCACAACCCTGTACTCCCTCTCTGCCTGTCCTCTTTGTCTTGTGGTGTCTGTCTCCCACCTCTATACCCCCGTACCACCCCTCCAGGCCTCTTCCCACCCCACTCCCATGCGCCACCCCCTATAATCTGCCATCCATTTACCTCTCCCTCCCCTCGCCTAGAGTATTATACGTCATTATTACTATTCATGTCGCGTGTTTTCATTCAGTACCAGATTATTGTTTGTGTAATTGCATACACTGATGCACGAAACAGAATGTGTGTTTTTCCATGTTTTTTTTTTTTTTTTTAATGAATTTCCATATTTTTTGCATTTTTTTGGGGGAAAAGCATGTTACTGGCACAATTATGTACCTGCCAAAGGTTTTTTGCATATGCTTATCATTTTGATGTATTTCATTGTATTTCTTTGTACTCTTTGTTTATCAAAGTGTATGATAAGTCACTCTGTGGTGAAGAATTTCAGCTGAATCTCGGGCAATCTCAGCTGTGATTAGCACCCAGGTAATTATCTCCCTTGACCCCGTGACCCTTCCACCATGCGTGTCAAAAGTTTTACATGTCCCAGGCTTCCCCTCTTAGGTTTGTCATATTTTGCTGTATTTTTTATGTGTAAGTTTATTAGAATACTTTTCCCAGTATTGCCTTGCTAGATCAAGACAACTTTATTTATTTCCAGCCTCCGAATTTCCCTGCTATCATTTGTATGGGAGTGTTACCACAATGCCAGCACACGATCGAGGATTGTTTGCCCCATCGCACATTGGACTGGTCACGACCACCGGTTGGTGATCTGTAACGTGAAAGGGAACGATTAGTGTTATGTTTTCTACTCATAAGTGGTTGCTAATGTGTGTAATCCGATGAGGCGACTGAGGTGTGGAAAACTTGGGAGAATGAGGTGCAATTAGTGGCCTGGCGAGTGAGATTTGATCCCATTCATTCCTTAATGGCCTTCGAGATGTTTTGAATTTTGTCTCCTGGGTTGAATCCTATCTGTAGGGCTAGTTCTTTCTGACTGGCATCAAGCCAGTTCATAAATCTCAGGTAGCTCAGCAAATCTCCAAAGTCATTAAGTGAAATCATAAAGGTTCCATTAACTCGAGGTGTCCTTTCGATGTATGGGTACGTCGCAATGTTTTGTCACAGCTAGTCCCATTGACGTACCAGTATGTCGCGCAATTGCAAGGTTCATAATTTGCACAATTTTCCATTTTTGCGCGTGATTTTTGGTACGTGTACACGGGACACCTTCCTCTACAAGATGCCAGGCAGGGACAATGCCTTACCCCGCATGACCTCCCCCCCCACGCCATTGTCTTGGCAATTCACCTGTTATCAGCGACATGGCCAATAAAGACATTCAGGGCCAGAGTGATTCCCTAATTGATGATAATGTGGAGGAAAAAGTTTATGTAGCATTAGAGGAAGAAACAGACAGAAATGATGATCAGGTAATGTTGCCAAAAGAAGCCAGGTATGTTGATGTGTTAGTGAGTGAAACAATGCTCATATTGTCTATATTACTGTGTGAAAACCAATATACTCTCATACTGCATATAAATTAGTTCCCAATAAAATAAATAAATACTGTTTATGAGTGGTGTGGAATAGTTACCTCCCATAGAACTCGTTTTCTTTGGAGCCAGCCTGATAGAAAACCCAGTAAGGTAAGGGGTACTGCTACCTCTACCGAGTATTTTAAACCTCAGGTGAGTGATTTCTCTATGAATTTTTGATGTTTCTCACCAAAAGCGGAGGTTTGAGCCAAAAAAAAAAAAAAGATTTCCAAAATTGGTTGGGATTGGGGGGAGTCAGTGGTGGAAAATCAGTCGGAACGGGGCTGGTTAATGTCTTTTACCCATTGGGTGCCACACAACAATTGGCACATCTCAGAACTAGTGGCTTTCATCGCAGCTGCTGCCTTATACAATTTAGCATCTTTAGGTTAGACTTTCACATCCTCCTCCATTTGGTTTAACAAGTTAGTAAAAACTATGAGAGATGTGGCATTTGAATGCTGACAACAGAGCTGTATTAACCCATGACGCAATTCATCAAATGTTTGACAGTCCTCAAAATGCCCTGAACAAATTGCGGCTCCTATTGGTGACTTGCCCTGGTGTAGCCGACCCATAAGATAAGAGATTTTGAGAGGTTCATTTGTGATTTATCTGTTACGAATGTCCATTTCGACCTCTCTGAGGAAGTCGTAAATGGACACCGAGTTATCTTCTCTGGTAAATTTAGGGCGGTTTGCATCGTCCTAATATATTGACTGTGGAGGGTGGGGGGGGGGGTTGATTTGCCATGGTTGGAAGAGTGTGAGATTGGGGAAGGGTGGAAATAACTGAAGTAGTTGTTTGAGAGGAAGTGAAGGTAATGGTAGTTATGCATGGCTGAGTTGGGAGCTGAAGTGTTGTAGCAGAGACAGCATGGGAAGTGGAAGGAGTTGAAAGAAGGTCTATACAGTCATTTAAAGATGAAGGTGTATCTGGATTTACTTTATTTGAAGGAAAAATACCTGGGTTCTCTAGAGCAGAACGAGTAGTAGTAGTAGTGGTAGTGGTAGTAGTAGCAGTGGTGATGGTAGTGAGAGTGGTATTTTTTTTTTTTTTTAATAACAGAACTGAGGAAGGAGAAACAAATGAATAAAAAAAAAATAATCCATACACCAGATTACTGGTGTCCTCTGTTCACAAAATATCTGTAACAGTTAGACTGTTAGAATGTTCGGGTTTAGGAGTTGTCTGGGTAGATGAAGAATATTTTTAATACGATTGACCACTACGAAGGTAAGTCACTGAATCATCATTATTGGGATCTACCCGCTCACCTCAATGTCTTGTCGCTGGCAAACGGGTGAGAGCTCAGTTTTTTTTCAAAATATGACATGCATTGAAGTGAGAAAAATTATAAATAGTAATGAGAATGAAAATGTTTATATACATTGTTAGAATGAGGGCATATGAAATATTTACAATGGTAATGGGAGTGAATATGCACAATGGAGGCAAAAGGAAAAATGAATTGGGTAGAGAAAAATGAGGTGAGAGGTTAGCATGGTGGGTGGTGTGGCTGAGAAGTAAAGTAAATATAAGTGATGCACGATAGTGAATAAAAGATAGATAAATGGTATTATGAGGCACAATCTGTAGAGAAAATCTGTAGAATAATCTCTATAGAAAGGCAAGGATTGGGCTTATGAGAATAAACTATATACAGTATTCACATATAGTGAATACCGAAGCCTTGAAAATGAAGTGAAGTCCTGCTTGGTGGAGGAAAAGTTGAGACGTTACTTGAATGAAGTATCTCTCCCTGGCTGCGGAGGTGACAGTGGGGGGATGATGACGTCACAAGCTCGGGCAACGAATGGGAGGCCAGCTGAGGGTCAGATGATCACCAGCGAGACGTTGATTGGAGAGTGCCGGCGATGACGTAGAGACACATACCCTGGGCAAGGAGGTGGAGGGCCACAGTTGCCAGGAGGTGCAGGTGGGGCTGGTTTTGCTTGGTCAGCAATTTGGAAGGTGGGGTTTAGAGGGGGCGGTTGGGGTGTGATGGGGTGTGTTGGGGTGGTAATTTTATAATTATGAAGAACAGGAGGAGGGTAAGAACTGCCACTTGATAGTTCCTTACTGAATTTCAGTTGTATAGCAGCTGTTGAGAACTGATGTGGCCTGTAGGTCGGTTGTGGTATAAACTTCAGGGAAGTGATAGGAAGTTTTCACCAAGGAAGACGTAGGTGTCCCAAACACAAGGCAGGCAAAAGGCAGACGTGCAGCAGGTGTGGTAGGGGTGGCAAAGGAACAAGCACCTGTAGTAATTAGTCCTGACATGGCACCAAATCACCGTAGAGGCGAGATGAAAAAGAGATCCGACACACAGCTGCTACCAAATTGTTTCACTGCCCCCTCGTTCCCCACTCAGGTTAATTCTAAAGATCTGAGGCGACGTATAACAGAGGTTTATTTAAGAGAGAACTGCTATAGATGTGTTCTGAATGCTGGCTAACCCCCGACTGACTCTCAGTGAGCAGCGGGCGTGGGAACCTTAGCTTAACTCAGCAGTTCAACCCGCCACGTGCCGGCTATTTTTAGCCCTCTGGGTCACCCCAGTGCCGGCCATTTTTCTATCTTTTTTTATTGGCTAAAATGATAGGTTTTGATGTGGAAACAACGAATTTCGACATTAAAATGCTCACCAAGGGTCGGAAATCGGTTTTATTGAGTCCTGTATACTCGTGTACAGGTATAGCCGCTCCCTCATGGTCATCACGTACATGAGAGAAAGCCTTTTTCTATGTAAGGTATGCTCAGGTATTTATGCTGGGAAGGTATAGCAATGTTCAGTACACTTTTCTGATCACTTATTACTTCAGCATCTATCACAATTTGCATGTCTTTCTCACTGTGAATGCATTATCTTACACTTACTTGAAGATAGGTAAAACCTGACTTCATTATGTACAGTCCTGGCACTTACAAGAAGGTATTTACAACTTGACTTCACTATATAGTCCTTACACTTACAAGAAATTATTTACAACTCACACTTACATGAAAATATTTACAAAATGCCTTCACTATGTACAGCACTGGGTGAGGCACACAGCAGAGTGAGGCAGAGCGAGCGTGAGGAGGGGAGCGAGTGAGTGTATGGCCTTGACAGCCTGGGGGATGGTAGAAGAACAGTTACCTTACTTGCCTGCCAAATTTTTTACCCGTGAATCTTGAAAAATGCGGTCACAGTGAAGTATTTTATTGTAAACCATTTTAAAATGGCACTGGCACTGGCCGCGGCATTATGTCAGACCATTTCAGAATTGCACTGGCACGCAGTGGGTTAATAATAATCAACTTAATCCCGCATCGTCCTTGAATATGCTTGGCGTTTCACTCATCCGGTATTTGCAAGTAGTACTGCATCACCATCAAACAACAAATTTGAGATAGTCCATCCATCACCATTCATTACCAACGCATCGCTCTCTCCATTACTCGTGTTTTTACTTCTCTCATCACCCCCATCCATATACATATATAATGTACAATCATGGGGACATCACACAACCTTGTCACATGCCCACATTGATCATGAACCGTTCTCTTAGATGCCGATTTCTCCTTACACATGCCTCACTACCATCATAAAAATTCGTCAGAACCCAGCAGCTTACCATCTACACCGTACATGTGCAAAACCTTCCACAACCCCTTGCTGTCTACTTTGTCGTATGCCTCTTCCAGATCCATAAATGCCATAAACACCTAATGGTCTTCTCGCACCCCTTCTCCACTATCTGGCTTACTGCAAATTATTGATCTACACATCCTCTGCCACTCCTAAAATCATCCTGTTTGTCACTCAATAGGGTTTGTGATCTCTCTCTTGCTTTCTTTATAATTTTTCTTATATATACCTTCCCTACTACACTCAATAGCCATATGCCACGATTATTCTTGCACTCACTTCGCTCACCATTAAATTTGTAGTGCGGTGCAATCACTGCCTTTTTCCACACTTTTGGCACAGTTTCACTCATCCATACCTTCTTACATATCTCCAACAAGCACTTCATTCCGCTCTCTCCATTGCACTTAATCATCTCTGCATACACCTCTTCAACCCCAGTTGCTTTCCTGTTTTTCAGCTGCTTCACAGTGTTCTTCACCTGTGCGAGCGTCAAGTTTCCTGGCAAAGCATTCCTTCTCTGTACACCTCCAAAAACAATCGTGTTAACAGTCACTTTGCTGCCTCCTTTCCATTCATCAGACTTTCAAAATAATTTTTTCATCTGGTCCTTACTTTATCCCCATGGATAAATAATCAACCACTTACATCCATCACACTTTCACATTTCTTTCCACTGTCACCTCTACATTACCCCACTTCATCTCAGAATAACCTATTTTCAAAGTAATTTGCATTTATTTTTCTTCCTAGATTATCATTTACCTCCTTTTTCTCTTCGCCAGTCTCTTTACGTGCTTCTTAACCTCAATACATTCATATCTCAGTTCACCTGAATTCCTGTTCTGTATTCACTCTAGCCACTTCTTCCTCTTTTCCTCCATTGCTCTCTTAACCTCTTTACACCATGCCATACCTTACTTCTTTGTTGTTACCGTTGCCACACCACACACTACTATAGCATTCCTAACTAAGCAATCCCTACATACATTCCACAAGCTGTCTTGATGCATTTCATCCCAATCCTTTTATTCTAACTCCTCCCCTACTTTGGCCCTGTATTCATCTGCCATTTCTTTCATCCTCAGCTTCTCGACTTTCAGTCTCTCTCCCTGACAGTTCCTCTCTTTTTTGGTCCACCTCACTTCTCTCAGCTTGATCTTGCATGCCACAGTCATATGATCTGGCAAACCTCCACATCGTCCTCTCACTGTCCTGGTATCAGCAACACTTCACAGCATCGATTTCTCTACGAGCTCGTAATCAGACTCCTTTCAACATGATCTTCATTTCCTCTATACCACGTATATTTATGTGCATCTCTGTTTAAAATAAGAATTACATGATACACAACCTCCTTTCCTGACACATTTTTCAGTCACTTCCCATTACCATTCTCTTCTGGTACTCCAGTAGGGACTGGTCATTCACAGGACCAGTGCCTACTCTACCATTCATATCGCCCTTTACAATCACTTTATAAGCCCTGGGCATTTCTCCTACTACTTCATCCAACTCATCCCAAAATCAGTCTTTCACACTTCTATCATCACATGGTGCAGCTACAGTCACTGCCAGTTTTACCCGCTCAAACTTGAACTTAACATAAATACATCTTGAGCTGACACATTTGTAATAACTCATTCCACTCTGCCACACTTCATTCATCAACAAAGCAACTACTTCCGAGCATCTTCCTGGCCCACTCATGCCAAACCTTACACACTTTACACCTTCCCGCTCCGCCACTTCACACCCCTTCATCTTAGTTTCACACAGTGCCATCACAGAATATCTTGGACTCTTGAACACATTCACCACTTCCACCTTCTTGCTCTTCTCATTCACACCTCTTATATTTCACATGGCCAGGCGAATCTCTCCATTTGGTTGGGCCCCTGGGTAGGTATTGAGTCTATCAAAGCTCTCCGAAACGTTTGTCATAATTTTGAGATTCTAGACAGGGGTATGTGGGGGACAACCCTGCCAGAAACCCAAGATATTTGGTTATCACCAAGCATAATAAATGGTTTTCTGGGTACAGGAAACCATCTGGATTGTCACTCAGTGAAGAGACATTATGGCAACACTACATTTAGTAAAATATCGCACATCTATCTATCTATCTATCTATATCTATCTATCTATATATATCTATGTATATAGACATATATATATATATATATATATATATATATATATATATATATATATATATATATATGAGCCTCTGTGGTACAGTGGTACAGTGTGCGTTTCACACGCTGGTGGATGAGGGTTCGCCTTCCACCAGAGTTGTAAAAACTTTGGGAATCGTTCACCGAGCCACTTGCTACTTTGGTGGAGATAAGGGGTGCTGTGGTTGAACCAGTGTCGCATACTAGCATGCTTTGCACCAATGTCGGCTTAAGGCGGGCCGATTACACTTGGTTCACGGACTACACACACATCCAAAGCCACAACAACACTACAATGACACTTACAAGCACTTCTCACCCTACATACAGTCTCTACCAGACAGCCTAAGTCACTGGGTAGAGATACATTGGGTTGTATTGTCCCTGCTTCGGTAGGGATAGGCCGGTCCTGCAGTGGACCTCAACGGCTGATGATGATGATATATATATATATATATATATATATATATATATATATCTCCCATTGGAGCCCAGCATCCGGAATACTGGACAGAACTGGGATTTTTCATGTCCTTATAAAGTAGGAAACCCCCGGGTAGAGACCAATGACTTTCGCGACAATGAGCCGATAGGCAGAGGGCGGTACGCTCAGCACCCACCCAGTGCCATACCTCGCCCAGCACCCCTGAGATCCAATGGGTTAATGAGTGGCAAACCTATCGGTCTCTTTAACCCATTGGAGCCCAGCATCCGGATTATTGGACAGAACTGGGATTTTTCAAGTCCTTATAAGGTAGGGAATCCCCGGGTAGGGACCTATGAGCTTCGCGACTATGACCTAATAGGCAGAGGGCGTTACCCTCAGCACCCACCCAGTTCCATCTGCAGGGATCCAATGG
>NC_137055.1:30665240-30802740 GCF_032717465.1 Coenobita brevimanus
AAGATGTTGTCCAAGAACAACAGTCTCGACCACACTTGCCTCAGTGCGTAAGAAGCTGGGTGACGGTGATTCATGGGAGATTCAGGTTCCTATTTAGTTTTGGGACGGCATACATGCATTCCAACTGCAGTTGTTCCAGCGCAGCCACACGTTGAATTAGGTCATTGTTCAGTCATGTCACACGTCCTTCTGACCGCATCCATGCTGATCCTGGCCAGAATGACAGGAAAGGTGCTTGTGGTCCTGTGCGTCAGTAAATACTGACGGATGTGTCTTCTTCACCATTGAAACCAATGCCAAAACCTGAACCGTTCGAGACTGTGGTGGATAAGGTATCCTCAGTTAGACACAGGTGATGATTTGGGCAAATGTCACGCAGATTGACGTGTGTGTCCTGTGCACTCATGTTGAATTTTGGCAACTCGGGGTGTCAGTGTCGACATTGATGAATGGATAGGGAGAAGCCATCCAGGCCTAGACACTTTATGGCTAACTTGAACAAGGGATTTAAGATGTTGCGTGTCGCTTGTAGGGTAAAGGAGAAGGTTATTTAGCCACAACTTGTTGTTTATTCCCAGTTCACACTCGGCCTGAATGGCCCAGCGGAGGCCACTCGTTCCTTGCGGGAGAAGGACGCTGAGGAATCTACACCCTTATCAAGCAACTATGTTACCTAGTTTCACGACTCCTGATTGCTAAGAAATGTTCATAGCGGCGGAGAAGTTTCGTGAAAGTTATTATGATAAGAAATAACAAGTTTAGGCAATGGCGACCTCAGTATCGTTCAAAGGTCCATGGTCTTGCACCCGCTACAAAGGTTTCAATGGCTGCAGTTATGGTTGACTGTTGAAGGCTGAAAGACCACCTACCTGAGTTATACCTTAATGATAAGGACTGCCACTCGAAAACTGCCGAGTTAACTAATGAAGAGCATCTGCAAGAGACCACGCTACACTGCACATTTATCTATCATTATCCGTTTGCTGAATCACTCAAGGAAAACGATAGTATTGACAGAGCCTATATACTGACTGCACAAGAAAATGAGTTGTATGGGAGAGTAACTATTTTAGTAAGGCACGAATTTATATGTAGTCAAGAGTATATTAGTCAAACATTTGATTACAGTATTGTTTCACCCACTAACTCATCACGACCATTTTTTGGTCCCACACTGATCATCATTTTCTGGGACATTTTCTTCTAAGTAAAATCTTGTTCCACATTGTTAACATGTTGAAGGCTTTATCATCAGTCAGAACCAAGACAATGGAGAGCTGATATAAGCCTACTTGGCATCTGTATGATGAGCAGTGTCCCATAGCAGCGTGCCAAAGCCACGCGAAAACACCTGAAATTAGGGACCTGGTATTATTGACCAGCATCCCGTCACCGATATGAGTCCAACATCTGCGGAGGATGACGGGATGTTTTAACACTGACTTAGCACTGGTGATCAGAATGCCATAAGGTCACTGCTCTGTCGGTATGCTGATGTCTTCTCTGACCAGACTAGACTTGCAATGGTTGATTGTCACAAAATTGAGTTGACCAGCGATACTTCCATGAAAGTTAAGCCATATCCGATTCCCATGCGACTACTGGGTGCAGTAGACAATGAAATTGCTGACATGGAGATTGCAGGTATTATTGAAAAGTCCTCATCTCCTTACTCCAGTCCAATGGTAGTAGTACGCAAGAAAGATGGTGGAGTCAGGATTTGTGGCGACTATAGGAGGCTCAATGCAATCACCAAAGTGGATACTGAGCTGATGGGTGACCACATTGCCATCTTCTCCAAGCTGGTAGGGTCACGATATTTCACGAAGGTCGATTTGGCGAAGGGATTCTTCCAGATTCCCCTTCACCCCGAGAGCTGTCAGTTCACTGCCTTTGCTACTCCTAGGGGGCTGTATCAGTATAAAGTCCTCCCATTAGGACTTACCAATTCCCCAGCAGTATTCAATCGTGCCAAGAGGCAAGTGCTCCATGGTATCATAGGAGTAGAGATATTCATTGATGATGTCCTCGTTCATTCTGCCACATTGGAGGACCACCTCAGACTCTTGGAAATTGTCTTCAGTAGACTCCAGAGTTTCAACATGACTGTGAAGCCTAGCAAGTGTAAATCTGCTCACAGTGAGGTGGAGTTCCTCGGACATATTATTGGTAACAACCACTGCAGGTGTCAGGGTGACAAGATCAGGAAGGTTAGAGAATCCCCGAGTCCCGTGACCAAGAAACAGGTTAGGGCATTCCTTGGCCTAGTGGGGTATTATAGGAGTTTTATCCCCAACTTTGCTCTCATTGCCCAACTGTTGTACGAGGTGCTACGGAAATATGCTCCAAACACCATTGAATGGGGAGAAGCACAAGAGAGATCTTTTGCCGCCCTTAAAAACATGTTGTGCAAGGAGCCTATTTTGCAGTTGCCTGATTCCGAGAAACCTTTCATACTGCGCACTGATCCTTCACAAGATAGAGCAGGTGCCTTATTGATGCAGGAATCGGAAAGTGGAATCATCCCAGTGGCATACAACAGCGTAAGCTAAATCCCGCCGAGAAGAATTACAGTACTGTTGAGAAGGAACTCTTGGCCGTGGTTGATGGTATTAAGAAGTATTATTATTATTTATATGGAGCACCATTCACTCTGGAAACTGATCATATGCCACTCACTAGTCTCAGCACGACCAAGACGGCTAATGCAAGATTGACGCGCTGGACACCGTATTTACAGCAGTTTAACCTTGTTGTGAGATACATCAAGGGAAGTGATAACGTAGGTGCAGACCTGATGTCTCGCCTGCTAACTGCTGACTAACACGGGCAACTGTTGTATGCTGGGTTCCGTAAGACAGGTGTCCTAAGAGATATGAGTAATCCAAGGACCAGCCTGGTTCCCAGATAAAAGTGTACCAGTAATTGCTGACGTCTCGCCCGTTGGTCCCACACGACACGTTACGTCCAGGACCTGTATATACATGTCTAACATAAGTTAAGAGGGAAGTTCGAGAACCCTACAGAGACGGTCTGAGGCTGGGTATGAATTACCTTGTGGAGCGTCTTGAGCTGTGGGCCTCTCTGAGGATTCCCAGAGAATGCACATTGTCCACATGAGTGTTCACACCCATGGTGGGTGTTAAAACGTGACCTGCCCGAGACTGCGTAGTGATTCTCAGCTTCCTGTCATTAATCATAAGTGTAGAGTTAGGTTAACCAGTAAACTGCCTGTTCTAAGAGATTTGAGCAATTCAAGAACTGACACGTTTCCTGGTTAATAAGTTAGGTTAACCAGTAAACTGCCTGTTCTAAGAGATTTGAGCAATTCAAGAACTGACACGTTTCCTGGTTAATAACTTAGCTTATCCAGTAAACTACAAGGGTCCTGAGAGATTTATAAATCCTAAGACTACGTTTCCTGGTTAATAATGACATAAGTACTGATTGCTAGGCAGAGAGAGAGAAATGACACTTTTGATGCTCCACCTTGATTGTTTTGGCAGGTGCAGCTGGTGGGTGCAGCATTGTCGTGCAGATCAGCTGGTCATCCCTGTCGCATGCTGCCGCCCCTTCTCTTCTGCCTCATCGTCATTATTTACTATAAATTTGTATTACATGATTTTACACGTAGGTACAGTTACACCACAGCTGTCACACCTACACCATGTATTACATACATCACGCTACATAACAATTAGTTGTTAATGTAAATGTAGCGAATTTTTTGCTCAGTTTGACCTGAGTACAGGATTTTTCACTGTTGTCACGGAGTTTTTCCCTCAAGCTTGCTTCTATCAAAGTAAATATAAGGTTTTTTCACTCACTGGCGACTGTGACTTTCTCCTGTAGCAGGATAGCACACACACACCACAGTGTGAATCTTGTGTGACTGAGTTAGGATTTATATGTATGTATATTGAATTTTTTTTTTTTCAGAAAATTTATTTTTATTTTGATGGGGCATAATGTCACGAATCGGCACGATTTTTTATTTATATAAACTCGTGACATTAAACTTTGGTGGGAAACCACGAATTGTAGTGGAATCCCAGTATGTATCACTCAGTCAACCGCCACGTATTCACCCGATCGGGAGTGTTTTCAGAACCATTTTTCACTGTTTCATAAGTGATCATCTTTGTGCACGACATTAGCACCTCCGCTGAGTGCTTTGTTATGGGCGTGTTTCGCTCATTCTAGCCGTTAGCAAGTGCGGCTCAACACTCGCCTCTCTCTCACGATTTGAACTCAGTCAGGATTTGAACGTCGTGGAAGCAGGATTGATGGGCCCAGTGTGGAGCAGTGCTGCCATTGTCCAGCAAGTTCCTGAATTCCCACCCAGTGTGAGTCGGCGAGAGCCCTAGCATGTGTGGTAGCATCCTTCCTCAACAATGACACCCAGTTCATCCAGCCTAGCCACTTTTCTGACCAGTATTTTCTTTTCGTTTTTCCTAGGTTTAAGAGTTTAGCTTTTGAGTGAGCGAGTGAGTGCGATCTCCTTATTTTGAATTCATTTTGAAACATGTAACATAAATTTATCTCATTGTAATCAATAAATTTACAGTTCTTTTCTCTTGAGCTTAATGTAATGTAAACTCGTGTTTCATTACACCATATATAGCTTATTTTACTTATAGCTCCTAGTTTGCATAAACGCTTTGCATTATTCACAACTGGTACTTAGGCCAGTCCTTTTTATTAACTTAAATCCGTTGTGCCATCTAGGAGTTAATTGACCAGCAAGAACCTGTTTATCATTAATAGCATTAGTTATTGATTGTCAGGGGTGGAGTCACTTTCTCCAGAGGCCAACAGTACTAATAAACAGCACGTGTGAATTATTAGTCTCTGCTGTGTACTGTTGAGAAAGGTTATAAATTCTCGTCCTTAGAGAATCGGCTAAGCGATATAAAGTAATCATTGCTTGATTTTCACAAGTCAATTTTGTCCTGTTATCAAGTATTATTGAATATTATTTTTTAATATTGCATATTCTTAAAAACCCCATGACAGACATCTCATATTAAATTTTAAAGTTATTCATGAGATATTTCATATTTAGGTATTTAGATTAAAAATCTATAGGCACTTCTACAATTTAGTATATTGTCGTGTTTAATCACAGAAATTCACACTAAAATTTTTATCCTCGATTATTCACCTTTTCTTTGCAAATGAGTAGTGATTTTACTCATGATTGAGTAGCATCATGACTACAAATCTATGTATATCCAAAGATATGGGGTTTACAGAAAAGAAGTAAAGGACATGTCCTTCTCGCTTAGTGATGCTGTGAAAGACGTACCCAACGAGAACACGAATAAACAGGAACAAGAAAAACAAGCGAACGAGTAACATGAAATATGTGAGAACAGAGAGAAGAACATCAAGAAGGTAAGCATGAAACATGAATTTGAAATGCTGAAGGATTCCTTGCTTCAGACATCGCTAATATTTCCACGAGCACTATCCCCTTATATGACCCCATTCAAGTTTCTCCATACATTTGAATGTTGCTCGTAAGACATGCTCAACTTTACAAAGCTGGATGATGCAAGCTTCAGTTTCTTAGCCTGAGGCTGCCCTCGATATCCCCAGTGAATTCGTGGAGACAATCCACATATGAGATGATGAAGGCTCACAAAGCGTTTTTTTTTGACGAATGAGTGTGTTTACTGGTACTGCCATGCCAGCTTACTGCTTCCTGAGGGATGGAGAAAAACTCCTTCCACAGGGATTGCGTTAACACACGTGGCCTACTGAACTTATGGCTCAGCTTAAGATCTGCCAGGTTAATGGTGGAGAAGGCTGATGCATTCTCACTGCATACGGGTATCGCAACCTGAATAAATCTGGGCGTTCAGACTGAACCCAGAGTTGTCAGAATAATGGCCAAGGTCACAGAGAAGGACCAGGCAAACACTTGAAGACCTTTCAAGCAGCAGCAGTAAGGACACCACATAATCTCGTCAGACAATCGACTTTAGTATCGGAGGCAGGATATGCCACAACAGATAGTACAGTGTACCACAGGTTGTATTTTCCCAGAGTTCACTAGTTCCCCAGTGACAGTGATTCTCTCAGTGTCACTCCGTCCTGATGGTGAGCACGACAGGTAGTTTCAGGCGCCACTTGCTGCAGTAAGAGACTGCCGCTACTCTTCCAGGCTCTTGTTCAGCCACTTTGGGGAGTGTTCGTAAATGTCCTGAGAGATAATGGTCTCAGGTCAAGCAAGGAGACAGTACATGGGTAAGCAAAGTTAGATTGTTGATGGGTCAGTATTGTGATCTGTGGTGCATCTTTTCTACACGTTTCATGACCTCAGCAGGGGTATCAAAACAGTTGCGCCATATGTTGTATGATTTCATAGTCAAAAGTTGTTCACACTCACGAAAAAGGGCAAGTGATTGGGATTACATGGCTGTTCCTTCAAGAGCAGACGTTATGATGGCAAATCCTAGGGAGTGAGCAGCCTTTGGTCATTGGGACATGGGGTCGGGCCTTTTTGACAAGATCCATGCTGATTGGCCAGTGGACAGGAAATGTGGGAGGTGGTACCTGTGATGTGTAGTGTGGCCATTGAAATCAATGCCTGCATTGAAGTCAGAGAGAAGGCGTGCCTCATGATGGATCAGTATCCTCACAGATGCCAGACAGTAAGACAGAGGCCGTCACTGTTGACATTGATCAAGATATCGTGCAGGATCAAAGAGGGTTCAGTTCACCTGTGAATGAAGCATTCAGGTTGTCAGTGCTGAACTACTTTATCCCATTGAAAGGCTGGAGAGGTAATGGGACTCCAGTAAGAGATCTGCAACAGCCAAAGGAAGGCCGACATTCCTCCTGTTTGTTTATCGAGAAGTTACACAGCACTCCTTGGTTCTCACTTGAACTGGTGTGCTTGACCACTTCAGTCCTCGACATGGGACGAAACCGACTTCAAGACCTATATTGTCCTTGAGAGCTGACCCTCCAGCCATGCGAGTTCAAAGAATTGATCAAGGCGACGTTCTGTGTGCCTACATAAGAAGGCGATTTATCCAGTGATGCGCTTGGTGTTGTTTCACCCAGAACAAGTTCAGGGGTCCATTGAAGAGCATTTCAGACCTAACGTTATACTAGATGGGGATAAAGGCCCCAACATGTTGAAGGCTTATCATCAGTACCCGAGGAGACTGGCTTACCCGATGATATAGCAAGTTAAGATATATGAGCCATTAACTTCAGTCTCACAAGGAAGAGACTGAGAGGATTTTCACTGACTTAGCATTGGTGATCAGAATGCCATAAGTCATTCTGGTATGCTGATGTCTCTCTGAACCTAGACTTGCAATGGTATGTTACATTGACAATATACGATCTACATGCTGATAGTTCATCTCATCTTCCAATGGTACAAAGAAATGGTGTGAGTCAGATCAGACTATAGAGGCTCTGCATCACTGAAGTGATGCTGAGAAGGATGTCATTGCCATCTCTTCCAAGTCATCACGATATTTCACGAAGCTGATTTAATTCTTCCAGATTCCTGGAGAGCCGTGCCTTGCCTTTCCTTAATCACAGTTTTCCTCCTTGGATATCAGCAGTCAGTACATGAGACAGTGCTCCATGGTATTGTAGGAGTAAATATCATTGATGTCCTCGTTCATTTTGGAGGAGCATTCAGACTCTGGAAACACCATATTTTTCACATGACTTTAAAATCCTCACAAAGTGCACATTGTTGAAAATCGCCGCAGGTGTCAGTGCAGGTAAGCTGATGAGAACCCAAGATCTGCGACAGAAGAAAATAGGCATTCTACCTAGTGTTTTATTTAACTTGCTCTTTAGTAGGTGTACGATATGCTCCAAACACCAATGAATGGGGAGAGATATTCCCTTAAAACATGTTGTGCAAGGAGATATCAAGTTGCTGATTCCGACAAACGCATATACAGTTACAAGATGGAGGTTTTACAGGAGGGAATCTTCCCAGTGGCATATGTGCCGAGAGGAATTACATGATATTCTGGTTGATGGTATTAATATTTTTTATTATTTATTTTAAACTGATCATATGCCACTCACTTCAGCACGACAAAGGCACGCAGATTGACACGCTGGACACTGTACAGGTTTAAATGGAGATATCAAGGGAAGTGATAGAGAGTGGAACAAAGCTGACTACACGCAACCGTTGTATGCTGCTGTGCAGGTGTCCTCAGAGATTTGAGTAATCTGGACCAGCCTGGTTCCCAGACAAAGACCAATACTGCTGTTCTTGGCCACAGGACACGTGTCCAGGACCTGTATATACATGTATTAATAGTTAAGGGGAAAGAGAACCTGCAGAGTGCTGAGGCAAGAATACCTGAGCTGGGGTCTGTTCTCCCGGAGAATATATTGCACAGGTGTTGACACATGTTGAAAACTGAGCATGGGGATTCTCAGCTCTCTCATAATCGTAATTGTAGAGTTGTTAACCAGTAAACTGCAAGAGATTTGAGCAATTCAAGAACTGACACGTTCCTGGTTAATAATGTTAGGTTAAACAGTAACTTCATTTGAGCAATGCGACACGCTCCTTAACGCATTTATTCAGTACCAATTTATGCTTCCTAATAATGACATAAGTTGATCACAGCAGAGACACTTTATGCTCCACTGATTTGAAAGCTACTAACATTGTGCAGATAGCGCTCATCCCTGCTCTGTGACTTCTCTTCTGTCGCCATTACTCATAAATTTGTATTAATGATTTTTACAAGGCAGTTACACACACTCCACATGTTTACATAGCTACATAACAATTAGTTGTTAATGGAATTTTTTGCCAGTTACCTGAGAAAGGATTTCACGTTTTATTAAATAAACTCGTGAATTCACTTGGAAACCACACAGTGAATCTGCATGTATCACTCAAATACAATATTCTTAGAGAAAATTTTTACATAAAGTTTTACACAGCTGTTATATGTGCTGCTTAAGTTAGAAGTGCAGCTGACTCACCTGTAGTGTGAACATCTGATTTTTTAAAAAATCTATTGTCCATATTCCTGAATTCTCATGTGAACAAGACAGTATGTGTGCCATACAGGAGCACCCACGACCAGTATTTTTTCGTCAGGAAGAGTTTAGCTTGAGCAGTGAGACTCCATTTTGAATTCATTTTGAAACATTTAAAATTTACTCATTGAATCAATAAATTCAGTTTTAATGTAAAACGTAATTTCACATTTAGTTAATATTCCTAGTAAACGCTTGTTATACAACTGGTACTTAGTCCTTTTTGTAAATTATGTTTACCATCTAATGAATAATTTCAGTATCTCAGGGGCCAACAGTACAGCATGTGAAATTGTCTGCTGTGTACTGTTGAGAAAGTAAAATCTCCTAATCGTGAAGTAGCGCAATAAAGTATCATTGCTTGATTTTCATTATCAGAAACAAGTATTATTGAAAATGACATCAGAATTGTCTTAGCAAAAGCATGAGATAATATTAATTAGCTTTTAGTATAGGTCCTCTTACTGGTGATTATTGATTTATTCATAAATTTATTATTTAAATTTAAGCCTAGATACTGGACCACTAATGCCTATGCTTATTCACGAGCTGGCATCTTCTCTGAAAAATTTAGTCAGGGCTGAGCTCTAGTTCTTTGTGATATGTTAGCATAACAACGCCTACAGGAAAGATATGGGGCTTACAGTCATAATTATGTTCTTCTCGGTTACTACGATAGCAACAGAATGATATAAATCCTTTTAACATCGGGCAAATGTGAACTAGAATCTACAAACACTGTGAAAAACGCAGTTCGTAAAAACGCACAGAACAGGACATGTCTGAAATGCTGAAGCTCAAGCTGAGACTCCACAACACTTCTGCATTAGACGACTCCTGCACATGGATTACAATGCTTCCTTATACCATGGGACCATACAACAGTTTTGAGTTACATTACCAGTTTAATAAAGCTGCTGTTTGAGGCTGCCTCTGATACGTTCCATGAATGAGACACAAGTATAATGATGAAAAGCACATCACAGCGTGTCACAGTTGCATTAGCCGTCTGGTGCTAACAGGAAAAATATGAGTGGGTTTACTTTCAGAAATGAGAAAAATATTTAATATAACACCATCCCACAGCCAAGAGTTCCTTTACTCATTTAAGATCTGCTAGCCGGGAGACTTCCGATTCCTGCAATACGGCATACTGGAAGTCATTTCAGACTACTGAGGTTTGAAATCAGAGAGAAGATCAGGCACACAGAAACATAGGCTCTATTCAACAGGCATGACTTAAGGACATATGAGTCTTTTAGCTATCCTTGTGGTGCAATCAGTACAGTACTCAGTATTCCCACGGCCAGGAACTCTCCACATGGTCACGGGTCTCAGGGCTCTAACCTCGCCCCCACCTGCACTTGTTCCAACAAATGTGAGCACCTCCTTGACTTTTACATAGTTGCTAGGCCACAGCGGAAACTCTGGAGAAGACAATTTCCAAGAGTCTGAGGTGCTCCTCCGGGGAATGAACGAGGAGCATCATCGGACATTAATACCATGGAGCACTTGTCTCATGGCACGATTGAACTGCTGGGGAATTGGTAAGTCCAAATGGGAGGACTTTATACTGATACAACCCCTAGGAGTAGCAAAGGCAGTGAACTGACTGCTGGTGAAGAAGAATTTGAAGAGTTGTCCAAGATATCTGACCCTGCCAGCTTGAGAATATGGATGCATTTGGTGATGAGCAGTCCTCAAATCCTGACTCCACCATCCACAGACACCATTACCATAATAAGATGAGGACTTTTCAATAATACCTGACTCTCCATGTCATCTACTGGGACACTGCTGCTCATTTGTCGGAAGCTCAATTTTTACACCCACCCAACCTTTGCATGGGAATTGATAGTTAACCTTGGGGAGATGGTCAGCATACTGACAGAGTCAGTGACCTTATGGCAGTATTTTTGACATCTAATGCTAAGTCAGGTTAAGTAAAACATCTCTGACAGTCTCTTCCTGATGGGACTGAATGGTTAATGGCTCGTCATCATGGTCATCAGTTGGGATCACTACGGCTGCCCCGGTTTCTTCCAGTGGCTGGTCACTATCATTAGGTACTTGTAAGCCAGTCTCCTCGGGGTTTGACTCATGATAAGCCTTCAACATGTTAACATGGAACCTTTTACGAAGATTTCCCATCTGAATTTTGTAGTTGAGGTCTGAAATACGCTCTACTACATCAAATGGACCCTTCCACTGCACCAACAACTTGTTCTGGGCAGTGGGGAGTAACACCAAGCACTTATCGCCTGGACTAAACTTCCAAAGTTTTGCCTTCTTATCATAATAGGATTTTTGAACTTCACGCACCTTGATCAATTCTTTCTTAGCTAACGCACACGTTGACTGGAGGCGGTCAGCTAGATCAAGGATGTAGGTGTAGGTGGTCTTGACTTCAGGGTCGGGTTCTTCATCGTCCCTTAACTCACGAAGGACTTGAAGTGGTCCACGGAGCGACCTTCCATACACCAGTTCAAAGGGTGAGAACTTCAAGGAGTGCTGTGGGGCTTCTCGATAAGCAAACAGAAGAGGAGCAATGAACCGCGGCCATTCTTTTGGCTGTTCAGTGGCCATGCACTTTAACATCTTAATAAGAGTCCCATTGACCCTATCATGCAGCCCGTTACATATGGGAGGATAAAGTGTAGTTCGCAGGCCTCGGATAAACAACAACCTGAATGCTTTGTTCATCAATGCAGAGGTGAACTGCTAACCCCGGTCACTTAAGACCTCTTTGTGGATAACTACATGACAAAACACTTTGATCAATGCCTCAGCAACAGTCACGGCCTCTATATTCTTAAGGGCCACGGCTTCAGGCCACCGTGTGCTGAAATCAACAATAGTGAGGATATACCTTGATCCATCACTTGCCCCAGGAGAGATTGGCCCAACAATGTCAACTGATACTCTCTCAAACGGTTCAGAGATTACAGGCATTGGTTTCAATGGTGCAGAACAGACACATTCCCTTGTCAGTGGTACACTGACACACATCACAAGAACGCACAACCCTTTTTATTTCCTGTCCCATTCCTGGCCAGAAAAAGTCAGCATGGATGCGGTCAGAGGTTTTCTATTGGCCCATGTGACCTCCCATGACTGAACAATGACCTAATTCAACACTGCCCGGTGATACTTCGTGGGAACGACGAACTGCAGTTGAACCTCGCCCTGGGGTGTTTGTGACTCATGGTATAGCCGTCCTCGCTTGCGAAGGAACCTGGCTTGACGTCCCCGTGAATACTTAATCACCTTACCCTCCAGCTTCTTATGCACTGAGACAAGAGTCGGGTCAGACTGTTGTTCTTGGACAACATCTATACTACAAATCAAATCTTGCGGCGTCGCGACGGTCAAAGGAGTGACACGATTCGGAGCCTTGGCCATGGCTGGTGTTACTGCAACAGCCGAAGTCTGAGTAGCAACATCTACAGCACAACTGTTTTTGACACCCGGTATGTTGCCGATAATGAGGTCAAACAAGGGTTCTGGCATAACAATAGCAGCTATCAAGCCAGTGTAGAAAGGAGATGCCACCTGGATACGTGCCTCAGGGAACAATCTCACTATCCCATTAATAAGTCTAACTTGGATCTGCTTACCCGTGTACTCGTCGGGCCGAACTAAACTTTGCTTGACAGAGCAACCTGAGGAACCTTTATCTCTCAGGGCATTTACAGAAACACCTCCCACAAACCCTGGCTGAACAAGAAAGGCAGCGTTACTGGTGGAAGGGTCTGAGGAGGTAGCAGCCAGTCATTGGTGAGACTGCGGAACAAACGATGCAGCAAATGTGGCGCCCTGAGAACTTGATACCTGAGGGGTCGTGCTCACCATCTGAGGACCTGGAGCATTGACCACCTGTGGAGGAGGGTTCACTGTCACTGGGGAACTAGTGAACTGCGGGGAAGTACCTGTACTGGTGGGGTTGGCACCACTGTATGCTTGTTGTGGCATAAGGGCTGCATTTGCATCCTGCCTCCGATACTCTAAAGTCGATTGTCCTGACTGAGGGTTACGTGGTTTGTCCTTGCCCTGCTGCTGCTTGAAATACCGGTACTGCTGCTGGTTAGGGTTCTGCTTGTTGTACCACTTCCACTCAGGTTTCTGAGTGTTTTGCCCCTGATCCTTCTTCTGCGGTTTGGGCCTTGTTGCTGGGGTTCAGTCTGAGACGGTTTCCCAGATTTATCAGGTTTCCTGTTCCAGGTATGCTGCTTGCAAGTTTGATACCCGTATGCAGTGAAGAATGCATCATCCTTCTCCACCGCTTGGCTGGCATCCTTTACCTGGTAGATCTTAAGCTGAGCCATAAGTTCAGTAGGCCACGACTTTTCTAGCTGCGTGCACAGCATAAGGTTGATTATCCCCTCACATGTGGAAGGAGTTTCATCTTTCTCCATCCACTCACCTAAGTAAGCAGTAAGCCGGTCAAGAAACTGAATGGCAGTCTCTTTTTCCTGTTAACAAGCCCTCATGAACTGACATTTGGCGTCGTCAACTGTAAGACCGTGCGCTTTGATGAGTGCGGCCTTCATCATCTCATACTTGAGATTGTCTCCACGAATTCTGTGGAGAATATCAAAAGCAGGGCCCTCAAACAGGCTAAGAATCTGAAGCCGCTTAACTTCATTATCCAGCTGGTAAAGTTGAGCCATGTCTTCAAAACGAGCTATGTATGGCTCGATTCGCTCGCTTTCCTTGTGTGGAGGAAGCTTGATGTGTGGGGTCGCCATAGTATGTGCAGGGACAGCGCTCGTGGAGCTTGAGCCAACTGCACCAGACGTGTCTGAAGCCAAGGAATCTCGCTTGAGCTTCAGCATTTCAAATTCATGTTTTTCGCGTGGTTCTCGGTCAGCACGTTCGTGTTCTCGTTCTCTCTCGCGTTCCTCGCGCTGTTCTAGCTTTTGTACTGATTCTAGTTCACATTGTATTCGCTCGTGTTCGTGTTGAATTCTGCGCTCTTTATGTGCATCATTCTCACGTTGCTGCTCGTGAGTAAGCCGAGAGAGGACATAATCCTTTACTTTTTTGGGGTCTGTAAGCCCCATATCTTTGGCTTCCTGTACATAGACGTTGGTAGTCATGATGCTAACTATATCTAAATGAACTAGAGACTCAGTACTGACTGCAAGTTTGCAGAGAAAGCTGCCAATAATCGAGAATAAAGAATATAGGCACAGGTTAGTGGTGACCAGTTTTATCTAATTAAATTGACAAAAAAAAAAGAGAATTAAACAAACATCTGACTGTGAAAACTATAACGTAAATTTATAGAATTAAATCAATAATCACCAGTAAGAGAGTGCCTATAGACTTTAATGATAAATACCTAAGCATGAGTGAGTATTATCTCATGAATAGCTTTAGAGCTAGGAATTAATATCCTAGAATGAGGTCACCAAATGTCACAGGGTTTTTAAGAATATGCAATATTAAAGAATAATATTCAATAATACTTGAGAACAGGACAAAGAACTGACTTGTGAAAATCAAGCAATGATTAATTTATTACGGCTTACTTCGCCGATTCTCTAAGGACGAGAATTTTTAAACTTTCTCAACAGTACACAGCAGAGACTAATAATTCACATGTGCTGTTTATTAGTACTGTTGGCCTCTGGAGAAAGTGACTCCACCCCTGACAATCAATAACTAATGCTATTAATGATAAACAGGTTCTTGCTGGTGCAATTAACTCCTAGATGGCACAACGGATATAAGTTAATAAAAAGGACTCCCCTAAGTACCAGTTGTGAATAATGCAAAGCGTTTATGCAAACTAGGAGCTATAACTAAAATCAGCTAAATGTGGAGTAATAAAACATGAGTTTACATTACATTAAGCTCAAGAGAAAAGAACTGTAAATTTATTGATTACAATGAGATAAATTAACATTAAATGTTTCAAAATGAATTCAAAATAAGGAGATCGCACTCACTCGCTCACTCAAAAGCTAAACTCTTAAACCTGGGGAAAACGAAAAGAAAATACTGGTCAGAAAAGTGGCTAGGCGGGATGAACTAGGCATCGTTGCTGAGGAAGGACGCTGCCACACATGCTAGGGCTGTCGCCAACTCACACTGGGTGGGAATTCAGGAACTTGCTGGACAATGGCAGCACTGCTGCACACTGGGCCCATTAATCCTGCTTCCACGACGTTCAAATCCTGACTGAGTTCAGATCGTGAAAGAGAGGTGAGTGTTGAGCCTCACTTGCTAACAGCTAGAATGAGCAAAACACGCCCATAACAAAGCACTCAGCGGAGGTGCTAATGTCGCGCACAAAGACGATCACTTATGAAACAGTGAAAAATGGTTCTGAAAACACTCCCGATCAGGTGAATACATGGCGGTTCACTGAGTGATACATACTGGGATTCCACTACAATTCGTGGTTTCCCACCAAAGTTTAATGTCACGAGTTTATTTAAATAAAACGGTGAAGAATCCTGTGCTCAGATCAAACTGAGCAAAAAATTCGCTACATTTACATTAACAACTAATTGTTATGTAGCATGGTCTATGTAATACATGGTGTAAGTGTGACAGCTGTAGTGTAACTGTACCTACGTGTAAAATCATGTAATACAAATTTATAGTAAATAATGACGATGAGGCAGAAGAGAAGGGGTGGCAGCGTGCGTCAGGGATGAGCAGCTGATCTGCACGACAATGCTGCACCCGTCAGCTGCACCTGCGAAAGGAATCAAGGTGGAGCATCAAAAGTGTCATTTCTCTCTCTCTGCCTAGCAATCAGTACTTATGTCATTATTAACCAGGAAACGTAGTCTTAGGATTTACAAATCTCTCAGGACCCTTGTACTTTACTGAATAAGCTAACGTATTAACCAGGAAACGTGTCAGTTCTTGAATTGCTCAAATCTCTTAGAACAGGCAGTTTACTGTTTAACCTAACATTATTAACCAGGAAACGTGTCAGTTCTTGAATTGCTCAAATCTCTTAGAACAGGCAGTTTACTGGTTAACCTAACTCTACAATTACGATTCATGAGAGGAAGCTGAGAATCACTTCGCAGTCTCAGGCAGGTCACGTTTTAGCACCCAACATGGGTGTCAACACTCATGTGGACAATGTATATTCTCCGGGAATCCTAAGAGAGGCCCACAGCTCAAGATGCTCCACAAGGTAATTCTTCCCCAGCCTCGGACCGTCTCTGCAGGGTTCTCGAACTTCCCCCTTAACTGATGGTAAACATGTATATACAGGTCCTGGACGTAACGTGTCCTGTGGGACCAACGGGCGAGACGTCAGCAATTATTGGTACAGTTTTATCTGGGAACCAGGCTGGTCCTTGGATTACTCATATCTCTTAGGACACCTGTCTTACAGAACCCAGCATACAACAGTTGGCCGTGTTAGTCAGCAGTTAGCAGGCGAGACATCAGGTCTGCACCTACGTTATCACTTCCCTTGATGTATCTCACACCAAGGTTAAACTGCTGTAAATACAATGTCCAGCGTGTCAATCTTGCGTTAGCCGTCTTGGTCGTGCTGAGACTAGTGAGTGGCATATGATCAGTTTCCAGAGAGAACGGTGCTCCATATAAATAATAATAAAACTTCTTAATACCATCAACCAAGGCCAAGAGTTCCTTCTCAACAGTACTCTAATTCCTCTCGGCAGATTTTAGCTCACTGCTGTGGTATGCCATTGGGAAGATTCCACCTTCAGATTCCTGCATCAATAAGGCACCAACTCCATCTTGTGAAACATCAGTGCTCTGTATGAAACGTTTGTCGGAATCAGGCAACTTCCAAATAATCTCCTTGCACAACATGTTTTTAAGGGGAACAAAAGATCTCTCTTGCGCTTCTCCCCATTCATTGGTGTTTGGAGCATATCTCCGTAGCACCTCGGACAACAATTGGGCAATGAGAGCAAAGTTGGGGATAAAACTTCTACAATACCCCACTAGGCCAAGGAATGCCCTACCCTGTTTCTTCGTCACGGGTCTTGGGGCTTCTCTAACCTTCCTGATCTTGTCACCCTGACACCTGCAGCGGTTGACACCTGCAGCAGTTGACACCTGCAGCGGTTGTTACCAACAGTATGTCGAGGAACTCCACCTCACTGTGAGCAAATTTACACTTGCTAGGCTTTACAGTCATGTTGAAACTCTCGTGTCTACCGAAAACAATTTCCAAGAGTCTGAGGTGCTCCTCCAATGTGGCAGAATGAACGAGGACATCATCAATGAATATCTCTACTCCTACAATACCATGGAGCACTTGTCTCATGGCACGATTGAATACTGCTGGGGAATTGGTAAGTCCAATTGGGAGGACTTTAAACTGATACAGCCCCCTAGGAGTAGCAAAGGCAGTGAACTGACGGCTCTCAGGGTGAAGGGGAATCTGGAAGAATCCCTTTGCCAAATCGAGCTTCGTGAAATATCGTGACCCTGCCAGCTTGGAGAAGATGGCAATGTGGTCACCCATCAGCTCAGCATCCACTTTGGTGATTGCACTGAGCCTCCTATAGTCGCCACAAATCCTGACTCCACCATCTTTCTTGCGTACTACTACCATTGGACTGGAGTAAGGAGATGAGGACTTTTCAATAATACCTGCAATCTCCATATCAGCAATTTCATTGTCTGCTGCACACAGTAGTCGCATGGGAATCGGATATGGCTTAACCTTCACAGGAGTATCGCTGGTCAACTCAGTTTTGTAACACTCAACCATTGCAAGTCTAGGCTGGTCAGAGAGACATCAGCATACCGACACAGTAGTAATCTTATGGCATTCTGATCATCCAATGCTAAGTCAGTGTTAAGTAAAACCTCTCTGACAGTCTCTTCCTTGTGGGACTGAATGGTTAATGGCTCATCATCATGGTCATCAGCTGGGATAACTGCGGCTGCCCCGGTTTCTTCCAGTGGCTGGTCACTATCATCAGGTACTTGTAAGCCAGTCTTCTCGGGGTTTGACTGATGATAAGCCTTCACCATGTTAACATGGAACCTTTTACGAAAATTCCCCATCTGAATTATGTAGTTGAGGTCTGAAATGCGGTCTACTACACCAACTGGACCCTTCCACTGCGCCAATAACTTGTTCTGGGCAGTGGGGAGTAACACCAAGCACTTATCACCTGGACTAAACTTCTAAAGTATTGCCTTCTTATCATAATAGGCTTTCTGAACTTTGTGCGCCTTGATCAATTCTTCCTTAGATAACTCACACATCGACTGGAGGTGGTCAGCTAGATCAAGGACGTAGATGTAGGTGGTCTTGACTTCAGGGTCGGGTTCTTCATCGTCCCATAACTCGTGAAGGACTTGAAGTGGTCAACGGACTGACCTTCCATACACCAGTTCAAAGGGTGAGAACTTCAAGGAGTGCTGTGAGGCTTCTCGATAAGCAAACAGAAGAGGAGCAATGAACCACGGCCATTCCTTTGGCTGTTCGGCGGCCATGCACTTTAACATCTTCTTGAGAGTCCCATTGAACCTCTCATGCAGCCCGTTACACATGGGATGATAAGGTGTAGTTCGTAGGCCTTGGATGGACAGCAACCTGAATACTTCATTCATCACTGCAGAGGTGAACTGCGAACTGGTCGCTTGAGACCTCTTTGGGGATACCTACACGACAAAACACTTTGATCAATGTCTTAGTAACAGTGACGGCCTCTATATTCTTAAGGGCCACGGCTTCAGGCCACCGTGCGCTGAAATCAACAGCAGTGAGTATATACCTTGATCCATCACTTCCCCCAGGAGAGATTGGCCCAACAATGTCAACTGCTACACTCACGAACGGTTCAGAGATTACAGGCATTGGTTTCAATGGCGCAGGACGGACACATCCCCAGTCAGTGGTACACTGACACACATCACAGGAACGCACAACCCTTTTTATTTCCTGTCCCATTTCTGGCCAGAAAAAGTCAGCATGGATGCGGTCAGAGGTTTTCTATTGGCCCATGTGACCTCCCATGACTGAACAATGACCTATTTCGAACACTGCCCGGCGATACTTCGCGGCAAGGACGAATTGCACTCGAACATCGCCCTAGGGTATTTGTGACTCATGGCATAGCCGTCCTCACTTGCGAAGGAACCCGGCTTGACCTCCCCGTGAATACTTAATCACTTTACCCTCCACCTTCTTACGCACTGAGGCAAGTGTCGGGTCAGACTGTTGTTCTTGGACAACATCTTGACTATGAATCAGATCTTGCGGCATCGCGATGGTCAATGGGATGACACGATTCTGAGCCTTGGCCATGGCTGGTGTTACTGCTACAGCCGAAGTCTGAGTAGCAACATCTATGGCGCAACTGTTTTTGATACCCGGTATGTTGCCGAGATTGAGGTCAAACAAGGGGTCTTGCATGACAACAGCAGCAATCAAGCCAGTGTAGAAAGAAGATGCCACCTGGATATGTGCCTCAGGGAACAATCTCACTGACCCATCAATAAGTCTAACTTGGATCTGCTTACCCATGTACTTGTCGAGCCGAACTAAACTTTGCTTGACAGAGCAACCTGAGGAACCATTATCTCTCAGGACATTTACAGAAACACCTCCCACAAACCCTGGCTGAACAAGAAAGGCAGTGCTACTGTTGGAAGGGTCTGAGGAGGTAGCAGCCAGTCATTGGTGAGACTGCGGAACAAATGATGCAGCAATTGTGGCGCCCTGAGAACTTGATACCTGAGGGGTCGTGCTCACCATCTAAGGAGCTGGAGAATTGACCACCTGTGGAGGAGGGTTCACTGTCACTGGGGAACTAGTGAACTGCGGGGAAGTACCTGTACTGGTGAGGTTGACACTGCTGTATGCTTGTTGTGGCATGAGGGCTGCATTTGCATCCTGCCTCCAATACACTAAGGTCGATTGTCCTGACTGAGGGTTATGTGGTTTGTCCTTGCCCTGCTGCTGCTTGAAATACCGGTACTGCTGCTTGAAATACCGGTACTGCTGCTGGTTAGGGTTCTGCTTGTTGTACCGCTTCCACTCAGGTTTTTGAGTGTTTTGCCCCTGGTCCTTCTGCGGTTTTGGACTTTGGCCATTATTCTGAGAACGGCCTTATTGCTGAGGTTCAGTCTGAGACGGTTTCCCAGATTTATTAGGTTTCCTGTTCCAGGTATGCTGCTTGCCATTTCATACCCGTATGCAGTGAAGAATGCATCAGCCTTCTCCACCATTTGGCTGGCATCCTTTACCTGGCAGATCTTAAGCTGAGCCATAAGTTCAGTAGGCCACGACTTTTCTAGCTGTGTTCGCAGCATAAGGTCGATTATCCCCTCACATGTGGAAGGAGTTTCATCTTTCTCCATCCACACACGTAAGGAAGCAGTAAGCTGGTCAAGAAACTGAATGGCAGTCTCTTTTTCCTGTAAACACACCCTCATGAACTGACTCTTGGCGTCGTCAACTGTGAAACCGTACGCTTTGATAAGTGTAGCCTTCATCATCTCATATGTGAGATTGTCTCCACGAACACTGTGGAGAATATCGAGGGCAGGGCCCTCAAACAGGCTAAGAAACTGAAGCCGCTTAGCTGCATCATCCAGCTGGTAAAGTTGAGCCATGTCTTCAAAACGCGCTATGTATTGCTCGATTCGCTAACTTTCCTTGTATGGAGGAAGCTTGATGTGTGGGGTCGCCATAATATGTGCAGGGATAGTGCTCATGGAGCTTGGACCAGCTGCACCAAATGTGTCTGAAAGCAAGGAATCTCGCTTGCGCTTCAACATTTCAAATTCATGATTTTCGTGTGCTTCTCGCTCGGCACGTTCGTGTTCTCGTTCTCTCTCGCGTTCCTCGCGCTGTTCTCGCTGTTGTACTAACTCGAGTTCGCGTTGTTTTCGCTTGTGTTCGCGCTGTTCTCGCTCGTGTTCGCGTTGGATTCTACATTCTTCACAAGCATCATTCTCGCATTGCTGCTCGTGACTAAGCCGAGAGAGGACATAATCCTTTACTTCTTTGGGGTCTGTAAGCCCCATATCTTTGGCTTCCTGTACATAGACGTTGGTAGTCATGATGCTAACTCAATCTAAATGAACTAGAGACTCAGTACCGACTGCAATTTTGCAGAGAAAGATGCCAATAATCGAGAATAAAGAATATAGGCACAGGTTAGTGGTGACCAGTTTTATCTAATTAAACTGGTAAAAAAAAGAAAATTAAACAAACAACTGACTGTGAAAACTATTACATAAATTAGTAGAAATGAATCAATAATCACCAATAAGATAGTGCCTATAGATTTTAATAAATACCTAAGTATAAGTGAGTGAGTATTATCTCATGAATAGCTTTAGAGCTAGCAAATATCCTGGAGTGAGGTCGCCAAATGTCATGGGATTTTTAAGAATATGCAATATTAAAGAATAATATTCAATAATACTTGAGAACAGGACAAAGAATTGACTTGTGAAAATCAAGCAATGATTAATTTATATCGGCTAACTTCGCCGATTCTCTAAGGACGAGAATTTATAAACTTTCTCAACAGTACACAGCAGAGACTAATAATTCACACGTGCTGTTTATTAGTACTGTTGGCCCCTTGAGAAAGTGACTCCACCCCTGACAATCAATAACTAATGCTATTAATGATAAACAGGTTCTTGCTGGTGCAATTAACTCCTAGATGGCACAACGGATATAGGTTAATAAAAAAGACTGGCCTAAGTACCAGTTGTGAATAATGCAAAGCATTTATGCAAACTAGGAGCTGTAACAAAAATAAGCTAAATGTAGAGTAATAAAATAGGAGTTTACATTACAATAAGCTCAAGAGAAAAGAACTGTAAATTTATTGATTACAATGAGATAAATTTAAGTTACATGTTTCAAAATGAATTCAAAATGAGGAGATCGCACTCACTCGCTCACTCAAAAGCTAAACTCTTAAACCTATGAAAAACGAAAAGAAAATACTGGTCAGAAAAGTGGCTAGGTTGGATGAACTGGGTGTCATTGTTGAGAAATGATGCTGCCACACATGCCAGTGCTCTCGCCTACTCACACTGGGTGGGAATTCAGGAACTTGCTGAACAGCGGCGGCACTGCTCCACACTGGGCCCAGCAATCCTGCTTCCATGATGTTCAAATCCTGACTGATTTCAAATCATGATAGAGAGGCGAGTATTGAGCCCACTTGCTAACGGCTAGAATGAGCGAAACACGCCCATAACAAAGCACTCAGCGGAGGTACTAATGTTGCGCACAAAGACTATCACTTATGAAACAGTGAAAAATTTTTATGAAAACACTCCCGATCAGGTGAATACGTGGCGGTTGACTGAGTGATACATATTGGGATTTCACTACAATTCGTGGTTTCCCACCAAAGTTTAATGTCACGGGTTTATTTAAATAAAAAATCGCGCCGACTCGTGACATTAGGCCCCATCAAAATAAAAAATAATTTTCTGAGGAAAAAAAAAAAAATTCAATATACATACATATAAATCCTAACTCAGTCACACAAGATTCACACTGTGGTGTGTGTGTGCTATCCTGCTACAGGAGAAAGTCACAGTTGCCAGTGAGTGAGAAAATCTCGTATTTACGTTAATAGAAGCAAGCTTGAGGGAAAAAACTCCGTGAAGACGGTGAAAAATCCTGTACTCAGGTCAAACTGAGCAAAAAATTCGCTACATTTACATTAACAACTAATTGTTATGTAGCGTGATGTATGTAATACATGGTTTAGGTGTGACAGCTGTGCTGTAACTGTACCTACGTGTAATGCAAATTTATAGTATATAATGACGATGAGGCAGAAGAGACGGGGCGGCAGCATGCGACAGGGATGACCAGCTGACCTGCATGACAATCCTGCACCCACCAGCTGCACCTGCGAAAGGAATCAAGGTGGAGCATCAAAATTTTCATTTCTCTCTCTCTGCCTAGCAATCAGTACTTATGTCATTATTAACCAGGAAACATAGTCTTAGAATTTACAAATCTCTCAGGACCCTTGTAGTTTACTGGTTAAGCTAACTTATTAACCAGGAAACGTGTCAGTTCTTGAATTGCTCAAATCTCTTAGAACAGGCAGTTTACTGTTTAACCTAACATTATTAACCAGGAAACGTGTCAGTTCTTGAATTGCTCAAATCTCTTAGAACAGGCAGTTTACTGGTTAACCTAACTCTACACTTAGGATTAATGACAGGAAGCTGAGAATCACTACGCAATCTCGGGCAGGTCACGTTTTAACACCCACCATGGGTGTGAACACTCATGTGGACAACGTGCATTCTCCGGGAATCCTCAGAGAGGCCCACAGCTCGAGACGCTCCACAAGGTAATTCATACCCAGCCTCGGACCGTCTCTGCAGGGTTCTCGAACTTCCCCCTTAACTTATGGTATACATGTATATATAGGTCCTGGATGTAATGTGTCCTGTGGGACCAACGGGCGAGACGTCAGCAATTACTGGTACACTTTTATCTGGGAACCAGGCTGGTCCTTGGATTACTCATATCTCTTAGGGCACCTGTCTTACGGAACTCAGCATACAACAGTTGCCTGTGTTAGTCAGCAGTTAGGAGGTGAGACATCAGGTCTGCACCTACTTTATCACTTCCCTTGATATATCTCACAACAAGGTTAAACTGCTGTAAATACAGTGTACAGCGTGTCAATCTTGTGTTAGCCGTTTTGGTTGTGCTGAGACTAGTGAGTGGCATATGATCAGTATCCAGAGTGAATGGTGCTCCATATAAATAATAATAATACTTCTTAATACCATCAACCACGGCCGATAGTTCTTTCTCAACAGTACCGTAATTCCTCTCGGCGGGTTTTAGCTTACGGCTGTGGTATGCCACTAGGAAGATTCCACCTTCCGATTCCTGCATCAATAAGGCACCTACTCCATATTGTGAAGCATCAGTGCGCAGTATGAAAAGTTTATCGGAAGCAGGCAACTGCAAAATAGGCTCCTTGCACAACATGTTTTTAAAGGCGGCAAAAGATCTCTCTTGCGCTTCTCCCCATTCAATGGTGCTTCGAGCATATTTCCGTAGCATCTCAGACAACAGTTGGGCAATGAGAGCAAAGTTGGGGATAAAACTCCTATAATGCCCCACTAGGCCAAGGAATGCCCTAACCTGTTTCTTGGTCACGGGACTTGGGGCTTCTCTAACCTTCCTGATCTTGTCACCCTGACACCTGCAGTGGTTGTTACCAACAATATGTCCGAGGAACTCCACCTCACTGTGAGCAAATTTACACTTGCTAGGCTTCACAGTCATGTTGAAACTCTCGAATCTACTGAAGACAGTTTCCAAGAGTTTGAGGTGCTCCTCCAATGTGGCAGAATGAACGAGGACATCATCAATGAATATCTCTACTCCTATGATACCATGGATCACTTGTCTCATGGCACAATTGAATACTGCTGGGGAATTGGTAAGTCCAAATGGGAGGACTTTATGCTGATACAACCCCCTAGGAGTAGCAAAGGTAGTGATCTGACGGCTTTCGGGGTGAAGGGGAATCTGGAAGAATCCCTTCGCCAAATTGAGCTTCGTGAAATACCATGACCCTGCTAGCTTGGAGATGATGGCAATGTGGTCACCCATCAGCTCAGCATCCACTTTGTTGATTGCATTGAGCCTCCTATAGTCGCCACAAATCCTGACTCCACCATCTTTCTTGCGTACTACTACCATTGGACTGCATGAAGATGAGCACTTTTCAATAATACCTGCAATCTCCATGTCAGCAATTTCATTCTCTACTGCGCATAGTAGTCACATGGGAATCGGATTTGGCTTAACCTTCACAGGAGTATCACTGGTCAACTCAATTTTGTGACAATCAACCATTGCAAGTCCAGGCTGGTCAGAGAAGACATCAGCATACCGACACAGCAGTGACCTTATGGCATTCTGATCACCCAATGCTAAGTCAGTGTTAACCCGCCGCATCCCGGAGACGTGGATTCACGTCCTCACATGATGTGCACTCATATCCCGGTGACGTGAATTAACGCGGCAACATTGCAAGGTCCCTAATTTGCACAATTTTCAATTTTCGCGAGTGATTTCGCGAGTGATTTTTGGCACATATATACAGGACACCTTCCTCTATTCCTCTACAAGATGCCAAGCAGGGACAATGGCTTACACCGCATAACCCTTCCCCGCTCCCACTGCTCTCCATTGTCTTGGCAATTCACCTGTTACCAGTGACCTGGCCAATAAAGACATTCAGGGCCAGAGTGATTCCCCAATTGATGACAATGTGGAGGACAAAGTTTACATAGCATTAGAGGAAGAAACAGTCAGAAATGATGATCAGGTAATGTGGGAAAAAAAAGGTCATGAGTGGTGATGAGTTAGTGAGTGAAACAATGCTTGTAATGCCTATATTACTGTTTGAAAACTAATATACTCTTGAACTACATATAAATTCGTACCAAGTAAATAAATAAATACTGTTTACGAGTAGATAAAATAGTTACTCTCCCATAGAACTCATTTTCTTTGGTGCCAGCCTGTTAGAAAACCCAGTCAGGTAAGAAGGTACTCGTACCTAGATCGAGTATTTTAAACCTCAGGTGAATGATTTCTCTATGAATTTTCAATGTTTCTCAACAAAATCGGATGTTTGAGCCCCCCCAAAAAAGGTCCAAAAATGTCGGGACTGGGGCATACCACTGCCCAGAAAACGTCGGGATGGGGCGAGTTAAGTAAAACATCTCCGACAGTCTCTTCCTGATGGAACTGAATGGTTAATCACTCGTCATCATGGTCATCAGTTGGGATCACTACGGCTACCCCGGTTTCTTCCAGTGGCTGGTCACTATCATTAGGTACTTGTAAGCCAGTCTTCTCGGGGTTTGACTCATGATAAGCCTTCAACATGTTAACATGGAACCTTTTACGAAGATTCCCCATCTGAATTATGTAGCTGAGGTCTGAAATGGGCTCTACTACATCAAATGGACCCTTCCACTGCACCAACAACTTGTTCTGGGCAGTGGGGAGTAACACCAACCACTTATCGCCTGGACTAAACTTCCAAAGTTTTGGCTTCTTATCATAATAAGCTTTCTGAACTTCACGCACCTTGATCAATTATTTCTTAGCTAATGCACACGTCGACTGGAGGCGGTCAGCTAGATCAAGGACATAGGTGTAGGTGGTCTTGACTTCAGGGTCGGGTTCTTCATCGTCCCTTAACTCACGAAGGACTTGAAGTGGTCCATGGACCGACCTTCCATACACCAGTTCAAAGGGTGAGAACTTCAAGGAGTGCTGTGGGGCTTCTCGATAAGCAAACAGAAGAGGAGCAATGAACCGTGGCCATTCCTTTGGCTGTTCAGCGGCATTGCACTTTAACATCTTATTAAGAGTCCCATTGAACCTCTCATTCAGCCCGTTACACATGGAAGGATAAAGTGTAGCTCGTAGGCCTTGGATGGCCAACAACCTGAATGCTTCGTTCATCAATGCAGAGGTGAACTGCTAACCCCGGTCGCTTAAGACCTCTTTGTGGATACCTACACGACAAAACACTTTGATCAATGCCTCAGCAACAGTGACGGCCTCTATATTCTTAAGGGCCACAGCTTCAGGCTACCGTGTGCTGAAATCAACAATAGTGAGGATATACCTTGATCCACCACTTGCCCCAGGAGAGATTGGCCCAACAATGTCAACTGATACTCTCTCGAACGGTTCAGAGATTACAGTCATTGGTTTCAATGGTGAAGAACGGACACATTCCCTTGTCAGTGGTACACTGACACACATCACAGGAACGCACAACCTTTTTTATTTCCTGTCCCATTCCTGGCCAGAAAAAGTCAGCATGGATGCGGTCAGAGGTTTTCTATTGGCCCATGTGACCTCCCATGACTGAACAATGACCTAATTCAACACTGCCCGGCGATACTTCGCGGGAACGACGAACTGCAGTTGAACCTCGCCCTAGGGTGTTTGTGACTCATGGTATAGCCGTCCTCGCTTGCGAAGGAACCTGGCTTGACCTCCCCATGAATACTTGAATACTTTACCCTCCAGCTTCTTACGCACTGAGGCAAGTGTCGGGTCAGACTGTTGTTCTTGGACAACATCTTGACTACGAATCAAATCTTGCGGCGTCGCGACGGTCAATGGGGTGACACGATTCGCAGCCTTGGCCATGGCTGGTGTTACTGCAACAGCCGAAGTCTGAGTAGCAACATCTACGGCGCAACTGTTTTTGACGCCCGGTATGTTGCCGATAATGAGGTCAAACAAGGGTTCTGGCATGACAACAGGAGCTATCAAGCCAGTGAAGAAAGGAGATGCCAGCTGGATACGTGCCTCAGGGAACAATCTCACTGACCCATCAATAAGTCTAACTTGGATCTTCTTACCCGAGTACTCGTCGGGCCGAACTAAACTTTGCTTGACAGAGCAACCTGAGGAACCATTATCTCTCAGGACATTTACAGAAACATCTTCCACAAACCCTGGCTGAACAAGAAAGGCAGTGTTACTGTTGGAAGGGTCTGAGGAGGTAGCAGCCAGTCATTGGTGAGACTGCAGAACAAATGATGGAGCAAATGTGGCGCCCTGAGAACTTGATACCTGAGGGGTTGTGCTCACCATCTGATGAGCTGGAGCACTGACCACCTGTGGAGGAGGTTTCTCTGTCACTGGGGAACTATAGTCTCACCAATCTAAAACCAAGGTTTGGGTGGAGTCTAGCCGGGGATTTCCCGGCGTACAGCGTTGCCTTGTTTCCTATACTCTCATTGGCTTGTGGCTGACCTGACACCGTTAGAGTTCGTCCGCTCACATCTCGCCACCTGGCCTGACATGACTTCACCCACTTCTGTGTGTATGTGTGTGTGTGTGTGTGTTTGTGTATGTGTGTGTGTGTGTGTGTGTGTAAAGACAAACTAGTTTAAGTTATAAACATAACCAAAATAATGAATTTAAAAGTCGCATTCTCTCTCTCTCATATAATTTATAATTTTTTACCTGGTTATAGCCTTTAAATTACACTCTACATATTAAAACTTAGACTTTCCACACCACCCAAGAGGTAAAAGTCACGGCTCGTTTTTTTTTTTTTAAGAGGTTTCCCCGATAGGCCTATTCCTTTTCTCTTACAGCATGTAAGAAATTATCATGAATCCTCCTCATCAGAAGAGGTGAGAGTGATAGTGAAAGAATCAATGAAATTATCAATTGCCACATCTCTTTTTGCATCATCTGTTTGAATTTGTTCTGCGTGTATAACGGCATTTCTCCAGTTTTCTGATGTAATTTTCTCAATTGCCTCATGAATAAGTGGCTTCATATCGGCATTCCGGAATGTATTCCTTTTTGATACATAGCCTTTAAGGTGAGCCCATATGCGTTCTATTGGGTTATACTGGCAGTGATAAGGAGGCAGGCGTACAACTCGATGGCCGTGCTCTGAGGCAGTATTGTCGATGACGTAGTATCGGCAGCAGTGATGTGGCGAGTCACAAGTTCCATAAGTTCCACTTTCAGGAGACCCTCTGGTACTGTTATCCCCTTCTTCTCCAGCCATTCTATTATCGTTGCTTTATTGTTGGAACCTGTTGGTGGTTTATGCTTTTTCCTTGAGTGATAGGATGCATTATCCATCACAATAACTGAAGAGGGAGGAATGTTAGGTAACAGTTGTACCTGAAACCACTTCTCGAATGTCTCGGCATTCATCTGATCGTGGTAATCCCTGACATTTTTTGCTTGAAATATCAGGGCAGCTTCGGGAACAAATCCATTTTTGGTTCCGGCGTGCAGAATAATCCAGCGACCACCTTTCCCTGTCGGTACCCACACTCCCTCGGCTTTTCCTGACGTGCTGTCTACCCAGCACTTAGAAACCATGTGGTTCTGATTTATCCAAGTTTCATCTAAGTAGACGATAGTCTTGTCAGAGCTTGTAAGTGCCTTCATTTCTTTCAAAAACTTGCACCTGGCAGAGGTTACGTCGCTGCGTTCCATTAGAAATTTCCGTCCATCAACGCTTGTATACCGAAATCCTATTTTCTTCATAACTTTTCTTAAAGTTTCACGGCCGCCGGGGTAAGAAAGATTACTCTTCATTTCTGCGTGGATTTTTTCAAGGGTAGGGATTTCTTTTATGTCATAGAAATTTAAAACAGTTCTGCGTAGCACATCTTCATTGAAGTTATCAAAAAAGTCTGCAATTGGTTTTACATGTTGCCTTTTCTTGGGAGACGTAAACTCTGGAGAGTTGTTTTCTTCATTATCTCTTGCTTCTCTGCATATTGCTTCAATCCTGCTCTTGCTAAGTCCTGTTGCTGCAGCTGTTCGATGAATTGCCCTTGAAACGTCATCGAAAATTCCTCCGTACTGCTTCTCCTGCAGAAAATACTGGCTTACGTTGAAGGCCATTTCTTTGGCTTGACTATGTAGATGCGAGCGAGTTGGCGTAGCTGCCATTGTGTTTGCATCAACATAGAAAGTGAATAGTGGAAGCACCTGACAGAAGCTTAAATCTCCCTCCAATGGATTAACTCCCAGTATGGGCCTGGTGTTGCCGCTTGTGAGTGTTTTAACTTATTTATTTCTATTAAGAAAATAGCGTATGTTCTACTGATTCCTTCAAATTATATTATAAACGTAATTGTTACATTACTTACCCAACTTAGAACTACCGTGAAAGTCGGTAAAAGTAACTACATATTTTTCAGCAACACTGTAAAATATGTATGCCACGTTTCTTTGTTGATGTACAAGAGCCATATGCATTACAAGTTTACCTTCCTTTGATATACTAGAACACTTACGTTTATTAGTATGTGTGTACCTATCTGTGATGCCTGTTACATATACAACAGAATCTACTCATCGCTCGTTTAGGAAGTATGGCATGGCTGCACCCAGCACCAGACCCCACCCAAACCTTGGTTTAAGCTTGGTGAGACTATAGTGAACTGCGGGGAAATATGTGTACTGGTGGGGTTGGCACCACTGTACGCTTGTTGTGGCATAAGGGCTGCATTTGCATCCTGCCTCCGATACACTAAAGTCGATTGTCCTGACTGAGGGTTATGTGGTTTGTCCTTGCCCTGCTGCTGCTTGAAATACGGGCACTGCTGCTGGTTAGGGTTCTGCTTGTTGTACCGCTTCCACTCAGGTTTCTGAGTGTTTTGCCCCTGGTTCTTCTTCTGCGGTTTTGGACCTTGGCCATTCTTCTGAGAACGGCCTTGTTGCTGGGGTTCAGTCAGAGACGGTTTATCAGATTTATCAGGTTTCCTGTTCCAGGTATGCTGCTTGCAAGTTTGTTACCCGTATGCAGTGATGAATGCATCAGCCTTCTCCACCATTTGGCTGACATCCTTTAACTGGCAGATCTTAAGTTGAGCCATAAGTTCAGTAGGCCACGACTTTTCTAGCTGTGTGCACAGCATAAGGTCGATTATCCTCTCACATGTGGAAGGAGTTTCACGTTTCTCCATCCACTCACCTAAGTAAGCAGTAAGCCTGTCAAGAAACTTAACAGCAGTCTCTTTTTCCTGTAAACGCGCCCTCATGAACTGACTCTCGGCGTCGTCAACTGTGAGAGCGTTCACTTTGACGAGTGCGGCCTTCACCATCTCATACGTGAGATTGTCTCCACGAATTCTGTGGAGAATATCGAGGGCAGGGCCCTCAAACAGGCTAAGAAACTGAAGCCGCTTAGCTGCATCATCCACCCGGTAAAGTTGAGCCATGTCTTCAAAACGAGCTATGTATGGCTCGATTCGCTCGCTTTCCTTGTATGGAGGAAGCTTGATGTGTGGGGTCGCCATAATATGTGCAGGGATAGCGCTCGTGGAGCTTGGGCCAGCTGCACCAGACGTGTCTGAAGCCAAGGAATCTTGCTTGAGCTTCAACATTTCAAATTCATGTTTTTCGCGTGCTTCTCGCTCGGCACGTTCGTGTTCTCGTTCTCTCTCGCATTCATCACGCTGTTCTCACTCTTGTACGAACTCGAGTTCGCGTTCTTTTTGCTCATGTTCGCACTGTTCTCGCTTGTGTTCGCGTTGGATTCCATGCCCTTCACGAGCATCATTCTCGCATTGCTGTTCGTGACCAAGCCGAGAGAGGACATAATCTTTTACTTCATTGGGGTCTGTAAGCCCCATATCTTTGGCTTCCTGCACATAGACGTTGGTAGTCATGATGCTAAGTCAATCTAAATGAACAAGAGACTCAGTACCGACTGCAATTTTGCAGAGAAAGATGCCAATAATCGAGAATAAAGAATATAGGCACAGGTTAGTGGTGACCAGTTTTATCTAATTAAACTGGTAAAAAAAAGAAAATTAAACAAACAACTGACTCTGAAAACTATTACGTAAATAAATAGAAATGAATCAATAATCACCAGTAAGATAGTGCCTATAGACTTTAATGATAAATACCTAAGTATGAGTGAGTGAGTATTATCTCATCAATAGCTTTAGAGCTAGGAGTTAATATCTTGGAATGAGGTCACCAAATGTTACGGAGTTTTTAAGAATATGCAATATTAAGGAATAAAATTCAATAATACTTGAGAACACGACAAAGAATTGACTTGTGAAAATCAAGCAATGATTAATTTATGGCGGCTTACTTCGCCGATTCTCTAAGGACGAGAATTTATAAACTTTCTCAACAGTACACAGCAGAGACTAATAATTCACACGTGCTGTTTATTAGTACTGTTGGCCTCTGGAGAAAGTGACTCCACCCCTGACAATCAATAACTAATGCTATTAATGATAAACAGGTTCTTGCTGGTGCAATTAACTCCTACATGGCACAACGGAATTACGTTAATAAAAAGGACTGGCCTAAGTACCAGTTGTGAATAATGCAAAGCGTTTATGCAAACTAGGAGCTATAACTAAAATAAGCTAAATGTGGAGTAATAAAACATGAGTTTACATTACATTTAGCTCAAGAGAAAAGAACTGTAAATTTATTTATTACATTGAGATAAATTTATGTTACATGTTTCAAAATGAATTCAAAATGAGGAGATCGCACCCACTCGCTCACTCAAAAGCTAAACTCTTAAACCTAGGAAATATGAAAAGAAAATACTGTTCAGAAAAGTGGCTATGCAGGATGAACTGGGCATCGTTGCTGAGAAAGGACGCTGCCACACATGCTAGAGCTCTCGCCGACTCACACTGGGTGGGAATTCAGAGATTTGCTGGACAATGGCGGCACTGCTCCACATTGGGCCCATCAATCCTGCTTCCATGACATTCAAATCCTGACTGAGTTCAAATCGTGAGAGAGAGGCGAGTGTTGAGCTGCACTTGCTAACGGCTAGAATGAGCAAAACACGCCCACAACAAAGCACTAAGTGGAGGTGCTAATGTCGCGCACAAAGACGATCACTTATGAAACAGTGAAAAATGGTTCTCAAAACACTCCCGAACGGGTGAATACATGGCAGTTGACTGAGTAATACATACTGGGATTCCACTACAATTCGTGGTTTCCCACCAAAGTTTAATGTCACGAGTTTATTTAAATAAAAAATCGCGCCGACTCGTGACATTATGCCCCATCAAAATAAAAAAAAATTTTCTGAGGAAAAAAAAAAATTTCAATATATATACATATAAATCCTAACTCAGTCACACAAAATTCACACTGTGGTGTGTGTGTGCTATCCTGCTACAGGAGAAAGTCACAGTCGCCAGTGAGCGAAAAAAAAAAAAAAATCGTATTTACATTAATAGAAGCAAGCTTGAGGAAAAAAATTCTGTGACGATGGTAAAAAATCCTGTACTCAGGTCAAACTGAGCGAAAAATTCGCTACATTCACATTAACAACTAATTGTTATGTAGTGTGATGTATGTAATACATGGTGTAGGTGTGAGAGCTGTGGTGTAACTGTACCTACATGTAAAATCATGTAATACAAATTTATAGGAAATAATGATGATGAGGCAGAAGAGAAGGGGTGGCAGCATGCGACAGGGACGACCAGCTGACCTGCATGACAATCTGCACCCACCAGCTGCACCTGCGAAAGGAATCAAGGTGGAGCATCAAAAGTGTCATTTCTCTCTCTCTGCCTAGCAATCAGTACTTATGTCATTATTAACCAGGAAACGTAGTCTTAGGATTTACAAATCTATCAGGACCCTTGTAGTTTACTGGTTAAGCTAACTTATTAACCAGGAAACGTGTCAGTTCTTGAATTGCTCAAATCTCTTAGAACAGGCAGTTTACTGGTTAACCTAACATTATTAACCAGGATACATGTCAGTTCTTGAATTGCTGAAATCTCTTAGAACGGGCAGTTTACTGGTTAACCTAACTCTACACTTCGGATTAATGACAGGAAGGTGAGAATCGCTATGCAATCTCGGGCAGGTCACCTTTTAACACCCACCATGGCTGTGAACACTCATGAGGACAATGTGCATTCTCCAGGAATCCTCAGAGAGGCCCGCAGCTCGAGACGCTCCACAAGGTAATTCATACCCAGCCTGGGACCGTCTCTGCAGGGTTCTCGAACATCCACCTTAACTTATGGTATACATGTATATACAGGTCCTGGACATAACGTGTCCTGTGGGACCAACGGGCGAGATGTCAGCAATTACTGGTACACTTTTATCTGGGAACCAGGTTGGTCCTTCGATTACTCATATCTCTTAGGACACCTGTCTTATGGAATCCAGCATACAACAGTTGCCCGTGTTAGTCAGCAGTTAGCAGGTGAGACATCAGGTCTGCACCTACGTTATCACGTCCCTTGATGTATCTCACAACAAGGTTAAACTGCTGTAAATACAGTGTCCAGTGTGTCACTCTTGCGTTAGCCGTCTTGGTCGTGCTGAGACTAGTGAGTGGCATATGATCGGTTTGCAGAGTGAATGGTGCTCCATATAAATAATAATAATACTTCTTAATACCATCAACCACGACCAAGAGCTCCTTCTCAACAGTACCGTAATTCCTCTTGGTGGGTTTTAGCTTACGGCTGTGGTATGCCACTGGGAAGATTCCACCTTCCGATTCCTGCATAAATAAGGCACCTACTCCATCTTGTGAAACATCAGTGCGCAGTATATAAGGTTTGTCGGAATCAGGCAACTGCAAAATAGGCTCCTTGCACAACATGTTTTTAAGAGCAGCAAAAGATCTCTCTTCCGCTTCTCCCCATTCAATGGTGTTTGGAGCATATTTCCGTTGCACCTCGGACAACAGTTGGGCAATGAGAGCAAAGTTGGGGATAAAACTCCTATAATACCCCACTGGGCCAATGAATGCCCTAACCTGTTTCTTGGTCTTCTCTAACCCTCCTGATTTTGTCACCCTGACACCTGCAGCGGTTGTTACCAACAATATGTCAGAGGAACTCCACCTCACTGTGAGCAAATTTACACTTGCTAGGCTTTACAGGCATGTTGAAACTCTCGTGTCTACCGAAAACAATTTCCAAGAGTCTGAGGTGCTCCTCCAGTGTGGCAGAATGAACGAGGACATCATCAATGAATATCTCTACTCCTATGATACCATGGAGCACTTGTATCATGGCACGATTGAAAAATTGCTGGGGAATTGGTAAGTCGAAATGGGAGGACTTTATACTGATACAACCCCCTAGGAGTAGGAAAGGCAGTGAATTGACGGCTCTCAGGGTGAAGGGGAATCTGAAAGAATCCCTTCGCCAAATCGAGCTTCATGAAATATCGTGACCCTGCCAGCTTGGAGAAGATGGCAATGTGGTCACCCATCAGCTCAGCATCCACTTTGGTGATTGCATTGAGCCTCCTATAGTCGCCACAAATCCTTACTCCACCATCTTTCTTGCGCACTACTACCATTGGACTGCAGTAAGGAGACGAGGACTTTTCAATAGTACCTGCAATCTCTATATCAGCAATTTCATTGTCTACTACGCGCAGTAGTCGCATGGGAATTGAATATGGCTTAACCATCACGGGAGTATCGCTGATCAACTCAATTTTATGACAATGAACCACTGCAAGTCTAGGCTGGTCAGAGAAGACATCAGCATACCGACAGAGCAGTGATCTTATGGCATTCTGATCACCCAATGCTAAGTCAGTGTTAAGTAAAACCTCTTTGACAGTCTCTTCCTGACGGGACTGAATGGTTAATGGCTCGTCATCATGGTCATCAGCTGGGATAACTGTGCTGCCCAGGTTTCTTCCAGTGGCTGGTCACTATCATCAGGTACTTGTAAGCCAGTCTCCTCGAGGTTTGACTCATGATAAGCCTTCAGCATGTTAACATGGAATCTTTTACGAAGATTCCCCATCTGAATTATGTAGTTGAGGTCTGAAATGCGCTCTACTACATCAAATGGACCCTTCCACTGCTCCAGCAACTTGTTCTGGGTAGTGGGGAGTAACACCAAGCACTTATCGCCTGGACTAAACTTCTGAAGTTTTGCCTTCTTATCATAATAGGCTTTCTGAACTTTGCACGCCTTGATCAATTCTTCCTTAGCTAACTCACACGTCGACTGGAGGCGGTCAGCTAGATCAAGGACATAGGTGTAGGTGATCGTGACTTCAGGGTCGGATTCTTCATTGTCCAATAACTCGCGAAGGACATGAAGTGGTCCACGGACTGACCTTCCATACACCAGTTCAAAGGGTGAGAACCTCAAGGAGTGCTGTGGGGCTTCTCGATAAGCAAACAGAAGAGGAGCAATGAACCGCGGCCATTCCTTTGGCTGTTCGGCTGCGATGCACTTTAACATCTTCTTGAGAGTCCCACTGAACCTCTCATGCAGCCCGTTACACATGGGATGATAAGGTGTAGTTCGTAGGCCTCGGATGACAACAACCTGAATGCTTCATTCATCACTGCAGAGGTGAACTGCGAACCCCGGTCGCTTAAGACCTCTTTGGGGATACCTACGGGACAGAACACTTTGATCAATGTCTCAGCAACAGTGACGGCCTCTATATTCTTAAGGCCCACGGCTTCAGGCCACCGTGTGCTGAAATCAACAATAGTGAGGATATAATTATCTTGATCCATAACTTGCCCCAGGAGAGATTGGCCCAACAATGTCAACTGCTACTCTCTTGAACGGTTCAGAGATTACAGGCATTGGTTTCAATGGTGCAGGACGGACACATCCCTGGACAGTGGTATGCCAACACACATCACAGGAACGCACAACCCTTTTTATTTCCTGTCCCATTCCTCGCAAGAAAAACTCAGCATGGATGCGGTGAGAGATTTTCTGTTGGCCCATGTGACCTCCCATGACTAAACAATGACCTAATTCGAACACTGCCCGGCGATACTTCGCGGGAACGACGAACTGCAGCCGAATCTCACCCTGGGGTGTCTGTGACTCGCGGTATACCCGTCCTCGCTTGTGAAAGAACCTGGCTTGACCTCCCCATGAATACTTAATCACTTTACCCTCCAGCTTCTTTCGCACTGAGGCAAGTGTCAGGTCAGACTGTTGTTCTTGGACAACATCTTGACCACGAATCAAATCTTGCGGCGTCGCGATGGTCGACGGGGTGACACGATTCGCAGCCTTGGCCATGGCTGGTGTTACTGCAACTGTCGAAATCTGAGTAGCAACATCTACAGCGCAACTTTTTTTGACACCCGGTATGTTGCCGATAATAAGGTCAAACAAGGGTTCTGGCATGACAACAGGAGCTATCAAGCCAGTGTAGAAAGGAGATGCCACCTGGATACGTGTCTCAGGGAACAATCTCACTGACCCATCAAGAAGTCTAACTTGGATCTGCTTACCCGAGTACTCGTCGGGCCGAACTAAACTTTGCTTGACAGAGCAACCTGAGGAACCATTATCTCTCAGGACATTTACAGAAACACCTCCCACAAACCCTGGCTGAAAAGAAAGGCAGTGTTACTGTTGGAAGGGTCTGAGGAGGTAGCAGCCAGTCATTGGTGAGACTGTGGAACAAATGATGCAGCAAATGTGGTGCCCTGAGAACTTGATACATGAGGGGTCGTGCTCACCATCTGATGAGCTGGAGCACTGACCACCTGTGGAGGAGGTTTCTCTGTCACTGGGGAACTAGTGAACTGCAGAGAAGTACCTGTACTGTTGAGGTTGGCACCACTGTACGCTTGTTGTGGCATAAGGGCTGCATTTGCATCCTGCCTCCGATACACTAAAGTCGATTGTCCTGACTGAGGGTTACGTGGTTTGTCCTTGCCCTGCTGCTGCTTGAAATACCGGTACTGCTGCTGGTTACAGTTCTGCTTGTTGTACCACTCCCACTCAGGTTTCTGAGTGTTTTACCCCTGTTCCTTCTTCTGCGGTTTTAGACCTTGGCCATTATTTTGAGAACGGCCTTGTTGCTGGGGTTCAGTCAGAGACGGTTTCCCAGATTTATCAGGTTTCCTGTTCCAGGTATGCTGTTTGAGACTTTGATACCCGTATGCATTTGGCTGGCATCCTTTACCTGGCAGATCTTAAGCTGAGCCATAAGTTCAGTAGGCCACGACTTTTCTAGGTCTGTGTGCAGCATAAGGTCGATTATCCCCTCACATGTCGAAGGAGTTTCATCTTTCTCCATCTACTCACATAAGTAAACAGTAAGCCAGTCAAGAAACTGTACGGGAGTCTCTTTTTCCTGTAAAGGCGACTCTTGGCGTCGTCAACTGTGAGACCGTACACTTTGATGAGTGCGGCATTCATCATCTCATACGTGAGATTGTCTTCACGAATTCTGTGGAGAATATCGAGGGCAGGACCCTCAAACAGGCTAAGAAACTGAAGCCGCTTAGCTGCATCATCCAGCTGGTAAAGTTGAGCTATGTCTTGAAACGAGCTATGTATGGCTCAATTCGCTCGCTTTCCTTGTATGGAGGAAGCTTGTTGTGTGGGGTCGCCATAATATGTGCAGGGATAGCGCTCGTGGAGCTTGGGCCAGCTGCACCAGATGTGTCTGAAGTCAAGGAATGTCGATTGAGCTTCAACATTTCAAATTCATGTTTTTCGCATGCTTCTCGCTCGGCACGTTCGTGTTCTCGTTCTCTCTCGCGTTCATCACGCTGTTCTCACTCTTGTACTAACTCGAGTTCGTGTTCTTTTTGCTCATGTTCACTCTGTTCTCGCTTGTGTTCGCGTTGGATTCTACGCTCTTCACAAGCATCATTCTCGCGTTGCTGCTCGTGACTAAGCCGAGAGAGGACATAATCTTTTACTTCATCGGGGTCTGTAAGCCCCATATCTTTGGCTTCCTGTACAAAGTCGTTGGTAGTCATGATGCTAATTCAATCTAAATGAACTAGAGACTCAGTACCGACTGCAATTTTGCAGAGAAAGATGCCAACAATCGAGAATAAAGAATATAGGCACAGGTTAGTGGTGACCAGTTTTATCTAATTAAACTGGTAAAAAAAAGAAAATTAAACAAACAACTGACTGTGAAAACTATTACGTAAATTAATAGAATTGAATCAATAATCACCAGTAAGATAGTGCCTATAGACTCTAATGATAAATGCCTAAGTATGAGTGAGTGAGTATTATCTCATGAATAGCTTTAGAGCTAGGAGTTAATATCCTGGAATGAGGTCGCCAAATGTCACGGGGTTTTTAAGAATATGCAATATTAAAGAATAATATTCAATAATACTTGAGAACAGGACAAAGAATTGACTTGTGAAAATCAAGCAATGATTAATTTATGTCGGCTTACTTTGCCGATTCTCTAAGGACGAGAATTTATAAACTTTCTCAACAGTACACAGCAGAGACTAATAATTCACACATGCTGTTTATTAGTATGTTGGCCTCTGGAGAAAGTGACTCCACCCCTGACAATCAATAACTAATGCTATTAATAATAAACAGGTTCTTGCTGTTGCAATTAACTCGTAGATGGCACAACGGATTTAAGTTAATAAAAAGGACTGGCCTAAGTACCAGTTGTGAATAATGCAAAGCGTTTATGCAAACTAGGAGCTACAACTAAAATAAGCTAAATGTGGAGTAATAAAACATGAGTTTACATTACATTAAGCTCTAGAGAAAAGAACTGTAAATTTATTGATTACAGTGAGATAAATTTATGTTACATGTTTCAAAATGAATTCAAAATAAGGAGATCGCACTCACTCGCTCACTCAAAAGGTAAACTCTTAAACCTGGGAAAAACGAAAAGAAAATACTGGTCAGAAAAGTGGCTAGACGGGATGAACTGGGCATTGTTGCTGAGGAAGGATGCTGCCACACATGCTAGGGCTCTCACCGACTCACACTGGGTGGGAATTCAGGATCTTGCTGGACAATGGTGGCACTGCTCCTCACTGGGCGCATCAATCCTGCTTCCACAACATTCAAATCCTGACTGATTTCAAATCGTGAGAGAGAGGCGAGTGCTGAGCCGCACTTGCTAACAGCTAGGATGAGCGAAACACACCCATAACAAAGCACTCAGCGGAGGTGCTAATGTCGCGCACAAAGACGATCACTTATGAAACAGTGAAAAATGGTTCTCAAAACACTCCCGATCGGGTGAATACGTCGCGGTTGACTGAGTGATACATAGTGGGATTCCACTACAATTCGTGGTTCCCACCAAAGTTTAATGTCATCAGTTTATTTAAATAAAAAGTCACGCCGACTCGTGACATTATGCCCCATCAAAATAAAAAAAAAATTTTCTGAGACAAAAATAAAAAAATTTTCAATATACATACAAATAAATCCTAACTCAGTCACACAAGTTTCACATTGTGGTGTGTGTGTGCTATCCTGCTACAGGAGAAAGTCACAGTCGCCAATGAGCGAAAAAAAAAAAAAAAAAACTCGTATTTACGTTAACAGAAGCAAGCTTGATGAAAAAAATTCCATAACGACAGTGAAAAATCCTGTACTCAGGTCAAACTCAGCGAAAAATTCGCTACATTTACATTAACAACTAATTGTTATGTAGCGTGATGTATGTCATACATGGTGTAGGTGTGACAGTTTTGGTGTAACTGCACCTGCGTGGAAAATCATGTAATACAAATTTATAGTAAATAATGACGATGAGGCAGAAGAGAAGGGGCGGCAGCATGCAACAGGGACGACCCACTGACCTCCACGACAATCTGCACCCACCAGCTGCACCTGCAAAAGGAATCAAGGAGGAGCATCAAAAGTGTCATTTCTCTCTCTCTGCCTAGCAATCAGTACTTATGTCATTATTAACCAGGAAACGTGGTCTTAGGATTTACAAATCTCTCAGGACCCTTGTAGTTTACTAGTTAAGCAAACTTATTAACCAGGAAACGTGTCATTTCTTGAATTGCTCAAATCTCTTAGAATAGGCAGTTTACTGGTTAACCTAACATTATTAACCAGGACACGTGTCAGTTCTTGAATTGTTCAAATCTCTTAGAATGGGCAGTTTACTGATTAACCTAACTCTACACTTAGGATTAATGACAGGAAGGTGAGAATCACTACGCAATCTCGGGCAGGTCACGTTTTAACACCCACCATGGGTGTGAACACTCATGTGGACAATGTGCATTCTCCGGGAATCCTCAGAGAGGCCTACAGCTCGAGACACTCCACAAGGTAATTCATTCCCAGCCTGGGACCGTCTCTGCAGGGTTCTTGAACTTCCCCCTTAACTTATGGTATACATGTATATACAGGTCCTGCACATAACGTGTCCAGTGGGACCAACGGGCAAGATGTCAGGAATTACTGGTACACTTTTATCTGGGAACCAGGCTGGTCCTTCGATTACTCAAATATCTTAGGACACCTGTCTTACGGAACCCAGCATACAACAGTTGCCCGTGTTAGTCAGCAGTTAGCAGGCAAGACATCAGGTCTGCACCTACGTTATCACTTCCCTTGATGTATCTCACAACAAGGTTAAACTGCTGTAAATACAGTGTCCAGCGTGTCAATCTTCCATTAGCCGTCTTGGTCATGCTGAGACTAGTGAGTGGCGTATGATCAGTTTCCAGAGAGAATGGTGCTCCATATAAATAATAATAATACTTCTTAATACCATCAACCATGACCAAGAGTTCCTTCTCAACAGTACTGTAATGCCTCTCGGCGGGTTTTAGCTTACGGCTGTGGTATGCCACTGGGAAGATTCCACCTTCCGATTCCTGCATCAATAAGGCATCTACTCCATCTTGTGAAGCATCAGTGCGCAGTATGAAAGGTTTGTCGGAATCAGGCAACTGAAATAGGCTCCTTGCACAACATGTTTTAAAGGGCGGCAAAAGATGTCTCCTGCGCTTCTCCCCATTGAATGGTGTTTGGAGCATATTTCCATAGCACCTCAGACAACACTTGGGCAATGAGAGCAAAGTTGGGGATAAAACTCCTATAATACCCGACTAGGCCAAGGAATGCCCTAACCTGTTCCTTGGTCATGGGTCACGGGGATTCTCTAACTTTCCAGATCTTCTCACCCTGACACCTACAGCTGTTGCTACCAACAATATGTCCAAGGAACTCCACCTCACTGTGAGCAAATTTACACTTGTTAGGCTTCACAGTCATGTTGAAACACTGGAGTCTACTGAAGACAATTTCCAAGAGTCTGAGGTGCTCCTCCAATGTGGCAGAATGAATGAGGACATCATCAATGAATATCTCTACTCCTACGATACCATGCAGCACTTGTCTCATGGCACAATTGAATACTGCTGGGGAATTCGTAAGTCCAAATAGGAGGACTTTATACTGATACAACCCCCTAGGAGTAGCAAAGGCAGTGAACTAATGGCTCTCAGGGTGAAGGGGAATTTGGATGAATCCCTTCGCCAAACCGAGCTTCGTGAAATATCGTGACCCTACCAGCTTGGAGAAGTTGGCAATGTGGTCACCCATCAGCTCAGCATCCACTTTGGTGATTGCATTGAGCCTCCTATAGTCGCCACAAATCCTGACTCCACCATCTTTCTTGCGTACTACTACCATTGGACTGCAGTAAGGAGATGAGGACTTTTCAATAATACCTGCAATCTCCATGTCAGCAATTTCATTGTCTACTGCGCCCAGTAGTCACATGGGAATCGGATATGGCTTAATCTTCACGGAAGTATCGCTGGTCAACTCAATTTTGTGACAATCAACCATTGCAAGTCTAGGCTGGTCAGAGAAGACATCAGCATACCGACAGAGCAGTGACCTTATGGCATTCTGATCACCCAATGCTAAGTCAGTGTTAAGTAAAACATATCTGACAGTCTCTTCCTGACGGGACTAAATGGTTAATGGCTCGTCATCATGGTCATCAGCTGGGATCACCGCAGCTGCCCCGGTTTCTTCCAGTGGCTGGTCACTATCATCAGGTACTTGTAAGCCAGTCTCCTCGGGGTCTGACTCATGATAAGCCTTCAACATGTTAGCATGGAACCTTTTACGAGGACTCCCCATCTGAATTATGTAGTAGAGGTCTGAAATGCGCTCTACTACACCAAATGGACCCTTCCAATGAGCCAACAACTTGTTCTGGGCAGTGGGGAGTAACACCAAGCACTTATTGCCTGGACTAAACTTCCGAAGTTTTACCTTCTTATCATAATAGGCTTTCTGAACTTCGCGCGCCTTGATCAATTCTTCCTCAGCTAACTCACACGTCGACTGGAGGCGGTCAGCTAGATCAAGGATGTAGGTGTAGGTGGTCTTGACTTCAGGGTCGGGTTCTTCATCGTCCCATAACTCGCGAAGGACTTGAAGTGGTCCACGGACCGACCTTCCATACACCTGTTCAAAGGGTGAGAACTTCAAGGAGTGCTGTGGGGCTTCTCAATAAGCAAACAGAAGAGGAGTAATGAACCGAGGCCATTCCTTTGGCTGTTCGGTGGCCATGCACTTTAACATCTCATGAGAGTTCCATTGAACCTCTCATGCAGCCCGTTACACATGGGATGATAAGGTGTAGTTCGCAGGCCTCGGATGACAACAACCTGAATGCTTCGTTCATCATTGCAGAGGTGAACTGCGAACCCCGGTCGCTTAAGACCTCTTTGTGGATACCTACGCGACAGAACACTTTGATCAATGCCTCAGGAACAGTGACGGCCTCTATATTCTTAAGGGCCATGGCTTCAGGCCACCGTGTGCTGAAATCAACAATAATGACGATATACCTTGATCTATCACTTGCCCCAGGAGAGATTGGCCCAACAATGTCAACTGCTACTCTCTTGAACGGTTCAGAGATTACAGGCATTGGTTTCAATGGTGCAGGATGGACACATCCCCGGTCAGTGGTACGCTGACACACATCACAAGAACGCACAACCCTTTTTATTTCCTGTCCCATTCCTGGCCAGAAAAAGTCAGCATGGATACGGTCAGAGGTTTTCTATTGGCCCATGTGACCTCCCATGACTGAACAATGACCTAATTTGAACACTGCCCGGCGATACTTCTCGAGAACGATGAACTATAGTCGAACCTCGCCCTGGTGTGTTTGTGACTCACGGTATAGCCGTCCTTGCTTGTGAAGGAAACTGGCTTGACCTCCCCATGAATATGAATCACTTTACCCTCCAGCTTTTTATGCACTGAGGCAAGTGTCGGGTCAGACTGTTGTTCTTGGACAACATGTTGACTATGAATCAAATCTTGCGGCGTCACGACGGTCAACAGGGTGACAAGATTCGGAGCCTTGGCCATGGCTGGTGTTACTGCAACAGCCGAAGTCTGAGTAGCAACATCTATGGCGCAACTCTTTTTGACGCCCAGTATGTTGCCAATAATGAGGTCAAACAAGGGTTCTGGCATGACAACAGCAGCTATCAAGCCAGTGTAGAATGGAGATGCCACCTGGATATGTGCCTCAGGGAACAATCTCACTGACCCATCAATAAGTCTAACTTTTATCTGTTTACCTGTGTACTCGTCAGGCAGAACTAAACTTTGCTTGACAGAGCAACCTGAGGAACCATTATCTCTCAGGACATTTACAGAAACACCCCCCACAAACCCTGGCTGAACAAGAAAGGCAGTGTTACTGGTGGAAGAGTCTGAGGAGGTAGCAGCCTGTCATTGGTGAGACTGCGGAACAAACGATGCAGCAAATGTGGCGCCCTGAGAACTTGATACCTGAGGGGTCGTGCTCACCATCTGAGGAGCTGGGGCATTGACCACCTGTGGAGGAGGGTTCACTGTCACTGGGGAACTAGTGAACTGTGGGCAAATACCTGTACTGGTGGGGTTGGCACCACTGTACGCTTGTTGTGGCATAAGGGCTGCATTTGCATCCTGCCTCCGATACACTAAAGTCCATTGTCCTGACTGAGGGTTACGTGGTTTGTCCTTGCCCTGCTGCTGCTTGAAATACCGGTACTGCTGCTGGTTAGGGTTCTGCTTGTTGTACCGCTTCCACTCAGGTTTCTGAGTGTTTTGCCCCTGGTCCTTCTTCTGTGGTTTTGGATCTTGGCCATTATTCTGAGAACGGCCTTGATGCTGGGGTTCAGTCTGAGACGGTTTCCCAGATTTATCAGGTTTCCTGTTCCAGGTATGCTGCTTGCGATTTTAATACCCGTATGCAATGAAGAATGCATCAGCCTTCTCCACCATTTGGCTGGCATCCTTTACCTAGCAGATCTTAAGCTGAGCCATAAATTCAGTAGGCCACGACTTTTCCAGCTGCGTGCACAGCATAAGGTCGATTATCCCCTCACATGTGGAAGGAGTTTCATCTTTCTCCATCCACTCACCTAAGTAAGCTGTAAGCTGGTCAAGAAACTGAACGGCAGTCTCTTTTTCCTGTAAATACATCCTTATGAGCTGACTCTTGGCGTCGTCAACTGTGAAACTGTACGATTTGATGAGTGCAGCCTTCATCATCTCATACGTGAGATTGTCTCCACGAACTCTGTGGAGAACATCGAGGGCAGGGCCCTCAAACAGGCTAAGAAACTGAAGCCGCTTAGCTGCATCATCCAGCTGGTAAAGTTGAGCCATGTCTTCAAAACGAGCTATGTATGGCTCGATTCGCTAGCTTTCCTTGTATGGAGGAAGCTTGTTGTGTGGGGTCGCCATAATATGTGCAGGGATAGCGCTCGTGGAGCTTGGGCCAGCTGCACCAGATGTGTCTGAAGCCAAGGAATGTCGCTTGAGCTTCAACATTTCAAATTCATGTTTTTCGCGTGCTTCTCGCTTGGCACGTTCGTGTTCTCGTTCTCTCTCGCGTTCCTTGCGCTGTTCTCGCTCTTGTACTAACTCGAGTTTGCATTGTTTTCACTCGTTTTCGCGCTGTTCTCGCTCGTGTTTGCGTTGGAATCTACGCTCTTCACAAGCATCATTCTCACGTTCCTGCTCGTGACTAAGCCGAGAGAGGACATAATCCTTTACTTCTTTGGGGTCTGTAAGCCCCATATCTTTGGCTTCCTGTACATAGACATTGGCAGTCATGATGCTAATTCAATCTAAATGACCTAGAGACTCAGTACCGACTGCAATTTTGCAGAGAAAGATGCCAATAATCGAGAATAAAGAATATAGGCACAGGTTAGTGGTGACCAGTTTTATCTAAACTGGTAGAAAAATGAAAATTAAACAAACAACTGACTCTGAAAACTGTTACATAAATTAATAGAATTGAATGGTTCTGGTTAGTACTTGGATGGGTGACCACCTGGGAACACCAGATGCTGTTGGCATCCCTACGTGTCAAGTGGGGTTGGTGGAGGATTAGTGCCCCTCCCTGTAAAACAATTAACTCTAAGCCATTGGCCACCCCATCTGGGATACATGGCATCTGGCAATGAATGATGAATGAATGAATCAATAATCACCAGTAAGATAGTGCCTATAGACTTTAATGATAATTACCTAAGTATGAGTGAGTGAGTACTATCTCATGAATAGCTTTAGAGCTAGGAGTTAATATCCTGGAATGAGGTCGCCAAATGTCACGGGGTTTTTAAGAATATGCAATATTAAAGAATAATATTCAATAATACTTGAGAACAGGACAAAGAATTGACTTGTGAAAATCAAGCAATGATTAATTTATGTCGGCTTACTTCGCCGATTCTCTAAGGACGAGAATTTATAAACTTTCTCAACAGTACACAGCAGAGACTAATAATTCACACGTGCTGTTTATTAGTACTGTTGGCCTCTGGAGAAAGTGACTCCACCCCTGACAATCAATAACTAATGCTATTAATGATAAACAGGTTCTTGCTGGTGCAATTAACTCCTAGATGGCACAACGGATTTAAGTTAATAAAAAGGACTGGCCTAAGTACCAGTTGTGAATAATGCAAAGCGTTTATGCAAACTAGGAGCTATAACTAAAATAAGCTAAATGTGGAGTAATAAAACACGAGTTTACATTACATTAAGCTCAAGAGAAAAGAACTGTAAATTTATTGATTACAATGAGATAAATTTACATTACATGTTTCAAAATGAATTCAAAATAAGGAGATCGCACTCACTCGCTCACTCAAAAGCTAAACTCTTAAACCTAGGAAAAACGAAAAGAAAATACTGGTCAGAAAAGTGGCTAGGCTGGATGAACTGGGCATCGTTGCTGAGGAAGGACGCTGCCACACATGCTAGGCCTCTCGCCGACTCACACTGGGTGGGAATTCAGGAACTTGCTGGACAATGGCGGCACTGCTCCACACTGGGCCCATCAATCCTGCTTCCACGACGTTCAAATCCTGACTGAGTTCAAATCGTGAGAGAGAGGCGAGTGTTGAGCCGCACTTGCTAACGGCTAGAATGAGCGAAACACGCCCATAACAAAGCACTCAGCGGAGGTGTTAATGTCGCGCACAAAGACGATCACTTACAGTGAAAAATGGTTCTGAAAACACTCCCGATCGGGTGAATACGTGGCGGTTGACTGAGTGATACATACTGGGATTCCACTAGAATTCGCGGTTTCCCACCAAAGTTTAATGTCACGAGTTTATTTAAATAGAAAATCGCGCCGACTCGTGAGAGTCTGCACCAAAAGTGTATTCCACCCGCACCAGACGAGTCAGGATAAGAGACTTTTTTGCCTCAACTGAGGTATTTTTGACAATAACTATAGTCTACATAATATGCCTTTTTTTACAATTTACCTCAGTGAAAATGCTAGTTTACTGAGGGAAAAAAATGCAGTGCTATTTTTGCTCCTTATAGCCCGTCAGTGAGCTAAACTAGAAAACAAAGAAAACTGAACACCACTTCTGTTATGTTGACCTAAGGTTGGGCGAAATCTGCCCGGTGTAACGTAGGTGTACTTCAGCCACGAATTCCTGCAATACACTAGGAGAAGGCAACATTTGTTGATATACAGTAGTGCACCAACTTTCGCTACAGCAGGATTCGCGGAATCCACTTTCACGGCATGCACCAAATATTCCCTAACTTCCACTTTCGCTTGAAAAAAATCGATTTTCGCGCACAAATTTTGGGTTTGGGACAATATTTTGAACTTTGAATTTCCTGCACCGCCCGCCCGCAACCCACCGCCATCTTGAATGACGTCATGTCAACACTCTGTCCACCCATTCCCGCCATTGTGTATGAGCGTGCTAGCTCCATTGTGTTGGATTCTCACGGTTCAATGGCCTCTACTATACCTGGTAGTGTGGGGAAAGGGCCTGGTGGTGTGGGGGGAGTGCCTGGTGGTGTGGGGGGAGGGCCGGGAGGCAGTGGTGGTGATAAAAAGTGGCCGGGACATTCAAAGTCGGGAGGAGAGGCCAAGGCTAAAAGAGAGTATCGTGTTGGAGTGAAGAAACGGCAGTATAATAATGAAATGAAAAGGAAGATAGTTGAGCACATGGACAAGGGCGCAAAAAACAGTGAAATCTGCCGTATATTTAACATCCCAGAATCGACAGTGCGTAGTATGAGGAAACAGCATGGTGGTAGCGAGGCAGCAAGAGGTGGCGCCAATACGTCTGGCGTGGCTAAATAAGCCCGCCACGCGCCTCGGATACTTACCCCCAACATTCATTAAACACCTCAACCTGGTCTCTGAGGTATGTTTCTCCTCATATAATGTGTACTGTACAGTTTTTATTGTTTGTATCTCACAATGCAATGTACAATAGTGATTTGATGTACTGTATTGCAAGTGAAAATGAAAATCTGATGTTACTTTAGGATAACCAGGAACCAATTAGCCTTTTTGCCATAAAGACAATGCCCCAATTTTCGCTAATTCTACTTTCGCGCATTATTTTTGGACCCAATTAGGCGCGAAAATTGGTGCCCCACTGTACTTATAACAGTGTGCGATGTATTGGCTCATCTGCAAGATATTTACTGTGTTGGTAATGTGTGGAATAAAATCTAGTATTTTATAACGGACAAAGTAAAATATTGTTTGGTATAATAGGTTGTCTGAATGCTGGCAGCTTATCGACGCTGAAAATAATATCGCATACTCTATATTACTAACAAGTATCATATGCCCCCGCTTCAACACTAAAAATGTGTGATTTTAGTGTACTGCTATTAATTATAAGATTAACTAGACCACTGTTGCTGATACAATATGCACCACGCATACAAATATTGTTACCGAACATAATTTATCGTTCTTATTGTAATCCATCTCTATCACAATCGTAAATTTATCAACATCTGTTGATTAAGCTACGTAATCTGCACCCGGATACAAACTTCCTTTCGTCGCATCTTCCTCTCCTAACCTCCCTGCCACCCCTCATAAACATTACTGTGTGCCATCTGCTGGGTGAAAACCGCAATTCTTTCAGATGCTTCGTTTTTAGATCCTCAGGAGTTTCGGATTCACACAGTGGCTGGCTGAGGGAACGACCTTTTGTTCGTGATAGTACATACATGTACACATACATGTACACATACACACATAGACATCTGTACATACTTATAGAGGCCTACAGTATTTGCGAACGTGTTGTCATAGCAGGGGGACATTATTAGTAGAAATGTTACTTTTTAAACTGGGTGTTTAAAAGAAATATTTTCAGCTGTTTTCTAAAGGAATATACCGTATGAGTACTGGAAACATTAGATGGGAGACTGTTCCAGAATTTAGGTCCAGCCATTTTAAGGGACTTTGCTCCAATGCTAGTTTGTTTTGCGGACATACAAATGCTGTTGTTGTATTGGCAGTATGGACTTCACGTACCGGTACTTTAGGGAGCGAGAATTGCCAGGTCGGAGCTGTTTTGTTTATTATGTTGTAAACTGTTTTTTCTAAAGCATACTTATATCTCTGATGAAGTCTTAGCCATCCTAGTTCTTTTGTACAGGGTGTAACATGATCGTATTTATCGATACCTCCTACTGCTACTTTAGTGGCGAAGTTTTGAAGTTTTTGTACTCGTTCTAGTTGTATTTAGTTTGTTGCACCCAATATCATTAATCCATAGGTTGATAATATTTAATACTAGTGACTACTACAGTTATTCTTCTGGTCTTATCAAAACTATCCTTTATGCGATTAATGTACAGTCATAAGAAAAACTATCGTTACCCTCCAGAGCTATGCAGTATGACACAACGGCGAAGTGCTGCGGAATGTCGGGACAGGAAAGTTAGCACCGCAGACCCGTCAGTGTCGGTTATGTGAGACACATAGTAGATTTTGTGATAGAGGTAATAAAAGCTAATTAGATAGTTTGGCCTCTGTGAAAAGAGACAATACGTTTTATTATCTGGCACCGAATTCATTACATAAAAATATAACAGAATGGTGTAAAGTCGGCAACACACATGCAGACGGGGAATGAGTATGTGCACTCTTGCCAGATGTATGATAGTACTTCAGTCGATACAAGCCAAGTTAGTAAATTTCAATGTAATAATGATATGTATTGCATTCTACATATAATAAATGTTGAGTAGAAGGAAAATAATAATGCGTAAGTTCAGTCTCAATGCTTTAATATTTTGTGTACCCACCCCCTGCTTCCAAAACAGCCTCTAGACGTCTGAAGCATCCATTTGAAACAACCACCCATCTAAAGCAAACAAATGAACTCGTGCACCTCTGCTAGATTATCAAAAAAAAAAAAAAAGAGAGAGTAGATGCCTATAGATTTAATACCCTTCAAAATATTTGTTTTGTTGTATTCTATAGATAATAAGAGTTGAATAGCAGGAAAATAATAAACGTGCCGAGTTTTATTATTAATCCTCGGCAGGGCACTCAGGGTAAAGTAAACAAGTCCTATATATTTCCCCACCATATAGCTCATTCTTGCTCATTATTCCAACTCTACTAATGGGATTGTGATATGGCAACACTAGACAGGGGTGGTTTGAACAGCAAGGACCCGCCCACATAGCCCAGTTAATGTTCGTATCGCATCGAACAGTCCTAGGGATAACGATAGTTTTTCTTATGACTGTACATTAGAATATTAAAAACTTTTTCACTCATTTCGTCAACATATGTGCTGAATCTCATTGTATTATCTAGGTATACACCAAAATTTTAAAGGGACTGCTGGGAAAGATTTTGGTGCCATCAATCTGCATGTGAGTGTCTTGTGGGATCCATGACAACAGTCCTCTCGTACCTATAAACATACACGGGGTTTTATTGGTGTTTAACATTAAACCATTAGTGTGAAAGTATTCTTTAGCACGAGATAAGGTTGACTCATATCTATGAACTAATTCACTTATATCGTCAATGCTGCCAGTGTGAATAAATTGAATGTTGTCTGCGTATTGAATTATCTGACAGTTATTAATTGTTAGAGGTCGTTAATATAGATTATAAGTAGAATTGGGCCGAGCACAGATCCCTGAGGTACTCCATACGAGCTTTCAAGTCTGTCTGAGACAAAATTGCCAATTCGGACAGATTGAGTTCTCTTACTTAAGCAGCTTCTAAACCAGAAGGAATCTACATCGACTTTTAAACATTTGTTAATTAATACACTGTGACAAACACTATTAAATGCCTTGGACAGATCACAGAGCGCAATCAGAGAAACTTTTCTATTGAATAGGTTTTCATATAACTTACAAGAGAATGTGAAAGGGCAGTTTCAGTAGAGAGATATTGTCTAAAGCCATGCTGAGAATTACTGAGGAGATGATTCCTTTCTAAGTGATCCATAAGTTGCGAAACTACAATCTTTTCCAGTGTTTTGGAAAGTATAAGTAACAAAGATATTGGACGGTAGTTGGAAGCTTCATCCACATTGCCTGATTTAAAAACGGGGACCACTATGGAGTGTCTCCACGCTGTAGGGAAAACTCCCGTTACGATTGAGGTGTTTATTATCCAACTGAGGTATGGGATTATCACAGGGATAGAATCTCTCAAGAAGCGTAGCTGAATACCGTCTGAGCCACAGGAGTTAGTATTTTTTTAGATGCTTTATCACTAGAATAATAGTAGTAATATTTACGGGTTCAGGTCGAAACATATGATTCGCATTGGTAGGGCTGTGTGATTCATTATTACTGAGTTATGGTATGCTGTTATCATTTCCTAATTATTGTTGAGACTTCTCAAAAGTGTTCTTTCCCACATTTGCAAAATATCTGTTAAACTCGCTTACCTTGAGTACATTTTCAGCAGTGTCATTAGTGAGAAGTTTATTGCTATATTTCTTAGCATTAGGAACCAACTCTCTTAAGGTTCTCCATGTGGCTTCGGTATTACCTTTGGTTTTCTCTATTCTTTTATTGTAATACTCTGATTTACTGGAGCTCTGCGAACCTGCCATCTAACCTGCTTTTTTAATGTTTTATGTTTGTCTTGTAAGTCTACATTATTTTGATAAATTTTAAGATTATATCGTACATTGTCTCTTTCTTGCAACAAAGCTCTTATGCCACATGTCATCCAAGGGCGGAAAGGTCGTTTAACTTCTTTTGTCACCACTGGTGCACACAGGAATAGACATTTTTAAAAACATAGTTGAATATTGTATCCTGCGTGTCAGTATCGTCAGTTGCAAGCATCTTATTTAGACTGGGACTCTCTTCTATTAGTAGACTGCATATAACCTCAGGGGAGTAATTTCTTAGTTGTCGGTAAGTTTTAACTGAAGGTTGTCTTTTAGGCTTACGTAAATCTACTGGAGCACTAATGAGGTCGTGATCAGCTACAGGACAGGGAACTGTGTGTCTGCATGAATTACTAAGTCAGGCTTGTTTGTTACAATTATATCTAGCAAAGTAGCAGAGATGAGTGTTATTCTTGTGGGCTTATCCATTTAACTTGTATAGTTTCATCTTACTGTGTTCAGATGATAGGTCATCATTAAGATCACCGAGGACATAGAAAGACTTATTTCGTAGACGAATGAAATTAAAAACGTCTGTAATATGATCAAAAGTTAGTGAATTAGATTTTGGGTGTTGGTACATGCAACCAACGATGACTGAAGGCAGCTTACGATACTATACCGTGACCCATATATCTTCCATCCCCTCTGGTCTATCTATTGATACATTAACAGGATTTACAGTTAGAAAATCTTTTATGTAAATACTGTACATACACCACCTCCTCTGCCCTTGTCACATCTAAAAACTTGGTAATTTGGAATAGAATATGGCTATTTAGAGTTTGTGGAGTAAGCCAAGTTTCACTTACACATAGCACATCAATGTCCCTTTCACTGATTAAACGTTCAATTTCTTCCTTATATGCTGTGAGCCTTTGTGCTTTTAGGTGTTCGATTTTTAGAGCATTAATTACATTTTGTTTCCATTCTCTGGCAGTGCAGTTTGGTTGGTGTCGCGTTCAAACCTCTCCGGCTTAAAGGCAGACTATTCTATCATGATGGACCTCCTGGCGGAAGAATGAGTGAATTCGGTGAGATTCCAGGTGTAATATCTATGCCATAAAACAGGATAGTGCAGACTACGATAATAAAGTAATTATTTTTTATTCAGAAAAAAAAATGTACATCAGTTATTATTATAATTATCGTAGATATGCAGTTATATCATGTGGGATAAACATATTCAACCCTGTCTTCCTGTTACTATACACCCATTCTCTCTCTCTCTCTCTCTCTCTCTCTCTCTCTCTCTCTCTCTCTCTCTCTCTCTCTCTCTCTCTCTCTCTCTCTCTCTCTCTCTCTCTCTCTCTCTTCCCTAGTAGTGAGGTAAGGCACTGTACAGTAAGTATATAGCTCAGGCTGTCATCTAATTGTGTCAATTGATTTGACTCATTTTCTACATGCAACAGATTGTAATTTGCATTTACTGTAATATCCATCACGACATTGCTATATGTCACGTTATAAGTAATGATATATGATCTACTTCTCAAAAGCCAGTTTTATATTATTCATTCTGTTATATGGAGCGAATCTGAAGGAGGGAGGAGGTGAGGTGGGCCAAGGAGAAGGTGGAGGGATATGGTGGACGAGTGTGTGAGGAAGAGAGGTTTGGAAGTCGGTGAGGCTAGGGGACTGATAAGATATCGAGCTGGCTGGATGAATGTTGTGAGAAAAGCATGATCAGTGATTTGGCACCGCTTTTTAACCTGCCAGCGTCTGGACTGACTATCGGATACGTTTATGTGAAGTTACAGAACGTTGTGAATGTTTCTGGCGTATCATATAGAACCAGGATTCCGGGGGCTTGAATGGTAAGAGAATGACCACATTTGAACATGTTGCTCATAGATGTTTACCACACAATGTGGGAAGTGCCATCTCCTTTCATTCTGATCAGAAACCTCCGGCCACTCCTCGAGTGTTTTTGGTTTCTAAAATGGATACTTATTTACTTCATGTTTCTAGAAATCATCAGAGATACATATACATATTTTTTATATCTCTAGACTAACACGAAGGCATTTTCTAAATAACTATCTGATGTCGCTACTTCTCGAGGAGGTATTTAGAAGAACCCAGATTTATGCAATGCCAACCCAACCCTCATCCTCATCATCTGCTGTTCCACAGCCAGTGGAAATAAAAACTCGTCAAAACAAAACAAGTATGGACCTGATATTACAAAATTTCTCAGGAGTGGCTGAACACACTTCGACTGACTGTGAGTACAATGTTTTCACAACAAATTTTGCCAGACAAGTAAAAAAAAAAAAGTCAACAACAGTTCGCTGATATGAGATAATAATGATACAAATTACATGGACACCATGGGACCATTGAGACCCACATCACTCACTCATTATTTTCCTTTATATGTGTATTACCCTAATTAATTTCATGATAATTCACATAGACTAAGAGCAATTACACACACACACACACACACACACACACACACACACACACACACACACACACACACACACACACACACACACACACACACACACACACACACACACACACACACACACACAGTGTGGGTACGTGTATGGCACAGTACCTATGTCATACTAGTCAGTATGCATTTTATTCCTTCTGGGAGTAAGCACTGCAAGAGAATATAAGCCCAACCAAGATTTTAATCCCAGATATTATTATAATACAGGAGGGCATGTTATAACATGTTATGTAGATACAGTACTTCTATGAAGGATTTTCATGCTATATATGTCCAGTATTTAAATTCTATTTTTTATTAATGTGTCAGTTGATTTTTTGGAAATATTTTTAATTTACTCTTGTTTTTAAGTTTTTTTTTTTTTATACAGTTAACTAAAAAATGATTTTCATATCAGAGGAGGTGGGGAGATACCCTAGCCGAAAAGTATTGAGGGTAAATTTGTTAGCATAACAAACCATAATAACAGAAACCATATCAAAACATCAGCTCGACATTCAAATGCGTGTTCCTCAGTGCCTAGCATATTGCTTGGCTGGATTCCGGTCAAACTCCTAACAGACTTTGTTTCTAAATGTGTGCTGAATGTTGGAGAGAAGAGTACATTGTTCTGTTTGTTACGAGGAGGAGGGGTGCTTTTATTCACACACAGACTGGAATACTGTTGAATACTGTTGTCACGTAACAGCTTGTCCTCCTCTCAGTATGTGGTTCCATTTTGTTGAATAAATGAAAATATATCCGGTGGGAGTTCATACAATGCTGAATGGTGCATTGTTCTTCAGCTATTTCATTGTATATACAGTATGGTTATGGAACCCTCTTTCTCGTCTCTGTTACCACCAAACCTTTATTGCTTACTTCATGCCACTCGATGATGAGAGAGGCTGGTCACTCTCATCTTAATTGTCAGGACCATCTTGCCTAGCTCCGGGCTCCTACGTACCTCATGGGACAACATAGTATTGGATGATGGATGAATGGATATCTATCTGTCTTTATATCTATCTATCTATCTACATTTATTTATTAATTAATTAATTTATTTATTTATTTATAGCAGGGATACCTGGGGTTGCCCGCGCCAATAAAGGCAACACAGTAGTCCTACTTGTTCTAGAATAGTCGTTCTTTCTATTCCAGAAAGACCATGTACCTCTTATGCTTTTGAAGAGGGATTATATGAGGTCCAGGAACTTTCTTTTCCGGCTTTTGCAGACTAACGCACAGTATTTGAGTATCTGTGTGCACTTGTTTATTATTACTGGTGACCTTAAACGACCTCAGACCAGTGACGTCAAATGACCTCGGAGGTCAACCTCACATAGACTATGTCCGAACTGGAGGTCTTGTGAGTCTCCATGCCAAAAACTGGGCTGCAGGGGTACCCAGCTTTGCCCAGGGCAAAAAGGCGAACACTCTACCGGTGACCTCAAATGACCCAGATCAGAATTTTGACCCCTCTAAAAACATCCTTGTGTCACCAGATTTAGAATACATATGGATCTGGGTGTTTCTGGCCCATGGTTTAGGGGTGATTCAAGGACAGTGAAACAAACAGTGCGACTCTTTTATGTACAGTTCCGTTCAGAAGTTCGTACTACACCCAATGTGGAAGGCGTCAGCCTCAGCTCCTCCTTCCCAGACGACAGGTTACAGCTTCGAACCTCTCATGAGCAATCAGAATTTAGCTGGTATCAAAGCAGTGTCATTAGCTCACCGACGGTTAAATGAAATGAGAATTTTATTTTCATACTCGTAGATATCATTCACTCTTATTGCTGATTAAATGATGAAAGCAAGTTCATATTCACATGCCTTAGAAAATATAACACAATAATAATGGCAGAAAAGCACAAAACAGAGTATAAGGTAAGTTATGAATCATTGTGATTACGCAAGCTAGTGAGTTATCACATGTCTTAATCCCTAGACACGTCCAATATTTCAGCTAACCATCTTAGCTGAATATCTATGAAAAGTTTTACCGCTTCAAGGAAAATCCGAGCAACCAAAAATAATTTGTATGCAGTCAAGATATTCAAACAATTACGAAATATCTGAACAGCTAAAACTCATGTTCATACTCAAAACAAGATGAAGACGATTGGTGGAGTCTAAGGAATAGCTAAAGGAAATGTTTTAAGCTGAGGTAGATTACGTGGTGCTTTCCCTACATAACCGTCGGCCTCTCTCTCTCTCTCTCTCTCTCTCTCTCTCTGGGGAGGGGGGGGGGGTCATCTGAGATGTTTTGGCTACCCTCTACTCATAGGTGGAATCAATACCTTCACGTGCCCCACCAAGTCGACATGAATCGGCGAGACGACAAATTAGTGCTAGAAGTCAAATTATCGTTCTATGTGATAATGGCTTTTCCGTCAGAGCAATAGCGTATCAGTTTGGCCTCACTACAAAAACTGTGATCAGGTGGATAAGGAGATGGGAGGAGAGTGGCATCCTTCAGGACCGACGAAAATCTAAGTCTTTTGTATTACTGTAGTGTTATGCTAATAATGAATAAAGGCTCGCCATTATATTCCAGTGCTAATAGAAACTAAAACTAGTTTTCAGTCCTTATGGAAGATTAAAGTGATAATAGCTATATACAGTGGCGTAGTAAGGGGGTGGGAGTGGGGTTGCAACCTTCTCGGGCATCAGTTTTTGAGAGGGTGGCAAAATTGCTTCCTGAGTATATAATCAACATTCTCATTTTACTTTTTCAAGGGGTGTGGGTAACTAATGTAAAGTTTCCGTAACAGTTATAAAAATGGTAAAAATTAATATGCAGTGTTTCCATTGCCAGATATCCCCTACACTACATCCACAGTTACTAGTGGCTGCCAGAGCCAGTGGGCGGCGCCACGCACGGTGGCCGATGTTCACTTCGCTTCTTCTGATGCTTTTCCAATGTCCACACACCTCACACCTGAATATTCATTAAGCCTAGACAATTCATGATTTACATGCAATATATAATGTTCCATGATAACTTCCCAGCCAACGTTTGCTGAACTTTGTCTTGGTGTATCACAAAATATCAGATTTCGGTTCAGTGATCCGTTGTCCACACTGGGTGCGGGTGTGGGTGTGGTGGGTGTTTGGATGTGTGTATGTGTATGTGTGTATGTGTCTATGTGTATGAATGTATGTGTATGTGTGTTTGTGTATGTCTTTATGTATGTATATGTGTGTATGTGTATGTGCGTATGTGTGTATGTGTATATGTGTGTATGTGTATGTGTATGTGTGTATATGTACATGTATGTGGGGGAGTGTGGGCGTGGGGATTGGTGTGAGGGTGTGGGTGTGGGTGTGGGGGATGGGGGTGGGTGTGTGGGTGTGTGATCACTTGAAACTCTTTGTATGACATAAGGGCGAAAATCAGAGTAAGGGCATTGGAAGTGGGAATTTTGAAATGTGTGTGCGTGCGTATAGTGGAGTGAATAATGTATATTATGAATTGAGAACTTGCTGATGTGAGGAAGCTTGTTGATGACATATATTGTTGGTATAGTCATGAAGAGAGAACTGATCTTGATAAGGTGGTGAGAAAGAAAGTTCGAGAGTGAAAGTGGGCGGAGGTTTGGATGTCGTGGTTGTTGTTGTTGCAACTCCAGATTCATCGCGTTGCGATCCCATTGGAAATCAGAAGCTTCTACTGGTCGCGTTCGAAAGTCTTTGGTCGAAGTTATACTGAAAGACTGTTGAAATAGTGTTGTTCATGTGGTAAATAAATGTGTTGTGGTGTGGGGCGCTGACTTGTCGTGTGGACAAAGTGAATTGTTTGTTGAATTTTGTGTCGGTATCGTAGCAGGGAACGATGGTGACCACATCGCAGTCAGACTAGATGTGCTCGTGTCTCTATGGGTAGGGTACTTTCTGAGGAATATATGTCTGGTGGTGGTTCACGAAGGATGCTGCTTGGCTGAAGGATTTGGATGGCTATGATGGCTAATGGCAATGTGTTTATGCACTGTATATGTCTGTAATTTGTAGTGTGTGATATGTGATTTATATTGTTGGGTGGAAAAGGGGGTATGTTGCTGAGATACCATGTGTAGTGTTGGAGAGTCATTCATTTGTTTATTTTTGGATGGTGGTGATGCAACATGAAATTGCAAGGGTGAGATGGGTAATGAGCTGTAGGAATTAACTCTGTCTCTCGTATTCATATGATATTTGAAAGTATTTTTGCTTCTTGATGAAAGTGATCTATTACTGTGCTTTTGAAGCATACTGTACTTAATCTTAATCCTTTGTTTTATGTTTCTTAAAGCTTGTACATGTCAGATTCATGCCAGACCAAAGTGTGCGGATTACACACATTTTCCAGATTTAATACACAGTGAACTGAGTAACCGTATAATCTTTCGTCTCCTTAACTATGCTGCCTCCCTTCGCCCCCCTCCTTCCCTCCCCCTCTCTCTCTCTCTCTCTCTCTCTCTCTCTCTCTCTCTCTCTCTCTCTCTCTCTCTTCCACACACGCATACACACTGCTGTTCTGGGCACTGTTCCTCTGAAGTCTCTGCTTGCATCTCTCCCCCATTATGAATGATGGAAACGAGGCACCAGCCTTGCCACACCCTCTCACCCACTCTTAGGGCGCCTCCACACGTGTGGTCAAACATATGTTGGCGACACAGCTGGCAACATATTCGGGAACATGTTTGCAACAGTATTTGGACAGATGTATGCAAACATGCTTCAATGCATTTTTGAACACTGGCAGAAGAGGTGATGGGATAAGTGTGTCCCTAGGAGGAAGCTGAGATATCATCATGATGTTGCCAACATGATCTGGACGCTGCTGCTCCCAACATGTTTGCAGCATGTTCGTTACTGTGTTGCTTACATGTTGCCAACACTTGTTTGAGCACACATGTGGACGCTCATTAATGCAATAGTTAACTGGTAATCAGCCTTTTTTGTATACGACTGGTTATTTGTTTAAATGTCTTAATATGTCTTGTTCCAATGCATAGCACCCCAGTATTTCAAACCCAATGTGTCCAGGCATCTTAGTGGAATGGATATTTGTGTTTACATTTCTTTGAAAGGAACTAACAGTGTTTTGATTTATGACGGTCACATACAAATCAGTTCTAATTATTCTGTGAACGAAACTTCAGCGCCATCTCTTGATGTGGCTGCTGTTGTTGTTGTTGTTGTTGAGTAACCCTGGTCTGACTGCCCAAGCAGAGCCATGAACCACAGGCAAGCAATCGCATCTGTAGGGCTGTCCCGTGCAGTGATGGGGCGAATGTAGGATATCTGGCCTTGAGCTGCATTTAGCCTCGCTACGCCACCAGCTTTATAGGCGGCAGTTTCTTTAGTACGACCATATTACCCTTGTAACAATATTTTCATATCAAATAATTTTTTCTAACATAAGTATACAAAATTTTTTCCTAAACTAGACTTTCGGCGTTGATTTGTATTAGTGTCATATTTACTAATAACGAATACTTTCTTGTTAAGAAGGTCGGGAGCCCCTCGAAGACCTACCCGTGCTGAAAATGCTGCTATTGTCGCAGCAGCAAAAGCAACACCTCTTACGAACGTGGTGGCCACAAAGGACAGTCTTCAGTTAGAGGTGTCCGCGCTGTCAGATGAAGGCTGCGATGCTGGCATACACTATAACAGCACAGAGTGGGGAGGTTAGCCTTTGCTCAGTGCGATTCCCAGGAATACCTAGACTTCTGGTCGCAAGTTATCTTCATGGATGAGAAGTGTTTCTCCTCCACCTAGCGTGGCAGGGTTCACTGCTGAAAGAGAAACAACATCAGGTATATGATATTACTATTTTCATAACTGATAAAATTCCCTACGCTTATTTTTTTTTAATACGAGGAAGAAGGAACCAGAGGCTGTGAGCCCGCAATTGTTGTTCCTTCCAAGAGAAAAACAAAATACAAGAGAGAGCCAAATTCAAGATCCGATCATTTCGAGATGCCTGGACACACTGCGTTTGAAAGACGGGAGAACATAGGAAGCAGGAAATACAGACACAGGGAGACAGTTCCAGAGTTGACCTGTTGCATAAATGAAGGACTGGGAGTAACGGTTAACTCTTGCATTAGAGAGTTGGACAGAGAAGGGATGAGAGTTTGCTGCTATTAACAGATATTCAGAGCTTTATGTATGGAACAGGTCAACTATCAAACTCTCTTCCACAGTGTGCATACCCCTCCGTCCTTGATCTCCAGTTTTTCAAAGGTAGTATGACCAGGCATCTAAAATAATCAGGATCCCTTATTTTGGTTATATTCTGTTCAGACTGTCCCGGAAAAAGATATGATTCCTTCTAGTCTTTGGCTCTGTTTTCTTTGTATAAAAACGTTAGTGCCAAAAAAATCGTGGTGAATCCACTCTAAATAAGCTAAGGTTAAACAGGGGGATATATCATCAACTAGTATTGTGTATAATGGCTGCAACAATAAAACAACAAAAAAGTAAATATATTCACATGCAGATACGAGAGGGTCAACATTTGTAAGGAGGTACGATCGGGTCACGTTACCTGTAACATCTGGGGATACTTGACTCCAAGGTAAAGAGAATATGAGAGGTAGGTTCACCGCCCCTGGCTCGTGCAGGTGACGTCAGAGATAATACAATAAGAGAGAAAGTGAGAGAATGGGAGCGAGAAAGAAAACGAATGTAATGGTATACCAATAATCTGGCGATTTCGGATCATTTGGTAGGTGTTTGGTGTTGCAGTTCTCTCAACCAGTGATCTCTGTCAATATTTTCAATTGTTTTTCTCACACTCAGCTACCTTAAAGACACCTGTGACGTCGGATCTCTGTCTGTATGTCCCTGTATGAGTCTCCTATATTCTCTGAAAACAGATAGTTCTTCTTGAAGACATATTTTATAATCTCTCAAAAACACAGCATTAACCTTTTCATTGCTCTGCATGCAGTTTAGGATGCAAATAAAAGTAATCCATATGGGCCAGGGAGCTCATATCACTGGGCAGGTAAGTGACTGACTGGTGACTGGCCTCACTACCAGGCTGAGACCCTCAGTTTGGATTATCTGTGACGTCATGCACAGACAGAGACACATTTTTGCTCCTCGTCCCCCTGGTGTGAAAGTACCTTACATTCTCTTTACTTGCCTGACTCTACATGGCCTGGGTGACATGTTCAGCATCGAGGGGCATTTTACTGCTGACCAATACGTCCGTATCCTGGAGGAACGTTTCCTGCCATCTTTATGGGCAATAGGTTTCCCGTTCCCAGATGGACCGGTTATTTTCATGTATGACCGGTGCCCCATCCACACCACACGTGTAGTACAGCTGTGGTTTCAGAGAAAGGACACACGTCAACTCTTAGACTGGCCCGCCAAAGGGGACGATATAAATATAATACATGTTTGGGCTGAAATGGTTAATACCTGGCAGCCAGGAGACGAGAAGATAAGAAATGAGCTGCTCAACCACGTAATCGCCCAGTGGGAACTTTGTCGGAGCAAACAAGACTTCATGGGTGGCCTTGTAAGCTCCATGCCTGACAGGTGGCATGAAGTGCTTGAGAAAGAGGAAGCCTGGACCAAATATTGATGTGGTGAGTTGGGCAACAGTTAGGATGTATGCATTATTAGAAATAAAGATATTTTTTATATAATCTACATAGTTGATGCTGTTATTATGTAGTATTATGAAATTTTACCTTCTCTTCCTCATATCTATCTATATAGTCCACTATATATATATATATATATATATATATATATATATATATATATATATATATATATATATATATATATATATATATATATATATGAACTCAAAATGGATATACAAAGAAAATAGTATATTTTTGTAAAAAAAAAAAAAACGTATAATTATCCTTATATATTATACACCGCCTACTAGAAGCAAGATCACTAATGATTATAATGTGTTCCTTGGCTTTCCACACAAACAGAGCGGATGAAGTACATTTTTTCAATGTATTTTTTTCATATACGATTTGTTTGTGCGTCTGTGGTAGTGGTCGGTGATCGTGGCAGCGGTGGTGGTGGATGGTGGGTGTTGGCGGGTAACTGTGGTGGTGGTGGATGGTGGGTGTTGGCGGGTAACTGTGGTGGTGGTGGATGGTGGGTGTTGGCGGGTAACTGTGGTGGTGGTGGATGGTGGGTGTTGGCGGGTAACTGTGGTGGTGGTGGATGGTGGCAACGGCTGTGGTTGTGGGTGGTGGCGGCGGCGTTGGCGGTGCTGGTGGTGATGGAAACTGTTGTTGTTATTATGTGTGTGTGTGTTTCAGTGGGAAAGTATTCAACTCTTAAATCACTTACCGATTCATATCAGACTTTACTTTCATTTCCCTATATTCGTGTATTGTAACTTGTTAGTAGTACACGTGTTTTCATCACAACCGCAGAATATCCAGTACTTCCTTCATTAATCTGTAATAATACTTCCAACTATCTATATAAATATCCATTCATCTCAAATTTCGCATTCGTTGTGTGACTGGAACAGCTCCGGTACTTGCTGGTCTCTCTGTGGTGGCGAGAGCTTCGGGGTATTAAGATGTCGTCTTCAACTTTTGGTGTAGTACTTTCTTCTGAACGGAACTGTACATATTTGTAGGGGTACCCGGTGTTGCCAGGGGCAAAAAGGTGAACACTCAAATCCTATTTGTTATAGTTCAGTCTTTCTCTCTACTCCACAAGGTCCATATAGCCTACCTCTTATGCATTTTAAGAGGGATTATAAGAGGTCCAGGATCTTACTATTTCAGCTTTCGCCGAATAACGCACAGTACTTGAACGCACTTGTTTACTATTCCCGGTGACCTCAAATGACAGACTGGTGACCTAAATTGACCTCAGAGGTCAACCTCACATAGCCTAAGTAGGAACTGGAGGTCATGTAAGTCTCCAGGCCAAAAATTGGACTGCAGGGGTACCCGGCTTTGCCCAGGTAAAAAGGCAAACACACTACTGGTGACCTCAAATGACCCAGATCTGAATTTTGACCCCTCTAAAACCTGTCCTATCACTCTGGTACGGCCTGTGGACCCTCCAGGGAAACGTCGTCTGTGGCATTTTGGAGCCGCAGATTGGGAGGCCCTCAGGCAGTACTTCTTTGATTTTCCCTGGAATGATTATTGCTTCCATGGCCGGGAGCCATTTGAGTGTGCCTTGCGCATTACGGAGGTTATTCTCTCAGGCATGGAAGCATACATTCCTTTCTCATATCCTTTGACTAACGCAAGAAAGCCTTGGTTTAATCACGCTTGTTCTCATGCTGTCCACAACAAGGAGAGGGCCTACAAAACGTACTGGAGCCAACCCACCCCAGAATCACATCATCTTTACGTTTCTGCCCGGAATCGTGCAAAGTCTGTTCTTCGCTCTGCTAAAAACAATTTCATCAGTACTAAATGCTCTCAACTCTCCAACTCGAATTCTTCCCGCTCCTTCTGGCACCTTGCCAAAAACCTTTCTAACAACTTTACCTCATCATCCTTCCCTCCTCTTTTCTACTCTGATGGTTCTGTAGCTATTTCTTCTACTGATAAAGCACATCTCTTCACACAGACTTTCTCCTCCAATTCCACCTTAGACGATTCCGGTGCTGTTCCTCCATCACTTCCTGCCTCTGACTTCCTCATGGCTGACATTAAAATTTCTTCAGCTGATGTATTTTCTGCCATCACTGGCCTCAATACTAACAAGGCATATGGGCCTGATGGAGTCCCTCCTGTTGTTCTCAAGAACTGTGCTTCTGTGCTTACACCCTGCCTAGGCAAACTCTTTCGTCTTTGTCTGTCAACTTGTACCTTTCCTTCCTGCTGGAAGCTTGCTCTCATTCAGCCAGTCCCAAAGAAGGGTGACCACTCCCAACCCTCCAACTATCGTCCAATTGCTTTAACATCCTGTATTTGAAAAGTTTTTGAGTCAATTCTCAATAGAAAAATTTTAAAGCATCTTTCCTATCACAACTTTCTTTCTGATCATCAGTACGGGTTCCGTCAGGGACGCTCCACTGGCGATCTTCTCACCTACCTTTCAGACTCCTGGTCATCCTCCTTTCGGGACCTTGGTGAAAGCTTTGCCATTGCACTTGACATCTCAAAGGCTTTCGATCGAGTCTGGCATAAATCTTTAATTTCCAAACTGCCCTCCTACGGTTTCTATCCTTCTATCTGTGCCTTCATCGCTAGCTTCCTTTCTGGTCGTTCTATAGCCCCTGTTGCAGACGGCCATCGTTCTTCTCCTAGATCTATCAACAGTGGTGTTCCTCAGGGTTCTATCCTATCACCAACTCTCTTCCTTTTATTCATCAATGACCTTCTAACCTGTACATCTAACCCTATCCACTCATACGCTGATGACTCCACCCTTCACCTTTCCATTCGGATCCCGCAACGCCCATCTCAGCAGTTACTTCAACAAACAAGGGATGAGGCTATGGCACACCTAATGTCTGACTTGGCTCGTATCTCTGACTGGGGTAAAAATAATCTTGTTGTTTTTAATGCATCTAAGACTCAGTTCTTACACCTATCAACCCGTCAAAATCTTCCACAGGTATACCCACTAATGTTTAATAATATTCATCTTAATCCTGCATCATCCTTGAACATGCTTGGAGTTTCATTTACTCAGGACTTATCTTGGAATGATCATATTACATCTCTTGTAAAATCTGCTCCCAAGAGATTGGGTGTGCTAAGCCGACTCTGTTCTTTCCTTACCCCTGCACAATTGTTGACTCTATACAGGGGTTTTATCCGCCCCTGTGTGGAGTACAACTCTCATGTGTGGGGAGGCTCCCCACATACTGCTCTTCTCAATAGGGTGGAGTCAAAGGCTTTTCTTCTCATTAACTCTCCTCCTCTTACTGACTCCCTTCAACCTCTGTCTCTGTGCAGCACTGTTGCATCTTTATCTCTTTTCTATCGCTACTTTAATGGTCACTGCTCCTCTGAACTGTCTGCATGCATTCCTCCACCTCTACGACGGGCGCGTAGCACCCGTCTAGCAGCAAACTCTCATCCCTTTTCTGTCCAACTCTCTAATGCAAGTGTTAACCGTTACTCCCAGTCCTTCGTTTATGCAACAGGTCAACTCTGGAACTGTCTCCCTCTGTCTGTATTTCCTGCTGCCTATGATCTCCAGTCTTTCAAACGCAGTGTGTCCAGGCATCTCAAAATGAACGGATAATGAATTTGGCCCTCTCTTGTATTTTGTTTTTCTCTTGGAGGGAACTGTTACTGCGGGCTCATGGCCTTTGGTTCCTTCTTCCTCGCATTAAAAAAAAAAAAAATCCTTGAGTCACACTGATTTAGAATATATATGAGTCTGGGGGTCTCTGGCTCTTGGTTTGGGTGTGATTGGAGGAAAAACAAACAAGCAAACAAACAATGCGACTGTCATATACAGTATACAATATATATATATATATATATATATATATATATATATATATATATATACACACACAGTATATATATAGATATATATATATATATGAATGAATGAATATATCTATATCTATCTATCTATCTATCTATATATATATATCTATATATATATATATATATATATATATATATATATATATATATATATATATATATATATACACACACAGTATATAGATAGATAGATATATATAGATATAGATATATTCATTCATTTATTTATTTATTTTTATATATACCGTATATGCAGCATATATATATATATATTGTTACGGAACAGAGAAAGATAATGTACACATTAAGTGAGAATACTAAAAATCACTACTGTCCCGTAAAGTTCCAGGTTCAAAACAAAAGAGTTAGGTAAAATTACAAGTTAAAGTTTAATGCTCAAACTAACAACAAAATATTCAGGACTCATAAGGATAATGTAATGGCAAAAAACAGGTTAAATATATGGTTAACTGCAATAGCCTCTATTAACACGAAATTAGGAAGAGTAAATTTATCTAAGTCAGCCCTGATAAAATAAAAATACACTGGGTAATGCTCGGTTAATGCAAGATAAATTATTACAGATACAAAATATTATCAAAAATGACTGACAAAAAGAACCTTTACATAAATCACAAAAAAAAACTCACTAGGCCTAAGAATTAACCCTATGCTACAAAGCACAAGAAAAAATGCAACAACAGTTGTACTCAAATTACACAGCTGCTAGATGGTTGGAGACTTCCTGAGCACTCACAACAATAACTGTACAGGGGAGGACAGAGATGTGAACAAAATGAGGAGCAGATCTAAGTGGCAATGATGCAGAGACTGAGCTCATTATATAGGGACCAGCCGAGCTTGATAGAACTTGTAAGAAGGACGTGCAAATGAAGCATGGGGACAAAGAGCTGAAAATCCCGCTCTGAACAACAGAAAGGACGATTTACTCTACCATAACGGTTGAAGGGGGGGACTGAGGCAGAACACGCTCGTGATCAAACATGCAGCATACTGTGCGTTAAAATTACACAAAGGATGATGAAATCATAGGCTATGTAACACCTCCCCACAAAGAAAAAGAAATTTACAAAGGAAATTTCTTATTACTCTAAAACAATCTGTCTAAAGTCCAGATAAGCAATCTGCAATAACATTTTCTTTCCCCTTGACATGTTGTATGTCTAATGAATACTCCTGAAGAAGTAGATTCCATCTTGTCAATCTCTGATTTTTATCTTTAAACTTACTAAGGAATTTCAGTGGGTTATGATCAGTATAAATGACTATGGGGTCAAAACCAGAACACAAATAAAATGAAAAATGCTGTAAACCCAAAATCAAGGCCAAAAGCTCTTTCTCAATAGTTGAGTAGTTCTTTTGAGGTGGAGTGAACTTCTTACTGTAATAAGATACAGGGTGTTCAATACCCTGATCATCCTCTTGCAGCAAAACAGCCCCAGCTCCTGTATCACTTGCATCAACAGCCATCTTAAAAGGCTTAGCAAAATTTGGAGTAGCGAGCACTGGCTGACTTAATAGGATAGCTTTAACTTTGTTGAAAGAGGATTCACAGTTATCGGTCCATACAAATTCAACTCCCTTTTTCAGTAGGTCTGTAAGTGGTGATACAAGAATAGAAAAGTTAAGAACAAATCTCCTGTAATAACCTACCATTCCCAAAAATCTTTGCAGCTCTTTCCTACTTTTAGGTCTGGGAAGATCACTTATAACCTGAACCTTAGCTGCTGGTGGTGCAACATGTCCATCACCAATTACGTACCCAAGGTACTGAACTTTAGCTTGACCAAACTCACACTTTGATAAATTAGCTACAAGATTAGCCTGAACTAAATGCTCAAGAAATTTACTGACATGGCATAGGTGATCTTTCCAGTTGTCACTGAAGATTAATACAGTACATCATCAATATAAACAACACACCCTGCCAAACCCTCTGTTACAACATTCATGAGCTTCTGAAATGTGGCTGGTGCATTCTTCATACCATAAGGCATTACAGAACATGCAAAAGTCTTTCTTAGTGTTACAAAACATGAGATCTCCTTAGCACGTTCAGTCATAGGTACTTGCCAGTATCCCTTTAACAAATCAAACTTACTTATGTACCTAGCCTTTCCGATCTTGTCTATGCAATCTTCCACACGAGGGAGAGGGTAAGTGTCTGTTTTAGTTATCTGATTAACACGTCTGTAGTCAATGCAAGGCCGCTGTGACCCACCTGGCTTTGGGACTAGAGTGACAGGAGAACTCCAGGAGAATTCCTGTTGTGGTCCAACAGGTAGCCAAGCTCCTTCTGGATGAGAGGAACTTTCACTGGGTTCGCACGGTAAGGAGGCAGTTTAATTGGCTTTGCGTCTCCAACATCGACATCATGCATCAACACAGTGGTTCTTCCTGGAGTGGCACGGAACACTTGCGGGTACTCCTGCAGTAATGCCGAAAACTCCTGCCTTTCCTCGGGAGCTAGATGAGAAAGCTTAGTCTGGAGATCATTCATGATATCAGGATTCTTCCCCAAACTAACACTCAGGCTCATACTGCATGGGAGAGCTTCACTTGCAGACTCGGGTGGAACAGCTACAGTGCAGACTGGATTATTTTCGTCCTGCCTGTGATATAACTTTAGCATGTTGATGTGAAATAGTTGCTTGTTCTTTCTACGATCTGGTGTGGCGATGACATAGTTGACATCACTGAGTTTCTTCTCCACGAAATAAGGACCACTAAACTTGGATTGAAGAGGTTGCCCATGCACTGGTAGCAGAATCAAAACCTGATCTCCTGGCTGAAAGTGGCGTAACCTGGACTTCTTATCATACCAAGTCTTCATCTTCTCCTGAGCAGCTCCTAAATTCTCTCTCGCCAGCTGTAAAGCAGTGGACAGCCGTTCTTTGAACTTCATCACATACTCCAGCAGGTTGACGTCATCTTCCTCCGACAGCCAGCATTCCTTGAGTAGCTTAAGGGGTCCTCTTACTTCATGGCCAAACAGTAGTTCAAAAGGTGAGAAGCCCAGTGATTCATTTGGAGATTCTCTTGCGGCAAACACAACGAATGGAAGACCTTTATCCCAGTCTTTCTGATGTTCCAAACAGTATTTCTTGAGCATCGATTTGAGTGTTTGATGATATCTCTCCAATGCTCCTTGGGTCTGGGGATGGTAAGCTGAAGACGTGATCTGGGTGATGCCCAACTCTTTCAGAGACTGCTTGAAAACATTTGACATGAAATTACTTCCCCGGTCGGACTGTACCTCCTTGGGCAGACAATAATTTGTGAAGAACCCTAGCATTTCCTTAACCACGTTCTTTGCTGAGATATTTCTATGGAATGGCTTCAGGATAACGAGTAGCCATATCAATCAGGGTCAACACATAAGAAAATCCTGAAAAAGTCTTAGGAAGAGGGCCCACAATATCCACCAACACACGGGTGAAAGGCGCCTCAAAAGAAGGAGTGGGAACTAGAGGTGCAACCTTTTCGGTCTGATTAAACTTCCCCACAACTTGACAGGTGTGACAAGACTTACAATACCAGGAAACATCCCTGAAGATACCTGGCCAGTAGAAGTGTTTCAAAATGCGTGCCACAGTCTTCCTCACTCCAAGGTGTCCTGCCAAACTGGAATCATGAGCCACTCTAATGATATCCTGCCTACAAACACGAGGGATGACAACTTGATGTACAACCTCCCATTCACAGTCGGCTGATGCTGTTGGGGGTCTCCACTTCCTCATAAGTACTCCTGACTTTACATAATAACAAGTAGAAGCACCGGCTGACTCTTCTTCACTGTAAGCAGAGTTCAACTCAGGGTCAGCAACCTGCAACTCAACCAACTCTTGACGAGACAAATTATCAACACTACGGGGTACTGCCTCATCTGGTGAGTGGTCCAAATTAGCAAGAAAAGTGTCAGCTAGGATAACATCATCATCATCATTATCCTCTAAATCACCAGTAACTTTAGACTTAGCCCTAGTGACAGCACATGCAGGGAACACATCAGGGACATCACAATCCTGGGACGCAGCCACTGGCTCACTAGACAACTGAGGAGCTGGACACACCCGACTTCCACCAATATCATTTCCAAGTAAGAAAGTTACACCTGACATTGGGAGTGTCTCAACCAACCCAACCATAACGTAACCGTTAACAAAACCAGACTCTAAATTCACTCTGCACAGAGGGACAGAGAAGTAATTATTCCCTACACCTTGTAAGATTACAGTTTCATCAGAGGAATTAACATTAGAGCCTAGAACACTGGTCAGCATAAGGGATTGGCAAGCACCTGTATCACGATATATTTTAACTGATTTCCTGTCATCACTGTCCAGAGGACTGACAAAACCATCAGACAGGAAACTAGCACATGAACTCTTGAGAGTGTCACCCACGTTACTGCTCAAAAGAGGAGCTCCATCATGAGAATTTAAGTTACCCCTCAAAGCAGGTTCAGTTAACTCAGTTAAAGAATTCTGGGAACTCTCAAGGGTGGACACTAGACCAATTGACTGAATATTTAAAGACTCCTTTTTGTTCACATCACGCTGTCTCCTGAAACATCTCTCCGTAGTATGACCAAGCTTACTACAATAAGTACATTTACTTTTCTGAAATCTAGAGGTGAAGCTGGTATTTACTTCCTGAGAAACATCATCTTTATTCTCTTTCCTGTTATCTGTACTCTGAGTAGAGGCAACGTACTTACTCTCAGCTTTCCCTTTTTCTCTAGAATCTCTTGTGAGTGAGAACATATTCATCAGCTAAAACTGCAGCATCAGACAAATTATCTATTCTTTTCTCATCAAGATATAGGCTTACATCTTTATAAATACACCTCTTGAAATCCTCCAGCAAAATCATCTGCTTAAATTTACCAAAATCAGAATCCACATTCTTAGAATTTAACCACTGCTCTAACAGATCTTCTTTGATTTTTGCATACTCAACATGGGATTGTTTATCTTGCTTATAAGTTGTCCTAAATTTTACTCTATAGGCTTCAGGAACAAGCTCATAGGCCTTAAGAATCAAGCTCTTAACTACATCATAATTATCAGATTGATCCTGAGGCAAAGATGCATAAGTTACTTGAGTTTTACCGGTGAGAACAGTTTGAAGGAGTACTGGCCAATACTCCTTGGGCCAATTAAAACCTGTAGCTACCCTCTCAAACAACTGAAAATACTTTGATAAATCAGATTCATTAAAAGGAGGGACAAGTTTAACATTTTTAGCCACATCAAAATCATCAGAGCTAGATGATCCAGTTCCACCTTGTTTCATGCGATACTCATGGTCTGCCTGAATCCTAGCAATTTCAACTTGTGCCTCAGCCTCCTTAGAACGGGCCTGAAATTCAGCCTCCTTAGCACTTGCTTGAAATTCAGCTTCCTTCACACGAGCCTCATGCAGGGCTAGCTGTAACTTAGCTAATTCAATCTGCGTTTGCTCATTTGGAGGAGTTACATTAAACAAGCTTTCATTAATCATGTGAACAATTTGATCTTTAGAATGATGAGAGCAAACAGCAATTCCCAATTGTTGAGCAACAAGCTTAAGTTCATTCTTTGTTCTGTTTTCTATATCACACACTGTTTGCATATTTGACAAAAAATCTTTGGCTTCATCAAGTGTAGTAATAGTAGACATCATGAATAAATCACAGTCACAAAATATCAAGCAATATCCTTATGATAATATCCTGAATATCCTGGCGAGGTCGCCAAATTTATGTTATAGAACAGCGAAAGATAATGTACACATTAAGTGAGAATACTAAAAATCACTACTGTCCCGTAAAGTTCCAGGTTCAAAACAAAAGAGTTAGGTAAAATTACAAGTTAAAGTTTAATGCTCAAACTAACAACAAAACATTCAGGACTCATAAGGATAATGTAATGGCAAAAAACAGGTTAAATATATGGTTAACTGCAATAGCCTCTATTAACACGAAATTAGCAAGAGTAAATTTATCTAAGTCAGCCCTGATAAAATGAAAATACACTGGGTAATGCTCAGTTAATGCAAGATAAATTATTACAGATACAAAATATTATCAAAAATGACTGACAAAAAGAACCTTTACATAAATCACAAAAAAACCTCACTAGGCCTAAGAATTAACCCTATGCTACACAGCACAAGAAAAAAGGCAACAACAGTTATACTCAAATTACACAGCTGCTAGATGGTTGGAGACTTCCTGAGCACTCACAACAATAACTGTACAGGGGAGGACAGAGATGTGAACAAAATGAGGAGCAGATCTAAGTGGCAATGATGCAGAGACTGAGCTCATTATATAGGGGCCAGCAGAGCTTGATAGAACTTGTAAGAAGGACGCGCAAATGAAGCCATGGGGACAAAGAGCTGAAAATCCCGCTCTGAACAACAGAAAGGACGACTTACTCTACTATAACGGTAGAAGGGGGGGACTGAGGCAGAACACGCTCGTGATCAAACGTGTAGCATACTGTGCGTTAAAATTACACAAAGGATGATGAAATCATAGGCTATGTAACAATATATATATATATATATATATATATATATATATATATATATATATACTTACAGTATATAGGTTATATAGGTGGATAGATAGATAGATAGATTAGAGTGGGGGGGCGACACAATATGGCCGGGCTATTGGGTGGTCCTACCACTCTGCGACCAGTTTGTGTTAGGAAGAATTCTGCCACGGTATTCCCTGCGTGTCGTAAAAAAGGAGACTAAACGGGGTAGGGTGAGGAGACTAGGGACCCCCTCCCCTGTTTTTTAGTTTCTACAATGAGACAGTGCATTGAAAGGGATGGGGGATTGAGTTATCCCCATACCCTGAAGATTGGGTCTATGAATGTGCGTGTATGTGGTACAATTGAGGCTAAAAGGGAGTAGATTGGGAGAATGTTTGTGAGAAGAAAGATGGATGTGATTGTTTTGAGTGAAACAAAGATGAAAAGGAAAGGTCAATCTAAGTTTGGAAGTGCGAATTGAAGATTGTCCGGTGGTTGATAGAGGAAGGGCGAGAGATGTGGCCTTGTAAGTGAGCCCGGAAGTGCAGCAGTGTGTGATTGAATGGAAGGAGGTGTCATCGAGACTGATGTGGGTGAATGAGAAATTTTGGCCGTCAGCTGTGGGTATTTGTGAATGCATATGGTCCTGGTGGTGAAAGAGATGCAGAAGAGAGGGAGTCTTTCTGGAATGATGTCGATGAGTGTCTGCAGTGTTTTGGAGCATATGTGAATGTGGTAATGATGGGAGATCTGAATGCTAGAGTGGGAAATGTAGCAGTTGAAGGTGTAGTTGGTATGCATGGTGTGCCTGGAAGAAATGAAAATGGGGAACGAATGATAGGGATGTGTGCTGAGCGAGAGATAGTGATTGGAAATACATTGTCTGAGAAGAAAGATATATATATAAGTATGCATAGATATGACATGACGGTGGAATGGTTGGTGACAGAGCATTGATGGACTATGTGGTTGTGTCCAAGAATATGACAAGAAGATTGCTGGATGTGAGAGTTCTGAGAGGGGTGGGTGGATGAATGTCTGACCATTACTTGGTGAAAGGAAAGTTAAGAGTAGGTATGACGTGGGTGAGAGCTAGGACAGTTAGGTGTGGCAGGGAGGTTTTCAGAGTGAGTGACTTGGATAAAAGAGAGAAAATGATAGAGTATCAGATGATGAATGATGAGTGCAATGCAGTGAAATGTCAGGAAAATGGAAGTGTGGAGGAGTAATGGCAGTTGCTTAAGAGAGCTGTGGTGGGGCACGTGGAAGAGGTGTGTGGTGTGAGTCAAGTGGGTGGTGGTGTAAGAAAGGGAAGTGAATGGTGGTGAGAGGAAGTATGGCTGTGGTTGAGAGGACGTGCATATAAAGTGTGGCTGCAGAGGAAGGAAAAGGTGTCATATGAATGGTATAAAGAAAAGAGGAATAGGGCGAGAAGGGCTGTGCGTGATGCTAAAGTGGCAGCAGGTGAAAGGTGGGGTAGGCGGTTGACTGAGAATTTTCGACAGAAAAAGAAAATGTTTTGGAAGGAGGCGAGATATGTGCGAAAGGGAGAGTCTGAGAAGGATGAGTGAGTAAAAGCAGAGGATGGAAGGATGTTAATTGAGATGGATGCAGTAAGGAAGAGATAGACAGAGTATTTTGAAAGATTGTTAAATGAAGAGGAGGAAAGGAAGGCTGAGATTCTGAGAGAGAGAAGGGTGCAAGGAATAAATGTGTTAGGAGAGTTGAATAATTTTTGGATCACTCCGAAGGAAGTGCAGGAGGCAGTAAAAGAGATGAAAGCTGGAAAAGCTGCAAGTATGGATGGGTGTGCTGTGGAATGCCTGAATGGTGGTGGAGCAACTACTGTTGAGTGGTTAGTATTGTGAGCGGTATAGTGCCGATTGACTGGGCAAGTGCTGGTGTGGTTCTGTTGTATAAAGTTAACTAGCAGATTTCTCACCAATGACCCCCCCCCCCCCACCCAATCCTGGCAGGTTTTCATTTTTTTTTTTTTTGGCTCAAACCTCAGCTTTTTATGAGAAACATTAGAAAATACCAAAATAAGTGCTTACCTGAGTTTATAAGTGCGCTATACAGGTCTCCCTCCGAACACCTGGTACCGTTTTCTCTGGGTGCACTCTGCTGCTGTCACGTTTTCTATGGTAAGGGTAACTATTGCAACCCACTCATAATAGGTAGATATTTGTTCATTTGGTTCGAATTTATATGTAGTACAAGAATATATTGGTTTTCACACAATAATATAGGCAATATAAGTGTTGTGTCACTCACCGAACACATCAAAATCGCCAAATTCTTGCACAGTTGACTCACTATGACCGTTGCTTCAACTTACATTCTATTTTTCTACTTACATTATACTTTTCCACAAACATTACACCATTTTGCACCTTATATAACTGTTATCACATATTTACAGGCCTTACTATTGCAGTGAGCATCATGTCTTTACTGGGTCACTGCTAGCACGTGAGTTGCTGAGACAATGGCGGGTGGGGGTCACATAGGATCAGGCAGCGTTGCTGCCTGGCGGCTGGTAGAGGAAGGTCTCCCACATATGCGTACCAAAAATCACCAGCAAAACTTGAAAAATATGCAAATGACGGACCTCCCAATTGCAGAACAACGGTATGTCATTGGGACTGAGTGTGAAAAAATGTTGTGACGTACCCATACGTTGTCGGGACACCGTGGGTAAAGGGTGATAAGTATGAATGTACTAGCTTTAGGGGTATAAGTCTATTGAGTGTTGTAACCTAGATAACATGTATGATAAACTGCTAATGAAAGGAGTTAGAGACAGTACAGAGGAAGTGATTGGTGATGAGCAATGTAGCTTTAGGAGGGAGAGGGGATGCATGGATCAGGTGTTCGTTGTGAGACAGGTGTGTGAAATGCATACAGTGAAAAGTTAGGATGTGTTTTGGGCATTCATGGAATTAGAAAAAGCATATAGTAGAACTGATAGGGAGGCTTTATGGACTGTTTTAAGATTGTATGGACTTGATGGTAGGTTATTAAAAGGAGTGAAAAGTTTTTATGTAAATAGTAGAGCATGTATAAGAGTGGAAATACTGTGAGTAATTGGTTTCCCGTGAGACTGGGGCTGCAGCAGGGATGTGTGATGTAGCCTAGGTTGACAATATTTATTTGGATGGTGTTGTAAGGGAGATGAATGTGAGAGTGTTAGGTGGAGGTTTGAGTCTGGTGAATGCTGATGGCAGAGTGGAATCTGAAGCAGCTGCTGTTTGTGGATGATTCTGCACTGGTGGTTGATTCGGAGGAGAGTATGAGACAGTTGTTAGAGGAGTTTGGAAGGGTGTGTGAAAGGAGGAAATTGACAGTAAATGAGAATAAGTGTGCGAGGTTGGTAGATAGCAGGAGGATGAATTCAGTTTTAACAGTGAGTTGCTTGCGGATGTACAGTGTTTTAATTATTTAGGGTCACATGTTGTTGTGGATGAAAGAATAGATGTAGAAGTGAAGTTCAGAATGAATGAAGTAGGAAAGGTGCTAGGAGGAATGAAAAAAGTGTTTAGATGTCATTTGCTCAGAATGGATGTAAAAAGAAGGCTCTATGAGGGTACAGTGGTACCGACTGTATTATATTCGGCTGAAACATGGAATATGGGTGTAGCAGAGAGGAAAAGTTTGAATGTAATGGAGATAAGGTGTCTGAGGATTATGTGTGGAGTGACGCATATGGATCTAGAGAGAAATGAGGAAGTGCGAAGACGAACTGGAGTTGTGGGGGAGATGACTGATCGCGTGGAGCAGAGGGTGGTTTGCGATATTTTGGGCATATGGAGAGAATGGATGAAGAGTGACTGGTGAAAAAAAAAAAAAAAGATAACTGGATCGGATGTGAGAGGTGTGAGGCTGAGAGGAAGACCACGAATAGGATGGATGGATAGTGTGAAGAAAACGTTAGATGTGAAAGGGATGTTTGTTGAGCATGGAAGAGTGGCTGTGCGTGATAAGAATAATTGGAGAGAAATTGTGAATGAATAAATGGTGACACTTCGTTGAGGGGATATTCTCCCGCATATGGTCTGATCAGCTGATTTGGCCAGGTGTGGGTAAGCGGACGGGTCCTTTATGATGTGGCAGGAGTAAACCAGCTCTGCTGTCGGGTCCTGCTGGGGATGTCTCTCATTGCACTGCACAGCTGACCCTTGTACGGTATAGTGCGGTGAGGATATGTCCCTTCTTCCCTTGCGGCTAAGATACGAATTAATGTGTGTGTGTGGATAAGTAAATTGGGCATGTGTCGTCTTGCCTCAGCTACCTCCCTTTCTCTGGAGGAAGCACTCTAGGTTTATATATATATATATATATATATATATATATATGCATTTCACCCACTCATTCTGTAACCATTCTCAAGGAAATGATTGCATCAATGGTCCCTTTATCCTTTCTGAACCCACAGTCCTCTTGTGTCTAGGACCAAGTCATTTTGACCGTCTGGATGGCAGCCCTGGGCAATCAACGTTTCCTCTCCTAAAACCTACCACTGAGCAGTCAAAACAAGCATTATTTACTGGTGTAAGGGAGCAAGATGCTGGCACATGATTAGTCTTCTTATAATAAACACAGGAAGTTTTCTTTGGAGGAAGCTTAAGGATTTTCATTTCTTGAGTCAGGTTGTTAAGTTCTCGTTCTATTTTTTCAGACCTACCTGTTCTTGGAGGCATTGTAACAGCTGGCTTCGATGGTGTCACCGGAGCCTTATTTCTCCTCGCACTCACTCGTATGATGTCCATGTTAGCTAACAGCACTAGTCTCCTCTCATTCTCAACCCGTTTAAGAAACTCATTTAAGGAGACAGTGTCAAAGAAATCACTAAGTTTGCACCGGGCATCTCAGGAAGTCCCTGGAATGATTTTTTTTTAGTTAATTTTTCTGCATCCGGGATGGATTCTTTTGAGAATTTGATCTCTACAGCGGCCAGGTTACAGTTTAATCTGTTCAAAGTTGTTCTGAAACTTTCCTCTACATCTTACGTAATTTCTTCAATAATTTGCCAAGCTCCTGTAAAATTAGGAGTACTATAAAACTTAGCACACAACACAATGTTGAAATCACTTCATGCAAAGATTGTTTCCTGCTTAACAAGATTATAAATTAAGGTACGCTGCGGCTTGTCAACTCCAGTTTGAGTAACTTTCAACCTTTCCTCATCAGATGTCACACGTGATTCAATCTGCCCATATAACTTTGCCAGGGTACTTTCAGCTTCGATTCCATCTAAATCAGTTTCATTTACCATGGCAATGTCACTATAGTAAGTCTAATAGCGGGTCATAGGGGCAAGGGAATACCTGGGTGCGGAGATTGATAAGGGAGAGAGTGAGCTGATATAACTGATGGGAGGAATGGATTAAGATTAGTTTGGTTAGGATTAGGGGCTGAAGGTGAGTGGTTCTGCGATGCACATTTTAATTCTAACATTTCATCCCTCAGTGTTAAGCAAGATTTGTTGTTCGCTTACAATTTGCGTCACATTTATTATGAAAGCATGCTGTGCATCAGTCCTGATGTCCTGAAGGTCATACTTAGCTCCCCTGAACTGAGGGTCATCGACTCCATCTGCCATTTTGACTTAAATAAACAAACAAAAATGACACAGATGAAACAAGGGAAACAAAAGTCTACAGGGTAGCTGGCAATTCAGTAGGAATGTACTGATTGTTACTTGTTAAGCACACTAGGGTTCGGTGGGAATCTTTAAGCCTTGAAACAGAGCAAAATTCACAAAAACTGTATGCAGTAGGCTTAAATCATCCCATGAAGCTGCCACCAAAATGCACAGGCCGAAACATTCACATTCAATTATGGAATTAGTACATTCAAGCTTATGAATATATTATAATCATGAGACCTCTGTGGACTAAAAATAGACCCAGTATAAAGATGTGTCCACACTGTAACTTGGTAAAGGGCTTAGATATCATACGTGGTAGTGCTAACCCTTCAGTTTAGTACGAGACACCAAATTCTTGACCCTATTGAGGAGTTTCTATTTACGTTTTCCAGGAAGATTGGCATGGTCGTGAGGGATGTCAACGAAATACATTAAAGTAGATGGTGGTCCTTTATCAACCCGCTGTATCCCCATACATACTAATTGGCATAAGAGAGATTGGACTTGTTCCACGTCAGGGCAAGGCTTGAAAAGTATACCCGAGGAAAGTTCCGCCTTCTACACCTGGCTGCCAGTTCGGATCGGACCTTTATGTTTGAGACATCCACTAGTGAAGTAGTAGCCAGCCTCTCAAATGTTTGGTATTATTGTGTGGGAGGGGACAGGTTAAGGGAGTTGGAAGGCTGGTGGAGCTAATTGTTCCTACCCCTCCCTCTTCCGTCCCCATCCTTCTCACACGGGTAGGCCTAGCAGATTGATGAATATTGGCTACTGCTTCGCTACCATTTGTCTCACATTTACTATTTCGAAGTGATGAGCGAGTGTACAACGCGGAACTTTCCTCGAGTGTACACAAAAACTAGACAGTGGCCTTGCTGGACCCAGTCTCAAAGTCGAATACTATGTCAGAATTTGGTTGAAGTCCACTCCCAGACTGACACCTCTGACGTGTTGAAACTTTCAGGAGGTTTCAAAGAAATTACTGAGGTGAAATTAGTATACTTAATGTGAAAAACAGAAACTTTCAAATGAATATTTCAAAGAAACAAGGTAATTCAGCTGCAATTTGACCGCCCTAACATCTATTTATTAGAGTGATACTGCGCAGGATAAGAACTCATCACCCTTATTTCATAAGTACGAAACAGTTTTTAGTATCAGAATGGTGTAAGAGACTGCTTAGTTTTACCTAGAGTGGCAATGGGCTGATACAGATGTTATGTATTTCTTCACACATCTCACAATTTTCATGGCAGTTGTCACTTTCAGAACATTACTAATGTAGGTCTGATACTATCAAAATACCTTTTATGGGTTTAAAAGTCGATGTACGAGCTCATAATGGAGTTGGGAGAAGAAAAAGTTACAGGTTGAGGGGACACGGTGTCGTCACTTAAAGACCAAAACACAGAGTGAGAGTCACTCCCCTCAGGGAAACGCTGTATCCTCCCCTTGAGGGACCTTAATGATAAAGCTTTTAAACCGTCAATTATGTTTCCTTTTAGGAATATGGATGAGTATTACAAAATATATATACGAACACATTGGTCATACATTAGTCTCAAGTGTCATCGTTGAAGTGAAAAAATAAATACTGAATCAGTGTAAAGAGTACATGACAGCATGGCAAAAATGTATAAACACATGGGATATTATGGTGTATAGAGTAAATATATTACTGGCTTTTATTTTCAACCTGTATACTGGCTAGGTTGGTGAGGCAGGTTAGGGGATGTTGCGTGATTATTCCCGCAAAATATTTTGTCCATAATTCATTATCGTAAATATACAAATAGTGATTTGCACATGTTTCGCAACCTTTCAATGATATCTTACAGTCCAATAATCTACTCTGAATTACTTTTATTTTTTCTTCATATGTTATACAACATAACAGTAATATTAGTTTTATTCCCCCCTTCCACCCTTCTTTTCATTAAAGTCTATAACCAAACCCATCTTAACCCCACATCACACCAACTCTCAAATTCACCCATCCTTCTAATCCCCAGTCCTCTCATCTGTGTATGATTCGAGGATCCACGTTTCGAAACCCCGGGGAATTTACCGCGTGCGCAAGGACAGCGTTGGCAGCACTATATGTTAAAGCTGGAAACTTGGTCAGCTGTACAGTCCCAGCTATGGCGTACGGTTGTGAGAACTGGCAAGTGACAGTTTGAGACAAGCACTGTGTGTAACCGCCTCTAAGGGTACTGTAATATAAATCGTGAGGTGGTCCCAAGAACAAAAAATCTTTTTTCATCTTATTGAGACTAAGGAAGTGCCGAAAATGTCAAGTATCACTTTATAGCTGCGCTCCAAAAGGCTTGTCAGATGATTTCTTTGTTCGTTTTTTTTTTTTTTTTATCTCGAGATGATGTTCATCAGCATGGGAAAGACTTTTCGAGGTGGAGGGGTACACCTGACTGCCTTAACCTATTAATATGATAGGCCTTTCCTGACTCAGTTTTCATGACAGAATAAAGTTTCTGCAGATATAATCCACCAAAAGTTTAGCACTGAAGGTGTAAGATAAGTTTCAAGAAACGGCTGGATTTATTAAACTAGTCGGATGTTCTCTGTGATACATACTGTAGTCTCTGATGGTCGAGTGAATCTATGGCAAGATGATTATATTAAGCAAAGAGTGAACCACAGAAGTCTGAGTTTTATATTGTCATAATTAACTGTCTTCTGGTAAGAATAAGTCTAGCAACTAAAGATACATGACTGTTGACGAAAGCTCACGAAAAAAAAAAAGTCTAAAAATAAACTGGAGTGATTTTCATGAAAACCAATTTCAGTGACCACTGTCACCCTAACTGGTAGTGCATTATTGATGAGGGTGGCAGTGACCAGCGAAACTGTTTGGATATTGTGGAATTATCATATTCTGCTTTTATACTTGTTTTGTTGTAGGATATTTTCCCTCATAACTGGAGTCACATCATTGTGATATTTATCACAGACGACAGTTTTATTAAACTGAGTTAGTTATAGGGGTCATAGGAACGTATGTGGTACATCTGTCACCTGTAAATCTCTCATGCCTAAGTCAAATTTTGTGTTTTATTTTGATAATGACAGAAGAATAAAATCAGATGAGACAGCCACGGAAACGTGAATGTTAATATTGTTACCTATTACCAACTTATGGTCAGGGAAACCATAAGTATATGCTCCAGCTAGAACTGTCCAGTTACATTCGATTTAGAGTGAGCCATGGAAGTCTGACTTAATAGATGTTACTAGTAACCCTTTCACAATTGTGATAACTTGAGCATTGTATTCCCTTAAACACAGTATAATTAAGTTCGCATGAGTGAGTCACGGGAGTCGGAACGTTAATGTCGGCACCACTATTTCTCCCATGGTCGGGATTCCTCTGATAGACAATTCACACAAAGGCTAGATTTACTGCGCTCAGCTAAGAGTGAGTCATATGAGCCTGAGACTGTTGACTCATTATTTATGCACAGGGAAGCCAAAATAACGGGTTTCAGAGTGTGTACATGCGCGTGGGAGTGAGACCACTGGTATAAACTGAGAGATGGAAAGCTGAGGGTGGCCGTGTGGAGACTGACGTGAGGGAGGGTGGAGACTCCCAGGTGTGGTCCTGTCCTCACCACGAAAGTACGCACATACAATCATCAGTCTCGTCCTTGTGAGTATCGGCCGTTTTACTAACCCTTGCAGTACGGTGTTGCTCTTTTCTTCTAGTTCCTTTTTGTTACTGTAAAAGATTTCATGTAGTTTATGAAATATCTAGTGGACGGGTTAATTAAGGCTATCACTAACTCCTCAGTTTTAACAATCAACCCTAAGCTTAATAAAATCATCAGGTGATTTCTTGATGAACATTAAATAACATCATCGGACTGAATGGTAAAAAATAAAAAAAACTCGAAGGGGTATACAACTCTTCAGTTTGTGGTGATTAATTTGTATACATCCGCGAGGAATCAAAATGGTTAGTCTTCCTTCACTGTCATAGTGTAATTAGCAGTGAGGCAAGAATATAAAACGTCTTCATTTTTCCATTAAAAATTGATGCTAAAAGTTGGTGTCAGCAATCTCAGGTTTAATGATACGGGATATGACTTTCGGGCAAATCCCATTATAGCGTACCGTGCATAAATCAAAACCGTCGAGAATTTTCTCTGTAATTTTTGTTGCCTCTAGACGTTATGAATTAATATGGGAAATTCTTCCTGAACTGGAGAGCTTAGTTACAGGCCTCGTTTACACATTCATTACAAAATATGTTCCCTAAACTGAATAAATACATTTGTAAAGTGTAAGTTTAAACCATATAAAACGTACCTATAGGAGTTTAAACCATAAATCGTGAAAGGAAAACAACCGGCAAATTTTGATGATAACATCTATAGCACATGAAGATAAAAAGAACTCTGATCTCTGTGCATCATTGCTGACTGACTGGGCTCGTTTACATGGCATAGAAGCAGATGACATAACAACAAAAGAAACTCCATGCAAGTAAGAAAATAGTAATTTGCTTTCCATTAGATATATAAGATTGAAACATAGGTCTCTGGCAGCTATTTTTTATGCAAGGAAGAAGGAACCAGAGGCCAAAAGACCGCAGTTAAATTGCTCCATCCAAGAAAAAATGAATCCAAGATAATAAACAGCCAAATTCAAGATCCGTTCATTACCCGTTCCAGCCCCGGAGGGGCTTGAGGACAGGTATTATTTTCACTCGGTTTGTCTGTTTGTTTGTATGTATGTCTGTCTGTTAACAACTTCAGGTGAAAACTACTGGTGCAGTTTTGACTAAAATTACAGGGATGATGGGCTATGACCATCTGATCACCTGTTTAAGTTTTGGATCAAATTGGGCCCAGGCCTGGGCTGCAGGCCCAAGAAAATGTAAGATTTTTTTTTTTTTGCCATAACTCCTTTAAGATTCGTCATATCGACATGAAACCAAATACTAAAGGCGCATCTTTCAAATCCGCATCCTATAACATACTTCATTACATCAGGGGGATCACCCCCCAGTTAGTGAAAGGGAGTCAATGTCAGGTGGGTGAAGCCTAAAATTTCAAATGGGCATTATATCGTCAATTTTTACTCTGCTTACTCCAAATTTGACATGTGACATCTTTGACTAGATATCCTGTTGTGTTTATACGTCAACACTAAAATGATTGCCGGGGACGAGTTTGCTGTGTCTTGGCACCGCATCTTGTTTCGAGATGTTTAGATGCACTGCGTTTAAATGACTGGAGGCCATAAGCAGTAGAAAATGCAGACAGAAGAAGACAGCTCCAGAGATGACCTGTTGCATACATGAACGAGTGGGAGCACCGGTTAACTTGTGCATTAGTGTTTGACAGAAAAGTAATGAGAATTTGCTGCTAAGAGGGTGCTATGTGTCCACCATATTGGTGGAGGAATGGAAGCAGAGAGTTCAGAGGAGGAGAGACAGGGGTTGAAGGGAGCCAGTAAAAGGAGAAGAATTAATGAGACGAAACGCCTTTGACTCCAATTTGTTGAGAAGAGCTGTACAGTATGTGGAGAGCCTCTCCAAACATGAAAGTTGTACTCTGCACAGAAGGGGACATAACCCGAGTATAAAGCCAATAACTGTGTATGGGTAAAGAAGGCACAGAGTAAACTTAGCACACCTAATCTCTTGGAAGTATATTTTACGAGAGGTAACATCTTTCCAAGATAAATCTCGAGAGAATGATGCCCCAAGAATGTTCAAAGATGAGGGTTGAGTTTTTTTTTTTTTTTTTTTTTTTAATAAAGGATAATCCTGTGGTAGATTTTGATAAATTGAAACATGGGAGAACCGAGATTATTTATTCATTAAAAACAATAAGATTACTTTTACCTCAATCAGAGATATGAACCAAGTCAGACATTATGTATGCCTTAGCCTCATTCCTTGTTTGTTAAAGTAACTGCTGAGATGGATACTATGGAAAGTGGATGAGCAGATGAAAGGTGTAGTCATCAGCACATGAATGAATAAGGTTAGATATACACTTTGAAAGGTCAATGACTAATTGAAGGAAAAAAGTTGGGGATAGTACACAGCCATGAAAAACACCACAACTGATAGCCCTAGTGGAAGAAAGGTGGTCATCTACAACAGCTTCTATAGAACAACCATAAAGGAAGCTAGAGATTAATCACTGATAGAAGGATAGAAACCGTAAGAAGGCAGCTTCCAAATTAAAGATGTATGCTAGATTCAATTAAGAGCCTTTGAGATGTCATTACAATGGCAATACTTTCGCCAGAGTCCAGAAAGGAGGATTTCCAGGAGTCTGAAGGGAAGGAGAGAAGATCGCCAGTGGAGAGTCCCTGGTGGGACCCTTACTGCCGATCAGAACGATGGTTATGATTCGAAAGTGCTTTAAATTTTTTAAAGAACAGATTCAAAAACTTTAGAAATGCAGGGTGTTACAGCAATTGGGCAATAGTTAGAGGGATGGTAATGGTCAACCTTCTTTGGGACATGCTGAATGAGAGCAAGCTGCCAACAAGAAGGAAAGGTACAAGCACAGAAGCACAGATCTTGAGGACAACAATAGGGACTCCATCAGGCCAATATGCCTTGTTAGTTTTGAGGCCAGTGATGGCAGAAAACACATCAATGGAAGACATTTTAATGTCAGCCATGGAGAAAGTCACGGAGAGGGGGGGGGAGTGATGGAGTAACAGCACTTGAATCGTCTAGGGTGAAAATGAAGGAGAAAGTCTGAACAAAGAGTTCTGCTTTATCAGTAGAAGAAACAGCTACAGAGTAATCATAGTGGAAGACAAGAGGGAAGGATGATGAGGAAAAGTTGTTAGAAAGGTTTTTCGTAAGATGTCAGAAGGAGTGGGAAGAATTTGAGTTAGTGAGTTCATAGCATTTAGTACGAATGAAATTATTTTTAGCAGGGTAAAAGACGTACTTGGCATGATTCCAAGCAGAAATATAAAGTTCCAGGCAGAAATATAAAGGAGTTGAGATTCAGGGGTGGGATGGCCTCGGTACCCTTTAACGGCACTCTCCTTGTTGTGGACAGCATTAGAAAAATCGTGGGTATTTTTATCATAGTCAAAGGATGAGAGAAAGGAATGTATGTTTCCATGCCCGAGAGAATAAACTCTGTACTGAATGAGGCACAAACAAATGGCCCTTAGCCATGGAAGCAGCAATCATTCCAAGAAAAATAAAAGATGTACTGCCTGAGGGCCTCCTAATCAGCAGCTCCAAAGTGACAAAGCTGCCTCCGCTTTACTGGAGTGATAGGACAGGTTAAGGTGATAAGATTGTGATAAGAGAAGCCCAATGGAGGGAAAAGATTAACAGCATAAGCAGAAGGATTAGTCTTAAGAAAAAGGTCAAATATTTTGGAACTCTCCCCAAAGCAGTCAGGGATATCAGTGGGATGCTGTGCAAGCTGCTCTAGGTCATTAAGGATAGAAAAGATGTAGGGTTGTTCACCAGGTGGATCAGTTAGAGAAGAAGAGAGCCAGAAGAGGTGATGAACGTTGAAATCACCTAGAATGGAGATTTCAGAGAGGCTAGAAATTGATAGGATATGTTTCATCTTAGAAGTAAGATAGTAATAGAATTTTTCATAGTCAGTAGAGTTAGTGGACATGCAGACAGAACATATATATTTAATCAGAGAGTGACAGTATAACAAAAGCCAGAGAGTAGAGAATTCAGAAGATTCATGTTCAGGAAAACGAGATCAAGATATAATGCATACATATACACAACAGCCACCTGTGGCTTTGAAGTGAGTAAAGAGGAAGTAGGAGGGTACAGAAAATGGTTTGCTATCACTCACCTCAGACAGCTGAGTCTCAGTACGGAAGAGAAGTGAGGTTTAGAGGAAGAGAAGAAATGATCAACAGAGAGAAAATTAGAGAGGCCTAGAATGATGCCGCAATGAAGTGAGTCAGACAGTAGTTCCAAGCATCTCTCCTGGCCGTGGCCTGGAAAGGGAAAAATGATGGGGACTTTTATGGTCCCCCTCCTCCTTGGGGAGTCTGAGGCTGGGTATTGAGATGCCTTTTTTTTTTTTTTTTTTTTTTTGAAAAAGAAGTGTGGTTTGTAAGCCCATGTAGTTTGGTGTTGACAGTTGGAGGAATTTGTATAGGAGATTATGCTGGTCTACGCTTTGTGTTACTGAAGCACTGAGAAAGTTCAGCAAAAGGAGATGGTCAGAAGCCAATCTCGAGGACTGATGAAACTGGAGCTCCAACTTCTCCTGTCATCAGCTTTCCATCCACCTTGGAAGTACTACCCTGTTCGACTGGTGCTACAGTCTACTCCCTATAAAAAGATGCTTTGCCTCATTATGTGATATACAGAAGCAAACACATGAAGTTAATCAGCATCTCATGAAAGGGTTTGGTGGTCGAGAACGGAAGCACACACAGCCCGCAATCGAAAAATTTTTGGTTTAAAATCCGGGCCAGCCATGAGATATTTGGCCAAGGTCTTGTTTTCCGCAGCCTGTTCGTGCTTAGAACAGAAAGAGGGGTCTCGTTTGCAGGTTTGAGAATCTGAGGGTCACAGTTTGAGGGAAGATTGGAACTAAGCAAATTTAAATGTCTACCTTAATGATATTCGGTTAGTTCAGAAAGTTTAGTCAATTTTTCTTCTTTGAAGATAAGAGCCACCGCAGTAGTAGATGTTATCTTATTTCACATGAGGTTTTCATATGGTAAGACATCAGGAGAGGATGCAAGAGAAGTGATTAGAATGTGAAATACTGGGCCCATACTTACAAAAATATGTAGTACTGCAAACTACACTTAGGAAACGATATTTTTCATGAGTTGCACTTAATACCGGAGAGAATACTTAAGTGAAACCTACCAACCTACTACCGTTTCTAAGCACTCCTTACAACCTACGTTCAGTTCTTCAGTACTCTTTACAAAGTACTTACTGTTCCTAAGTACTCTTTTCAGACGACAAATTTGAGTAACTACGATGAGGCTACTTAGATGCATCTCATTTTACTCATTCGAGATACCACTCAGCAAAAATAACAAAAGAGAATGTGAGAGTCAATATATTATAGGGAAACAGGAAAGGGAAGCCATTCTGACATATGTATGACGTTTTCAGCTAAATATGTACAATTCAGGTCATGTTGGAATAATAAAACAATAGGAGTAGATTATTTTGGAGTGAGATGCTGTTACGCCGCGGATAAGCACAGCGTAGGCAAGATCACTAGCGCTGAAATGAAAGTATTTACAGTACTGAGTTACTTAGTCAAGGAAAAAGCGCAGTTGTTTAGTGGTGATAACCCTTGACTTTTGTATGTTCTCTCCTCGCGTTCTGTGGTGCAATTCTCCTATAAAGCAAAGAATTTCCAGTAGAGATCTCTTCGTAAGAAGGTTTACTCTGTTCTCGTACAGCTTATTTAACAAAATAGTTATCAAATATAACGGGGCTTGTGTTGTATTAGTTGCGAATGCTGTGGCTATTTCGTAAAAAAAAAAAATGCAATTAGATAATAGTCGGCCACACGAGCCAGACAATAATCTTGTGTCAAGATGCAAGCGATTCGCGAATAAATTTGTCCTAAAGTATAGCTACAGCTGTGTCCCATGATGATCGTTCTTTATAACCTTCATTCAGTAAATATGTGCTTATGTAAAAAATAATCGGCAAAGATCTCGTAAGAATACAGTACGAGAAACCCATCATAAGCAAACCCAAACTACCCATGTTATGACGGGGATACGACCTGTCGTTGAGGTTGGGTTGTGAATGCGATTCATTATGAATTTTGTCATAAAATTTAGCCCTAGTTGTGCCTTACTGTAACTACTATTTATCGGATTCATTCAGTATATATATATATATATATATATATATATATATATATATATATATATATATATAGTATATGCAAAATAACCACAGGAGAAACAGAAGGAGCGACAGTGAGTAGTTTCGTATATTACATCTTCAGAGTGAGACAGAAACGTAAGGGTAGAGGTCTTTTATGCACACCCGCAGCAGGGAGTGGCACACAGAACAAAGGATGACCTGAATTTTTACCTGCGGCTTAACTTATGGTCACCTGCAGCACGGAGTGACACAACAAAGGATGACCTGAATCTAAAAATGGATGATGCACAGAACAATTGGTACCTACCTTTTTTCTTCCTTAGGGATGCACGTGACAAAGGGGGAGGGGAGGAGGAGGGGAGGAAAGGGAAGGGGGAGGGAGGGGGAAGGGGTTGGGGAGGAGGGGAAGGGGGAAAGGGAGAGGGGGGAGGGAGGAGGAGGAGGAGGGGATAAGTACTGCTGCTTAACTTAAGACCTGGAGGATTAATGCTAGGTGTGTCCCACACAGGTGTGACTACACTACCAGGAGACTACAGGAAACAATCAGTTGTTAGTCTGGAGGATGCTGCTTTAAAATTTATTCAGATAACAATTTATCACACTTAAAATGACCATAGCTCATGTTTACATTCTTTTCATATGTGCCAGAAATTAGACAAGATTCTATTACATTTCTTTCATCTAAGCTATTTGATCTTGCTAGAATCTTAGAGCCTGCCCAGTCAATATGGTGATCACTGGATGCTTTGTGCTGAAATAAGCCACTGCTCTGTTGGGCTGTCCTTACACTATATTTATGCTGTGAGATTCTAATTTCCAAATCCTTTCCTGATTGTCCTATGTAAAATTTGTTACAACTTTTACACGGGATTTTGTAAACAACGCCTGAATTATAGAATGAGCTGTTCTTGATGAGGGATTTTTTGATGGTGTTCACATATTTGAATACTACTTGTACATTAAGTTTCTCCAGTATGTGAGCAACATCAAGAAAATTTTCATGGAAGGGAAGGACAAGGGTTCTTTGAATATTCTGGCGATCTGGCTTATTAGTTTTCCCTTCCAGGAATCGTTTCTTGGCTGTATTGTGGCACTGAGTTAGTATACTCTGTGGATATTTTAGCTTCTTTCCAATGTTCTGAATCATTTTTAGTTCATCTAAAAATTCTGGGTCTGAAATTCTATAGCCCTTAAGTACATGGATATGAACACAGACCTTTTTACATTAATGTGATAGTTTGAATAATAATGCACATATGACCTAATATTTGTAGGTTTCCTGTATTCCTTAGTCTTCAGAACATTTTGATCCCTGATAACTTTTACATCCAAAAATGGCAATTCATTATCCATTTCCATTTCATGAGTAAACTTAATCGATGGAACTAACGAATTTAATTTCAGGAGAAAGTCATCAATGGGATGACTGTTAGGCCAGAAGCACAGGATATCATCAACGTATCGGAGCCAAACTATGTTTTGCCCCTTCACGGAGGTCAGTAAGTGTTTCTCAAAGTCTATCTATCTATCTATCTATTGCCAGACGCCTCAATCCCGTTTGGGGTGGCCACAAACAAATCGCCTCCACGTCGCCCTGTCCCCCGCCATTTCACTGCCCCGCTCCCAACTCACACACCCCTCTCTCATATACCTCTCCACTCCATCTCTTCATCTCATTCTCGGCCTCCCCCTCCCTCTTCCCCCCTCCACCTCACATACACTCTCTTCGCCAGTCTTTCACCCTCCATCCTCTCCACATGGCCAAACCACCTCAGTGTATTCCTCCTAACGCTTCCTATCACATCCACATCCACACCACAACGCTCCTTTATATCCTCATTTGTTAGCCTGTCTCTCCATGTAACTTCACAGGCTCCTCTTAAATAACTCATTTCCACTGCTCTCACTCTTGACTTGGGTCCTTCCAGCAACGTCCAGGCTTCACTTCCATACGTTAGAGTCGGTATCACAATACTGTCATGTAGTAAATTTTTCACGTCCATGCTCACTTCCCTGCTTCTTATCACGCTTTCAAGGAACCAACAACCTTTCTTCCCTGCTGTACCCTTTCAAGCACTTCACCCTCCAAACCTCCATCCTTACTCATCACACTGCCCAAGTACTTAAACGTACTCATATTTTCCAATCCCTCACCATCCTGTAGTGCCACAAAATTTAATATTCATGTATGTGTTTAGAGGTACTGTAATTTTTAAGTTAGATAGGGTGTAACCTGAATACTAGTCTATAAATTCCTATCCTAAGTAGTAATTCATATGTTAATAATTGACGTAGGGTTAACTTTATTTTTATATGTATGTATCTCTGTATCTATGCATTGGGTGATGTAATTGTGGATGTTGAGCTACGGGAATTCCTCCGTCTGGTCGAGTAATGAATAACAGATGCGTGCAGCTTTTCTCCTTGTTTGTGCGTCGTTGTTGGGCGCCGAGTTTAAACCTTAAACAGAGTAATGATGAGTATACAATTCCTTCCGTATCCTAGTTGTGAAATGCTTACTAATGAAGCTGCTAGAACCCAAATATGTAAGATTAACAGTCAAAAAGGCCTAAATAATGTCATTTGTGAGGATTTAATAGTCCCAATTACCTTAACCGTCACTAGATGGCATAGGCTGCCCCAAAATTCAAGGCGGGATAGTGGTAAATTCAGTATCTAAATTAAGTAAGGATTCAATCCCAAATTTTCCCCAATCCAATCAAAAGTCCTGGCGTCATGGGTACACTGCTAAATAAATTGTGAAGAGAATTGAAACCCACCATATTTCAAAAACACCACCTCATTTGACCTAGCAGTGGCGTCTCGGGCATACCCGGGAAGCCAGACTTGCTGCCCAGACGTCGTGTATAATGGACGTTGGTTCAGGTGAGCTGTCCACATTTCTCCTTTTCCCCCCCTTTTTTCTTTGTTTAATCCTTACTTGGCATGGACCATATGAAGTAATATTGTTGAAAGCTTAACGTAGAATTGCTGCCCAGACGTCGTGTATAATGGACGTTGGTTCAGTCCCCAGACACCGGTGACGTCAGAGTGAGCACGAGGCCTTCACGTGGTATTGTCCATAGACTCGTCTACATACACACATTACACTACCCATGAATTAATTTTATAAACCAAATATAATTGAAATGGTATCATTGATCTATCAAGTGAACTTTTTTTTGCAGATAAGGATTAGAAAGTTACAAGTGATGTGATCTGGTAATGGAAAAGCATAATTCAAATCCATTAACCGTTTTCTTTCTCTTAAATTAATGTTAGAAAATTAGGAGCGTGAAAGGGAACTTAGTGGTTGTGAGCAATAATGTAATTTTTGAATTGTACCTCGAGGCTAAACAAGCCCGAGTGATTATGTATTCTTGGTGATTATGCAATTTTTGAATTGTTCCTCGAGGCTAAACAAGCCCGAGTGATTATGCATTTTTGGTGATTATGTAGTAATGACGATTATGAACTATTAATAATTCTGAATTGATAGTGTTTGTGGATTATAGAGAATTACATGATGAGAGTATACTATACGGACGAAATAGAACACGAGTAATTATTTTTATTGGTTCGAGGCTATGCCAGCCCGAAAAGACAACCCAAGCTCGTAAAAAGGTCCCTGTCTTGAGGCTATTGTCGAGCCCAAGAATAACTGACAAAAAGAAAGTAAGGTACAATGACCCCAGAAATCGCTTGTATGTACCAAATTGTTTTCGCCTGGTGACAATGTTGGAGGAATGATCACCCAAACCATGGTTTTAATGTACAATCTTCTTTCATATGACAAAGGGTCATGTAATTAAAAATGTCTTTTGAAAACCAGCATAAAAATTATTAAAGTAGAGTAAAGTATATGTCATTTTCTTTCTTGGTGTACCTAATCAAGGGAATTAAGTCCTCATGCCTAATTCACTCCCCTTCCAATTCAAGATTCCTTCGCTGAGGGAACGACGACCACCTGTGATACTGACTAAATCTAGGCTCGGCCAAAAACTACAAACGCTACCAAAATTTTCTTAAACAATTATCATCTACCATACCAAGTCAAAATACCACCCCCTCCCCCCTTTTTGTTTTATTGAAGTGAATTTTTTTTTTCTATTAACCAAAGGAGGGGAGACTAAGTCGAGTACCACCTGTATTATCAATGGGTAAGTTGACCAGTACCAACAACTGGTAAGATTATAAATCTCTAGCGTTACACTGGTGTCAGCCATTGGGGGGATAAAATTTTCGGGTATTACATTGGTGGCAATAGCTGTGGGATATTCATCGTTCCCAAATTAGTGGCGTTGGTGAGAAAGTGAAGGGAAGTGAATAGCAAAGAGAAGTGAGAATGTTAAGGGTAGCATTGGTTGGTCATTCCCAAATACCTCCACAACTCTATGTGCAGGACGTAGAAATTAGAATCTTTCGGGCAAGTGGAGGCAAGGTTAGGAATTTCTTTCAGGACTCTTGGTTAAATTCAGTATTGGAGTGGGAATGTGACCTTATATTTATATGGATTGGAAGTAACGATATTGACCAAAATACCACCCCCCAAGAGATTTTTCATAGAATAAAGAATGTTACCAGGGAGCTGGAGAAACAATGCCATGCCAGGGTGATTGTTTGTCAGGTAGAACCAAAAGTGTACCAGGGAGCAAGTGCTCCTATTTCGTCTGAGGACTATAAAACAGTAAGGAACTCGATCAATAAGAAAATTTGTCGAAACTTACCGAATAGGAACCTGCAATTTAACAAGGCTTACTATAGTTATAACCTGGTGGACGGAGTACACTGGAGTGGTGAAGTGAGAGAACAAGTAGATGCCAAGTTTGTCAGAATTATCGAGTCCTACAGAGACGATGGAAGTGATTAGACCTACTTAAGGTAAAGAGAGACAATATTTCAAAATTTAATTTCCTTTTTTTTTGTGAGTAAAAATAGTAAATTAGGGTCACCATGTCTCTGTATGGACAGTTGTTTTCTCAGACACAGCTGGAAGTTGATTGTCCATCACAAGTGGGGAGAGATCATGTAACCATTCAATTGGATGAGGCGGAGGAACAGTTCGGTACTACTAACAGAACGCTGCTTTCACACTCGACCCCATGTTCACACATTATGAATTCACATCACTTTCTTACAAAATCAAGCGATATCCCAATTTTGGAATTAAATCAGCTTCAAGGGATAGAAGCTACATCTCGCCTCGAAATGTTTTGTGAGGCGGTGGAACAAACTCATACCAGCAACGCAACCAGAATCCAGGTTGCCAAAAGTCGAATGGGTTCCGAATTGGCCACTTTTATTCATAATTATCAAAAGAAGCATTTTGCACTGTCATGGCCCGAGCTAAAAAAATTCTTGAGTACGGAGTTTGCCATCGAGCTGAGTGTTGATCGAGCTTGGCAAGAGCTAAAGAGCATGACCTATGACTGGGAAGAATCACCCCAGGCGTTTGTACATAGGTTCATGTGTAAGCATGCGGCTCTCGAAACAAAGTTCCCAAAAGAAAAGTTTCCCTCGCGAGATAAACGGATCAAGAAGAAACTGTGGTATGGTCTTCCGCTCGAGTCTAGGGAAAAATTGGAAGGTTACCTTGATGACGGATATCCACTCCGTAAATTCATTGACAGGATCGAAAATGAAAGGCAGCTTCTCGAAGAGAGGTACACCACCAGAGTTAATGCAATGCCGGATAGAGACAATAAAAGTGAAGATCCCTCAGATACAAATGTAGTTGATACTCCACCAAGACCATCCCATGATAACCGTCAACCGGAGTCAGACAAGGAAGTGACTGAATTGAGAGCTCACTTAAGGGATTTGAAAACAAATTTAGAACAACTCAATCAAAAACAATCTACTCCTCCTGTAACACCAAGGCGAAAATACTGTAGTTATTGTCTGAAGAGTTCACACACATTGCAAGAATGTTGGGCAAAACCACCACCAGGCCATTGTTTTGATTGCCGTAGGTTGGGATGTCGTAGAGGCAGTCATGATTGCCCAGGTCGCATAAACCACAGCGCAGTGACGCGGAGCAATAACTGATTTCACTCACCCAGTCCAAATGCGAGGCAGACCACCAACCAAACAAAGTTCCCCCATCAGTCTATTTGACTAACCGCAGGTATAACATTGCCCACAATAAGTGTCAGCGTGAATAACAAGATAGTGGAAACTGTAGTTGATACAGGGAGTGGATATACCTTACTTAAAGAGGCCACAGCGAAGTGGTTAGGAACAGAAATAAACACGAGGAGAAATCCACTGAGATTACAGGGAGTCACAGGAGTGCCACTCCGTATCCTGGGTATGGTCAAAGTAGATATCAGAGTGGGAGATGAGAAAGTTCATCAACAGTGGTGTCCAGTCGTCCCGAACGCCTACTTGACTACTGAAATGTTGTTGGGATGTGATGTCCTCGGACAATCTCCGTTGATCTGGAATGGTGCGCAATGAGCGCTGATGTGGGGAGGAGCCCCGTACGTCGTAAACTATGTTCCGCGGTGGAAAGGAAAAGTTGAGCGAGTCCAGGCCACACCTATCAGAGCCGTCAGGAACCTTCAACAATTGAAACAAATTAATCTCGTAAGAATAGAGAGACTCACCCCATATCAAACCAAATTCATTGCCGTGCCAGTGAGTGAGGAGCCTAAAACCACTTTACTGTTCTACCCACAAGCGCGTTTCAGTCATAATAGTCACCCTTACTTATTACAAGTGAATTCAGAGGGCCTAGTCTATTTACCCCTCAATAATAGAGCCAAACAAGATAAACTGTTTCGGATAGGTACCATTCTAGGCTCCTATGAAATTATTGACAACCCTCCTGTAAGTAGAGTCAGCTTAGTTACCAAAATTCATAATGACCTGATCCCTACCAGTGATCGAACTGATGAAAGCGGAACTCGTGTTCAACGACTCCAAAAGCTAATTGACGAATAGACATGGCCTCGCTTAGCTTCAGCTCAACAGGAAGAATTAGCTAATGTAATTCTGCAACACGATCCCCTCTTCATTTTGGAAAAAGGAGAACTAGGAACCACCAGCGGTCTCCCCATTCACATTAAAGTAGCAGATCCACAGCCCAGCCGTGGACCGATCTATCAATATCCTGAACAAGCTAAACAGGTGATCGCTGAAATGTTGCAAGACATGGAAGAGAGAGAAATTATTGAAAGATCAACAGCTGCCTGGTTATCCCCTATTGTATTAGTTAACAAGCCGGATGGCAGCAAGCGCATGTGTTTAGAATATCGCCACGTGAATCAACATCTAGCCACGGATATCTATCCACTGCCCAGACTGGAAGAATTAGTCGAGCAGGCCGCAGGTCATAATTATTATGTGACTCTTGATATGCGTGAGGCATATTTTCAAATCATGCTGGATGAGGAAAGTCGTGATTTAACCACATTCAGTGATGAGGTCACACTTTACAGATTTAGGCGCTTACCCTTCCGACTAAAATGTTCGCCAGCCATATTTTCCCGACGAATGCAGGACATTCTTACTCCATTGTTGAAACAAGGCTGGGTAAAAAATTATTTGGACGATTTGATAATTTGGGCTGATGACTTCCCCATGTTGTTGAGTCACTTACAGCAACTATTCACGTTACTCACACAGAATGGGGCCAAGTTAAATTTAAGCAAATGTACTTTTGGGTTAAAAGAAGTAACCTTTCTTGGCCATAAAATCTCAGCGGCCGGGAGTATGCCGGACCCAAAAAACATAGAGGCTATCAACAAAATGAAAAGACCCACTAAAGTAAAAGAAGTCCGGAGATTCCTTGGGATGTGCGGGTTCTACCGAAAACATGTACCTTCGTTCACAAAAAAATAGCAGCTCCCCTTACTAACTTAACCAGATCCAGAGTAGCGTTCGAATGGTCAGATGAGTGTCAATCCGCGTTTGATCAATTGAAGTCGAGCTTAGTGACTCGACCATTCATTGTAACCACCGATGCGAGCAACACCCATATTGGTGGCGTATTGAGCCAGATCCAACCAGACAACTCCAACTTGCCTATTGGTTACTTTTCCAAAAAGCTCAATCCTTGCGAGAGAAAATATTCCGCAACTGACAAAGAAGCATTGGCAGTCGTTCTCACATGCCGCAACTTCCACCATTACTTGTGGGGTTCCCTCTTTACTATCTTGACAGACCATCAACCGCTTACCAGCATTTTTTAGCGAAAGACCAAATCCCCACGTATGAACCGATGGATTCTCGAGATGCGTGAGTACGACTACAACGTGCAATACGTCAAGGGTAAATATAATGTAGTCGCCGATCAACTTTCTAGACCTGTCAGAGTGATATTCCACCAGTCAGAAACCAACTGGCTTGGATTTAGTCGAAACGAGATGAGAGATAAGCAACGAGAAGAACCCATGTGGGATGAGTTAGCTAAGTATTTACGTAGTGAGAAGCTTCCTGCTAAAAGACTACTGAAAGCTATGTTGAGCCAGTTCGCATTGATTGACGAACTATTATATTTTGCTCGTGAAACAAATGATGGTAGCATCCAATATTGTTTGGTGATTCCTAAGTCAATCACTAAAGAAGCTATAAAACATGCTCATGAAATCTCAGGGCGTCTAGGCCAGAAAAAATCCATTAAGAAAGCCGAAGAACTATTCTATTGGCCAAATCTAAAGGTAGATGTATGCGAGTATGTGAAACAGTGTCCCACTTGTCAAAGATTCAAAGGTGACTCTGGGTTGCAGCAACCTTGGAAAGGTTTCCCTCCTGTAAGTAAACCATTGGAACATATCGGGATCAACTTGACTGATATGGTTGCTGGAGCTCAGGGCTACCGCTATGTCCTTACTGTGATAGATCATTACAGTAGGTCTGTGAAATATTACCCACTCAAAGATAAACATATACAACACATCATACACTGTCTTGGGCAATACTTCACCGACTTTGGGACACCATGAGGAATCGTGCTGGACAATGGCGGAGAGTTCACGAGTGGAGAGTTCAAGAAATTCTGCCGGAGGAACTAGGTGGACTTGTTCTACGTCACCTCTTATCATCCCCAGGGAAATTCCACCACTGAAAGGATGCATAGGACTATGAAAAGTATCCTAGCATCTCTCTGCAATGGACACCCCTTGCGTTGGCCTCAGCTGCTCCAATCGTGCCAAACCGTCATAAGTCAAGCGGTGCACTCGAGCACGGGACAACAGCCCTATTATGCCTTCTTCTCACGCCATCCCCCTCGCCTCATTGGTACCTTATTGCCTTCCGTGGATGCAGAGGAGGACGACCTGGCGATAGCACACACGCTCATCAAAGGTATCAACCAAAAAATGACCAGGCGATACCGGGAGGTGGCCAACAGGCGGAGGAGATCACAGAAGGTTGGAGTCAATAGCTTGGTGTGGGCGAAAAAAGAGACCATACAGCCGGGTACCTGTAGGAAACTGAATGCCAAATGGGACGGCCCGTATAAAGTGATCGAAGTGCTGCTAGATGGAAGTGTTTATATCATTGAAAATGTATTTAGTGGAAAAAAAAAAAAAAGGGGGCTGCTGAAAAGGTAAAACCATATTACGGTACCGAGGAATGGCTCTTAGAACCGTTGCAACAGGAGCTCACCCCGGAGCCCGAAGATGAGCGATTACCACCGCGAGTGAGGAATGCCCCTTGGAGGCTCATAGAGGAGTGTTAGTTAGAAAAGTAGATAAGTGCATGAGACGAATGTTGTGAAACATAACTGTTTAAAGTTATGTTCTGGGTGGACTCATCCCCGAGGAGAGGGTGTAAAAAGGAAAAGAGAGAAGAGTTCCTGTTGGAACCGGGAAGTGCCTTACTTCGAGGGGAGTGATCAATCCCCTCACCTTACAGTTAGCACGGTTTGTGAGGTAGTAGAGTCTTCAGGACAGAATGAGCACTCACCTCTTGCGGGCGAAAGCTGGAAACAGAAGGACAGAGTGAATGTGATTGCGAATGGAAGAGTGGAAGGAAGCACCTCCCGTGGTGATCTCACTCTCGAGAGACCCTGTCGAGCTCAAGTGAGCGACAAGCTATCCCCCAAAACCTGAGGCTGACTGGGGCATAAATTCCCTCATAACATCCCGTGTAAGGAGTGATCATACCTCCTAATGAAGTGAGTAAGCGACCTTCCGAAGTACGCATCAGGTGTTTAATGTGGACCGACAGGTGCCACCGATTGTAGGGAAAAGTATTCCAATTCAAAGTGTTCATAGCAGTTATCAGAGTAACAATATTCCATCCATGCACATGTCATAGAAGATTGACTTGGGTAAAATTTGTCTTCTGAACGTGGGAGCCGTGTAGTGCCACAAATTTAATATTCATGTATGTGTTTAGAGGTACTGTAATTTTTAAGTTAGATAGGGTGTAACCTAAATACTAGTCTATAAATGCCTATCCTAAGTAGTAACTCATATGTTAATAATTGACGTAGGGTTAACTTTATTTTCATATGTATGTATCTCTGTATCTATGCATTGGGTGATGTAATTGTGGATGTTGAGCTACGGGAATTCCTCCGTCTGGTCGAGTAATGAATAACAGATGCGCGCAGCTTTTCCCCTTGTTTGTGCGTCATTCTTGGGCGCCGAGTTTAAACCTTAAACAGAGTAATGATGAGTATACAATTCCTTCCGTATCCTAGTTGTGAAATGCTTACTAATGAAGCTGCTAGAACCCAAATATGTAAGATTAACAGTCAAAAAGGCCAAAATAATGTCATTTGTGAGGATTTAATAGTCCCAGTTACCTTAACCGTCACTAGATGGCATAAGCTGCCCCAAAATTCAAGGCGGGATAGTGGTAAATTCAGTATCTAAATTAAGTAAGGATTGAATCCCAAATTTTCCCCAATCCAATCAAAAGTCCTGGCGTCATGGGTACACCGCTAAATAAATTGTGAAGAGAATTGAAACCCACCATATTTCAAAAACACCACCTCATTTGACCTAGCAGTGGCGTCTCGGGCATACCCGGGAAGCCAGACTTGCTGCCCAGACGTCGTGTATAATGGACGTTGGTTCAAGTGAGCTGTCCACATTTCTCCTTTCCCCCCCTTTTTTCTTTGTTTAATCCTTACTTGGCATGGACCATATGAAGTAATATTGTTGAAAGCTTAACGTAGACTTGCTGCCCAGACGTCGTGTATAATGGACGTTGGTTCAGTCCCCAGACACCGGCGACGTCAGAGTGAGCACGAGGCCTTCCCGTGGTATTGTCCATAGACTCGTCTACATACACACATTACACTACCCATGAATTAATTTTATAAACCAAATGTAATTGAAATGGTATCATTGATCTATCAAGTGAACTTTTTTTTTTGTAGATAAGGATTAGAAATTTACAAGTGATGTGATCTGGTAACGGAAAGGCGTAATTCAAATCCATTAACCGTTTTCTTTCTCTTAAATTAATGTTAGAAAATTAGGAGCGTGGAAGGGAACTTAGTGGTTGTGAGCAATAATGTAATTTTTGAATTGTACCTCGAGGCTAAACAAGCCCGAGTGATTATGTATTCTTGGTGATTATGCAATTTTTGAATTGTTCCTCGAGGCTAAACAAGCCCGAGTAATTATGCATTTTTGGTGATTATGTAGTAATGACGATTATGAACTATTAATAATTCTGAATTGATAGTGTTTGTGGATTATAGAGAATTACATGATGAGAGTATACTATACGGACGAAATAGAACACGAGTAATTATTTTTATTGGTTCGAGGCTATGCCAGCCCGAAAAGACAACCCAAGCTCGTAAAAAGGTCCCTGTCTTGAGGCTATTGTCGAGCCCAAGAATAACTGACAAAAAGAAAGTAAGGTACAATGACCTCAGAAATCGCTTGTATGTACCAAATTGTTTTCGCCTGGTGACAATGTTGGAGGAATGATCACCCAAACCATGGTTTTAATGTGCAATCTTCTTTCACATGACAAAGGGTCATGTAATTATAAAATGTCTTTTGAAAACCAGCATAAAAATTATTAAAGTAGAGTAAAGTATATGTCATTTTTTTTCTTGGTGTACCTAATCAAGGGAATTAAGTCCTCATGCCTAATTCACTCCCCTTCCAATTCAAGATTCCTTCGCTAAGGGAACAACGACCACCTGTGGTACTGACTAAATCTAGGCTCAGCCAAAAACTACAAACGCTACCAAAATTTTCTTAAACAATTATCATCTACCATACCAAGTCAAAATACCACCCCTCCCCCCTTTTTGTTTTATTGAAGTGAATTTTTTTTTCTATTAACCAAGGAGGGGAGACTAAGTCGAGTACCACCTGTATTATCAATGGGTAAGTTGACCAGTACCAACAACCGGTAAGATTACAAATCTCTAGCGTTAAACTGGTGTCAACCGGTGGGGATAAAAATTATCAGGTATTACAATCCAACCTCTCTGTACATTCACTGATTTTATCTCTCTCAAAGATAATCACTTTTCTCTTCCCTATATTCACCTTTAGGTTCCGTTTCTTACACACTCTCCCAAACTCATCCACCAAGCCTTGCAGCTCTCCTTCGTCTTCACTCAACAACACAGTATCATCTACAAACAACAGTACAGGGAGTTTCCAAACACTACCCTCTCTCTCCAGGGCCACTCCAACATCCACTACCCTACCTTGTACCTCTTTTATTACCCCATCCATGTACAGATTGAACAGCCATGGAGACATGACACATCCCTGTTTCAACCCAACCTTCAAAGAGAAAAATTCACTCAGTTCACCATCCACACGCAATGCAGCTTTAGCCCAATCATACATGCTCTTAACAGCATTCAGCAACTTCCCATCTACTCCATATATCTTAATATTTTCCACAATCCTTGTCTATCCACCCTGTCATATGCTTTCTCCAAATCCATGAAAGCCGCACATAACTTCCTTCCCTTCTCTAGAAACTTTTCCACTAAAGATCTAAGAATGAATATCTGATCTACACAACCTCTTCCCATCCTAAAGCCTCCCTGTTCTTCTCCAACTAATTCCTCTGTTCTTTCTCTAACTCTGTCAATAAGAATCCTATCATACACTTTTCTTTTTATACTAAGAAGACAAATGCCCCTATGATTACCACACACTTCTTTTTCCCCTTTTCCTTTGTACAAGGGAATAATTATACCTGACTTCCAATCCTCCGGGACTCTACCTTCCTCCCAGGCCAATCTGCACATTTTACATCCATTCTACTACTATCTCTCCCTTATACTTCAGCATTTCACCACACACTCCATCAATTCCTGGGGCTTTCCCCAATTTAACTTGCTTCATTGCTTCCACAACTTCTATCCTACTGATTTCTTCCTGTCTTCTCACCTCCCTCCTTCTTCCAGCCATTCCCCAGCCACTTATACTCGCATTACTTCCATCCTGTATGTTCAACAATTCCTTAAAGTGTTCTCTCCATCTGCTCACTTTTTCTCCCTTCTCCACTAGTAATCTACCATTTTTATCTTTCACTCCCCTGCTAACTTCACTTCCACCCTGTCTTACTCTTTTCACCTCTTTCCAGAACATTTTCTTACAGTCCCTTCACTTTACACTCAAGTTCCTTCCAAATTCCTCAAAGTATTCCATGTAAATATTTGCCTGAACTGGGGAGGGGATTACCCATGGCCATACCAAATTTTTGTGTGTAAAATTTGCCTTGAAAGGTAAAAGATGAGTTCACAATGCACAATTTAAATAGCTTGATAATGTTTTCAGAGGGAATATCATCAGTGTTACTACCCAGAATGCTTGGCAGGAAAGTTAAAACATCATCAACAGGGACATTTGTAAATAATGATTTATCATCAAAGCTGACTAATTTGTATGGGTACATGACATTTAGAGATTTTAACTTTCTTACCAAATCCTCATTGTTTTGTACAAATGAATCAGAGGTAGTGCCTACAACAGGGGACAACAGTGTTACAAGCCACTTGGAGAGCTTGTATGTCGTAGAGCCCACAGAGCTTACAATTGGCCTGATGGGGTTGTTTGGTTTGTGGGTTTCAATCAAGCCATACATATATGGTGCAGATGGATTTTGCACCGAGAACTGTTTGATCAAGTCATCCCTTCCTCTTAGCAAAGTCTTGATTTCTTTATGGAATTTTCTACTTTGTTTTTCAGTTGGATCAATTTTTAGTTCACTGTAGGTGTTGGTGTCATGCAACAGTTCACTCACTTTTCCCTTGTAGTCACATTTGTTCATGACTACTACAGCGCTGCTTTTATCAGCTGTAGTTATATGCAAGGAATCATCTTTTTTCAATTTGTCCAGGGCATTCACAAATCTTTTAAGAGTAGAGTTGTTATTTTTCTTAAACATTGCCCCATATAAAATGCCACGAATAATGTCACTATTTTCACTTGTTTGTTTTTCCATTTGAAACAAGGACTTTCCAACCTGCACTGGGTTTATCTTCTTGCCATAAGAAAACGATAAACCATAACGTTATTGCAAGAAGATAAACCCAGTGCAGGTTGGAATGTCCTTGTTTCAAATGGAAAAACAATCAAGTGAAAAAAGTGACATTATTCGTGGCATTTTATATGGGGCAATGTTTAAGAAAAATAACAACTCTGCCCCTAAAAGATGTGTGAATGCCCTGGACAAATTGAAAAGAGATGACTCCCTGAATAGAGCTACAGCTGATAAAAGCAGCACTGTAGTAGTCATGAACAAATGTGACTACAAGGAAAATATGAGTGAACTGTTGCGTGACACCAACACCTACAGTGAACTAAAAAGTGATCCAACTGAAAAACAAAGTAGAAAATTCCATAAAGAAATCAAGACTTTGCTAAGAGGAAGGGATGACTTGATCAAACAGTTCTCGGTGCAAAATCCATCTGCACCATATATGTATGGCTTGATTGAAACCCACAAACCAAACAACCCCATCAGGCCAATTGAAAGCTCTGTGGGCTCTACGACATACAAGTTTCCAAGTGGCTTGTAACACTGTTGTCCCCTGTTGTAGGCACTACCTCTGATTCATTTGTACAAAACAATGAAGATTTGGTAAGAAAGCTAAAAGCTCTAAATGTCATGTACTCATACAAATTAGTCAGCTTTGATGATATATCATTATTTACAAATGTCCCTGTTGATGATGTTTTAACTTTCCTGCCAAGCATTCTGGGTAGTAACACTGATGATATTCCCTCTGAAAACATTATCAAGCTAATTAGATTGTGCACTGTGAACTCATCTTTTACCTTTGAAGACAAATTTACACACAAAAATTTGGTATGGCCATGGGTAATCCCCTCTCCCCAGTTCAGGCAAATATTTACATGGAATACTTTGAGAAACGCTTACTGGTCTCTGTAAAGGAGCAAAACATAGTTTGGTTCCGATACGTTGATGATATCCTGTGCTTCTGGCCTAACAGTCATCCCATTGATGACTTTCTCCTGAAATTAAATTCGTTAGTTCCATCGATTAAGTTTACTCATGAAATGGAAATGGATAATGAAATGCCATTTTTGGATGTAAAAGTTATCAGGGACCAAAATGTTCTGAAGACTAAGGTATACAGGAAACCTACAAATATTAGGTCATATGTGCATTATTATTCAAACCATCACATTAATGGAAAAAGATCTGTGTTCATATCCATGTATTTAAGAGCTATAGAATTTCAGACCCAGAATTTTTAGATGATGAACTAAATATGATTCAGAACATTGGAAAGAAGCTAAAATATCCACAGAGTATACTAACTCAGTGCCACAATACAGCCAAGAAACGATTCCTGGAAGGGAAAACTAATAAGCCAGATCGCCAGAATATTCAAAGAACCCTTGTCCTCCGCTTCCATGAAAATTTTCTTGATGTTGCCCACATACTGGAGAAACTTTAAGTACAAGTAGTATTCAAATAAGTGAACACCATCAAAAAATCCCTCATCAAGAACAGCTCATTCTATAATTCAGGCGTTGTTTACAAAATCCTGTGTAAAAGTTGTAACAAATTTTACATAGGACAATCAGGAAAAGATTTGGAAATTAGAATCTCACAACATAAATACAGTGTAAGGACAGCCCAACAGAGCAGTGGCTTATTTCAGCACAAAGCATCCAGTGATCACCATATTGACTGGGCAGGCTCTAAGATTCTAGCAAGATCAAATAGCTTAGATGAAAGAAATGTAATAGAATCTTGTCTAATTTCTGGCACATATGAAAAGAATGTAAACATGAGCTATGGTCATTTTAAGTGTGATAAATTGTTATCTGAATTAATTTTAAAGCAGCATCCTCCAGACTAACAACTGATTGTTTCCTGTCGTCTCCTGTTAGTGTAGTCACACCTGTGTGGGGCACACCTAGCATTAATCCTCTAGGTCTTAAGTTAAGCAGCAGTACTTATCCCCTCCTCCTCCTCCTCCCTCCCCCCTCTCCCATTCCCCTTCCCCTCCTCCCCTATCCTTTCCCCCTCCCTCCCCCTTCCCTTTCCTCCCCTCCTCCTCCCCTCCCCCTTTGTCACGTGCATCCCTAAGGAAGAAAAAAGGTAGGTACCAATTGTTCTGTGCATCATCCATTTTTAGATTCAGGTCATCCTTTGTTGTGTGTCACTTCCTGCTACAGGTGACCATAAGTTAAACCGCAGGCAAAAATACAGGTCATCCTTTGTTCTGTGTGCCACTCTCTGCTGCGGGTGTGCATAAAAGACCTCAACCCTTTACGTTTCTGTCTTTCTCTGTCTGAAGATGTAATATACGAAAGTACTCACTGTCGCTACTTTCATTTCTCATGTGGTTACTTGGCATATATATATATATATATATATATATATATATATATATATATATATATATATATATATATATATATATATATATATATATATATATATATATATATATATATATATATATATATATATATATATAAAATGTGTGTGTGTGTGTGTGTGTGTGTGTGTGTCTGTCTGTCTGTTTAGAGCAATATCTATCTATCTATCTATCTATATAGATAGATAGATAGATAGATAGATAGATAGATAGGTAGAAAGATAAATATATTTATATATAAATATACAGAGAGTGAGAGAGAGAGAGCATTATATAAATATAGATAGATAGATAGATAGATAGATAGATAGATAGATAGATAAATAGGTAGATAGATGTATATATATATAGATAGATAGATAGATAGATAGATAGATAGATAGATAGATATAGATAGATAGATAGATATAGATAGATTGATACATAGATCGATCGATAGATCGATAGATCGATAGATCGATATATATATATATATATATATATCACCATCATGAGCCATTACAAGTCCGTTGCTGAAAAAAGGGTTCCCCCACGAATTCCTTGGCTGAGCCAATCTTTGCCACGATTTCCCTGCAAATTTCTCTTCCTCATCTCTCCACCTCCTGTCTGACCTCTTTTTGCTACGCTTTTTTTTTTTTTATGCGAGGAAGAAGGAACCAAAGGCCTTGAGCCCGCAATAACAGTTTCCTCCAAGAGAAAAACAAAATACAAGAGACAGCCAGATTCAAAATCCATTCATTTCGAGATGCCTGGACACACCGCGTTTGAAAGACTGGAGATCACAGGCAGCAGGAAACACAGAGAGAGGGAGACAGTTCCAGAGTTGACCTGTTGCATAAATGGACTGGGAGTAACGGTTAACTCTTGCATTAGAGAGTTGGACAGAAAAGGGATGAGAGTTTGCTGCTAGACGGGTGCTACGCGCCCGTCGTAGAGTTGGAGGAATGCATGCAGACAGTTCAGAGGAGCAGTGACCATTAAAGTAGCTGATAGAAAAGAGATAAAGATGCAACAGTGTGGCAAAGCGACAGAGGTTGAAGGGAGTCAGTAAGAGGAGGAGAGTTAATGAGACGAAAAGCCTTTGACTCCACCCTATTGAGAAGAGCTGTGTGTGGGGAGCCTCCCCACACATGAGAGTTGTACTCCACACAGGGGCAGATAAAACCCCTGTATAGAGTCAACAATTGTGCAGGGGTAAAGAAAGAGTGGAGTCGGCTTAGCACACCCAATCTCTTGGAAGCAGATTTTACAAGAGATGTAATATGATCTTTCCAAGATAAGTCCCGAGTAAATGAAACCCCAAGCATGTTCATGGATGATGCAGGATTAAGCTGAATATTATTAAACATTAGTGGGTATACCTGTGGAAGATTTTGACGGGTTGATATGTGTAGGAATTGAGTCTTTTATGCATTAAAAACAACAAGATTATTTTTACCCCAGTCAGAGATATGAGCCAAGTCAGACATTAGGTGTCCTATAGCCTCATCCCTTGTTTGTTGAAATAACTGCTGAGATGGGCGTTGCGGGACCCGAATGGAAAGGTGAAGGGTGGAGTCATCAGCGTATGAGTGGATAGGGTTAGATGTACAGCTTTGAAGGTCATTGATGAATAGAAGGAAGAGAGTTGGTGATAGGACAGAGCCCTGAGGAACACCACTGTTGATAGATCTAGGAGAAGAACGATGGCTGTCTACAACAGTGGCTATAGAATGACCAGAAAGGAAGCTAGCGATGAAGGCACAGATAGAGGGATAGAAACCGTAAGAGGGCAGTTTGGAAATTAAAGATTTATGCCAGACTCGATCGAAAGCCTTTGAGATGTCAAGTGCAATGGCAAAGCTTTCGCCAAAGTCCCGAAAAGAAGGATGACCAGGAGTCTGAAAGGTAGGTGAGAAGATCACCAGTGGAGCGTCCCTGACGGAACCCGTACTGACGATCAGAAAGAAGGTTGTGATAGGATAGATGCCTTAAAATTTTTCTATTGAGAATTGACTCGAAAACTTTTGAAATACAGGACGTTAAAGCAATTGGACGATAGTTGGAGGGTTGGGAGTGGTCACCCTTCTTCGGGACTGGCTGAATGAGAGCAAACTTCCAACAAGAAGGAAAGGTACAACTTGACAGACAAAGGCGAAATAGTTTGCCTAGGCAGGGTGTAAGCACAGAAGTACAGTTCTTGAGAACAACAGGAGGGACTCCATCAGGCCCATATGCCTTGTTATTATTGAGACCAGTGAAGGCAGAAAATTCATAAGCTGAAGAAATTTTAATGTCAGCCATGAGGAAGTCAGAGGCGGGAAGTGATGGAGGAACAGCACCGGAATCGTCTAAGGTAGAATTGGAGGAGAAAGTCTGTGCGAAGAGATCTGCTTTATCAGTAGAAGAAATAGCTACAGAACCATCAAAGTAGAAAAGAGGAGGGAAGGATGATGAGGTAAAGTTGTTAGAAAGGTTTTTGGCAAGGTGCCAGAAGGAGCGGGAAGAATTTGAGTTGGAGAGTTGAGAGCATTTAGTACGGATTAAATTATTTTTAGCAGAGCGAAGAACAGACTTTGCACGATTCCGGGCAGAAACGTAAAGATGATGTGATTCAGGGGTGGGTTGGCTCCAGTACCTTTGTAGGACCTCTCCTTGTTGTGGACAGCATTAGAAAAAGTGTGATTAAACCAAGCCTTTCTTGCGTTAGTCAAATGATATGAGAAAGGAATGTATGCTTCCATGCCCAAGAGAATAACCTCTGTAATGTGCAAGGCACACTCAGATGGCACCCGGCCATGGAAGCAATAATCATTCCAGGGAAAATCAAAGAAGTACTGCCTGAGGGCCTCCCAATCCTCGGCTCCAAAATGCCACAGGCGACGTTTCCCTGGAGGGTCCACAGGCCGTACCTGAGTGATAGGACAGGTTAAGGTGATAAGGTTGTGATCGGAGGAGCCCAACAGAGAGAAAAGATTAACAGTATAAGCAGAAGGATTAGTTGTAAGGAAGAGGTCAAGTATGTTGGAGCTCTCTCCAAGGCGGTCTGGGATATGGGTAGGGTGCTGTACAAGTTGCTCTAGGTCATTAAGGATAGAAAAGATGTAGGCTTGTTCACCAGGTGGATCAGTGAAAGGAGAGGAGAGCCAAAGGTGGTGGTGAACATTGAAATCTAGAACGGAGATTTCAGAGAAAGGAGAAATGGATAGAATGTGTTCCATCGTAGAAGTAAGATAGTCGAAGAATTTTGGATAGTCAGTAGAATTAGGGGATAAGTAAACAGCACAGATATATTTAGTCAGAGAATGACAGGAAAGCCAAAGCCAGAGTGTAGAGAATTCAGAAGAATCGAGTTCAGGAACACGAGAGCAATATAAGTCGTTGCGTATATATACATAACAGCCACCTTTGGCTTTGAAATGAGTATAGAGAAAGTAGGAGGATACAGAAAAGGGTTTGCTGTCAGTTGCCTCAGACAGCTGAGTCTCAGTTAGAAAGAGAAGGTGAGGTTTAGAGGAGGAGAGGTGGTGCTCAACAGAGCGAAAGTTAGAGGAAAGGCCACGAATGTTGCAGAAATGAAGAAGAAGAGAGTCAGACAGTGGTTCCAGGCACCTCGTGTCGTCACCGGGAGAGGGGCGGAAGGTGGGGGCATTTGTGGTCCCCCCCCCCTGGGGACTCCGAGGCTGGGTGATGAGACGCCATGGTTTGTTTTTGTTTTTTTATTTTTGGAAAAGGAAGTGTAATGTGTACTGTGCATGTAGTTTGGTGTAGATAGTTAGAGAAATTTGTATTGGAGAGCATGCTGGCCTACTCTCTGTGTAACTGAGACACTGAAAAAGTTCAACAAAGGGGGATGGTCAGGAACTAGTCCTGAGGGCTGATGAAATGGGAGCTCCAGCACTCCCTGTCATCAGCTTTCCATCCACCTCGGGAGTACTGCCCTGCTCGACTGGTGCTACAGTCTCTTGCTGTCCAGTCAGTCAGCCCCTTGCTCCATCGGTTATCCTTTATTCTTACTATATGACCTGCCCATCTCCATTTGTGTTCTTTTATAACTTCTATAATATCTTTGACTATAGTCTGCTCTCTCACCGAAGTTAATCTTTTCCTGTCTCTTAAAGATATTCCCAACACTGATCTTTCCATTGCTCTCTGAGAACCGATTAATTTATTTTCCATCGATTTTGTCGGTTTCCAGGTCTCACAACCGTACGTCATTGCTGGAATTATACATTCGTTGTATACTTTTCGTTTCATACAAACTGACAAGCTACTTTTCATAATGTCTCTAAGTTTATCAAAAGATTTCCATCCAAATGTAATGCGTCTATTTATTTCGCTGTCATTATCTTTCGTTAATTTTAGTTTTTGCCCCAAGTAGTTGTACTCCTCAACTTCTTCAAGAATTTCTTCGCTTATTGTGATGACACTGGTGACTGGATTAAACATTACTTTTACTCCGGTTCATCTTTAGCCCTACTTTCAGACTTTCTCTGCTCAAGTCATTTAACATTTCTTGCAATGCCTTCGCTGTTTCTGAGGTCAGGATAATGCCATCTGCAAATATCAAATGGTTTAGCTTTTCTCCGACTATGTTCACTCCTTTGTTTTCCCAGTCTAGCTTTCTGAAAATACTTTCTAGGCATCCTGTAAAGAACTTTGGTGAAATTGTATCTCCTTGACGCACGCCCATCTCAATCTTAATTTTTTCCTAGTCCTTATGTACTTTAACTGTAGCAGTTTCCTCTTTATATATGTTTTTGAGCAGTTTTACAATGTTGTCATTCACTCCTTGTTCTCGCAGTGAATTTATAATTGCTATGTGCTCCACTGAATCGAAAACCTTTTCGTAATCAACAAAACCGAAGCACAGTGGTTTATTATATTCTGTGGATTTCTCAATTAGGTGATTCATTGTGTGTAGATGATCAGTGGTCGAATACCCTCTTCGGAATCCTGCCTGTTCACGAGGTTGATTTTCCTCCAAATTTATTGTTATTCTGTTCGCAAGAACTTTAGTGAAGAGTTTGTAAACGACTGATAATAAGCTAATTGGTCAATAGTTACCAAGATCTTTTGAGTCACCTTTTAATGGAGATTGAAATAACTCTTGCATTACATTATGTTTGGGGAATTTTCTTCCGTTATATACATTGCGTAAATAAATGAGCAAGCCTATCTTGTACTTCTGCACGTGCATCCAACAGTAAATCTGTTACTGTTCCATCTTCTTCCGGAGCCTTCCCTCTTTTCATATTTTTAAGAGAAATATTTACTTCGTCTGGTGTTACCTCAGGTATTTCACTTGTGTCAACTGAAAAGTTTACTATTATGCTACTGTCTATGATGCATGCAGTTCTTTGTAAAATTCTTCAACTCTATTCACCAACTTATCTCTGTATTTAATGATTTCACCGCTTTTTTCTTTCAGTGATGTCATTTATTGCTTTCCTATTGCCATTTTACTTCGGACCTGTTTCAGACTTTTTTCCATTTTTGATAGATTCTTTGATCTGATCAATTTTTCTCTTTCTTTTTTCTTCTCTTTGTCTCTTGTTGATAAGCTTATTTAATTCTGCTCGTTCTGTTTCATCTTTCCTTGTTTTTAGTTTTATTTCCTTTCGTTTTTCCATAAGCTCGAGTGTCTTTTCTGAATACTTCTTGGCTTTGGTTGTATTAGGTTTTCCTACAGCCTCCTCTGATTGTCTCAGTACTTTTGTTTGTCTGTCATTCAGCTCATCAGTATCATTTCAGCATTACTTAGAGCCTGAAATCTGCTCTTTATTTCCAACTGAAAGCCTGCTTTGTTTTCGTTTACTTTTATTGGGCATATCTTTTTATCTTTAATCAACTACTTTCTTTCACTTTTGAAATTGAATCTGGTTATGCAACCCACCATTCTATGATCACTTCCGATATTTACTTTGTTGATAACTGTGACATTTGTGATCGTATTATTCTTGTCTGCTATAATGAAGTCAATTTCATGTTTTATTTCTCCATTTGGGTCTCTCCAGGTCCTCCTTCTCTCTGCTCTTTTGTGAAAGAATGTGTTCATTATTCTTATGTTAAACATTTTAGCAAAGTTTACCAGCATTTCTCCCCTTCCATTCCTTTCTCCCACTCCAAAATTTCCCATACACGCTTCTCCAATTTTCGACTTCCCATCTTTTGCATTGGCGTCTCCCATGAGTATAGTATTCTTTTCGTCTTCCATAAAGTGGGAGATGTAGTCATAGAATGTTTCTGTTTCTTCAACTGAGCTTTGAGAATTTGGTGCATATACGTGTATTACTTTCAGGGTATATTTTCTGCACCGTGAAATTACAACCAGTACTACTGTGTTAGAAAACATACACCACTAACTCTTTCATTTTGCCTTACTCTGTAGTAAAATAGGTGTTTGCTGTCTTCGAGATGAATTACTTTTTTTCTTTTCTGTGGCTCTCACTCAAACTTACAACATCCAAACTAATTTTTTCTAATTCAGTTATTAAGTTATCAAGTTGTAATCTTATGCGAGGCTTCTTACATTGTATGCATAGATCTTCATGGATTTCAGTTTGTTTATTATCCCAGAGACTAACTTACACACACAGTGCCTACTCACTTTCGGTGGCACACTGCCCGTAAGTATAGGGGGCAGTGCAGTAGGACCTTTAGTAGACGATGATCCAACAGGAACGCCCGTCAAATCATTTGCAATAGAACTGATATTTGGTTGGAAGGATTGTGGCAAATAATCTCACCTGCCTGCCACATAGTTTCTGGTGGGACGTAATTTTTGTGCCACTTTATTTGTTACATTCGGGGGAGCCCTGTATATCTCTAAAGGGAGTTCCATGGTCCGCGCCGTCTAAGATCGTACCCCGTATATCTACTGTACAAGGCCTTCCCCTATCCGCCACCCTGGGACTATCCAGGTGGCAGTGGGATCCTGCCCTTGGATCTCTCTCTCTCTCTCTCTCTATATATATATATATATATATATATATATATATATATATATATATATATATATATATATATATATATATATATATACTGTACACACACCCACACACACACACACACACACACACACACGTCCCGAAGCAGGGACGATACAGCCAATGTATCTCTACTCAGTGGCTTAGTTTGTCTGGTAGAGACTGTATGTGAGAGTGATTGTAGTGTTGTAGTGGCTCTGGAGGTGTGTGTAGTCTGTGAACCAAGTGTAATCGGCCTGCCTTAAGCCGACAGGGTGCGGCATACTAGTATGGGACACTTGTTCAACCACAGCACCTCTAATGTCCGCCAGAGTAGTAAGTGGCTCGATGAACGCTTACCAAAGTTTTTACAACTCTGGCGGGAGGCGAACCCGCGTCAACCAGCATGTGAGATGAACACTCTACCACTATACCACAGAGGCTCCATATACAGTATATATATATATATATATATATATATATATATATATATATATATATATATATATATATATATATATTGTTACGGAACAGAGATAGATAATGAACACTTCAGGTGAGAACACCAAAATCACTACTGTCCCGCAAAGTTCCAGGTTCAAAACAAAAGAGGTAAAATTACAAGTTAAAGTTTAATGCTCAAACTAACAACTAAACATTCAGGACTCATAAGGATAATATAATGGCAAAAAAAAGTTAAATATATGGTTAACTGCAATAGCTTCTATTAACACGAAATTAGCAAGAGTAAATTTATCTAAGTCAGCCCTGATAAAATGAGAAAACCGGATAATGCTCAGTTAATGCAAGATATATTATTACAGATCCAAAATATTATCAATAATGGCTGACGTCAAAAACTCCACATGAATCACAAAAACCTCACTAGGCCTACGAATCAACACCTTATGCTATACAGTACAAGAAAAAAATGTAATAACACTTATACTCAAATTACACAGCAGTTAGATGGTTGGAGACTTCCTGAGCACTCACAAAAATAATAACAACTGTACAGGGGAGGACAGAGATGTGAACGAAATGAGGAGTAGATCTAAGTGGCAATTAATGCAGAGACTGAGCTCATTATATAGGGGCTGGTAGAGCTTGATACAACTTGTAAGAAGGACGCGCAAATGAAGCCATAGGGGACAAAGAGTTGACACTCCTGCTCTGAACAATAGAAAGAACGACTTACCCTACTATAAGAGAGGAGAAGGGGGGAGTGAGGTAGAACACGGAAGCTTGGTCACTATGGAAGCCACGAGGCGAATCGTGATCAAACATGCAGCATACTGTACGTTAGAATTATACAAAGGATGATTAAATCATAGGCTATGTAACACCTCCCCACCAAAAAAAAGAAATTTACAAAGGAAATTTCTTATTACTCTAAAACAATCTGTCTAAAGTCTAGATAAGCAATCTGCAATAACATTTTCTTTCCCCTTGACATGTTGTATGTCTAATGAATACTCCTGAAGAAGTAGACTTCATCTTGTCAATCTCTGATTTTTATCTTTAAACTTACTAAGGAATTTCAGTGGGTTATGATCGGTATAAATGACTATGGGGTCAAAACCAGAAAACAAATAAAATGAAAAACGCTGTAAACCCAAAATCAAGGCCAAAAGCTCTTTCTCAATAGCTGAGTAGTTCTTTTGAGGTGGAGTGAACTTCTTACTGTAATAAGATACAGGGTGTTCAATACCCTGATCATCCTCTTGCAGCAAAACAGCCCGAGCTCCTATATCACTTGCATCAACAGCCATCTTAAAAGGCTTAACAAAATTTGGAGTAGCGAGCACTGGCTGACTTAATAGGATAGCTTTAAGTTTACTGAAAGAGGATTCACAGTTATCAGTCCAGACAAATCTAACTCCCTTTTTCAGTAGCTCTGTAAGTGGTGATACAAGAGTTCAAAAGTTAAGAACAAATCTCCTGTAATAACCTACCATTCCCAAAAATCTTTGTAGCTCTTTCCTACTTTTAGGTCTGGGAAGATCACTTATAACCTGAACCTTAGCTCCTGGTGGTGCAACATGTCCATCACCAATTACGTACCCAAGGTACTGAACTTTAGCTTGACCAAACTCACACTTTGATAGATTAGCTACAAGATTAGCCTGAACCAAACGCTCAAGAAATTTACTGACATGGCATAGGTGATCTTTCCAGTTGTCACTGAAGATTAATACATCATCAATATAAACAACACACCCTGCCAAACCCTCTGATACAACATTCATGAGCTTCTGAAAAGTGGCCAGTGCATTCTTCATACCATATGGCATTACAGAACATGCAAAAGTCTTTCCTAGTGTTACAAAACATGAGATCTCCCTAGCACGTTCAGTCATAGGTACTTGCCAGTATCCCTTTAACAAATCAAACTTATTTATGTACCTAGTCTTTCCGATCTTGTCTATGCAATCTTCCACGCGAGGGAGAGGATAAATGTCTGTTTTTGTTATCTGATTAACACGTCTGTAGTCGATGCAAAGCCGCTGTGACCCACCTGGCTTAGGGACTAGAGTTACAGGAGAACTCCACTCGCTCTGACAGGGCTCAATCATCTTGTGGTCCAACAGGTAGCCAAGCTCCTTCTGGATGAGAGGAACTTTCACTGGGTTCACACGGTAAGGAGGCAGTTTAATTGGCTTTGTGTCTCCAACATCGACATCATGCATCAACACACTGGTTCTTCCTGGAGTGGCACGGAACACTTGCGGGTACTCCTGCAGTAATGCCGAAAACTCCTGCCTTTCCTCGGGAGGTAGATGAGAAAGCTTAGTCTGGAGATCATTCATGATATCAGGATTCTTCCCCAAACTATCACTCAGGCTCATGCTGCATGGTAGAACTTCACTTGTAGACTCGGGTGGAACAGCTGCAGTGCAGACTGGGTTATTTTCGTCCCGCCTGTGATATAACTTTAGCATGTTGATGTAACAAAGTTGCTTGTTCTTTCTACGATCTGGTGTGGCGATGACATAGTTGACATCACTGAGTTTCTTCTCCACGAAATAAGGACCACTAAACTTGGCTTGAAGAGGTTGCCCATGCACCGGTAGCAGAATCAAAACCTGATCTCCTGGCTGAAAGTGGCGTAACCTGGACTTCTTATCATACCAAGTCTTCATCTTCTCCTGAGCAGCTCCTAAATTCTCTCTCGCCAGCTGTAAAGCAGTGGACAGCCGTTCTTTGAACTTCATCACATACTCCAGCAGGTTGACGTCATCTTCCTCCGACAGCCAGCATTCCTTGAGTAGCTTAAGAGGTCCTCTTACTTCATGGCCAAACAGTAGTTCAAAGGGTGAGAAGCCCAGCGATTCATTTGGAGATTCTCTTGCGGCAAATACAATGAATGGAAGACCTTTATCCCAGTCTTTCTGATGTTCCAAACAGTATTTCCTGAGCATCGATTTGAGTGCTTGATGATATCTCTCCAACCCTCCTTGGGTCTGGGGATGGTAAGCTGAAGACGTGATCTGGGTGATGCCCAACTCTTTCAAAGACTGCTTGAAAAAATTTGACATGAAATTACTTCCCCGGTCAGACTGTACCTCCTTGGGCAGACCAAACTTTGTGAAGAACCCTAGCATCTCCTTAACCACGTTCTTTGCTGAGATATTTCTAAGTGGAATGGCTTCAGGATAACGAGTAGCCATATCAATCAGGGTCAACACATAAGAAAATCCTGAAGAAGTCTTAGGAAGAGGGCCCACAATATCCACCAACACACGGGTGAATGGCGCCTCAAAAGGAGGAATGGGAACTAGAGGTGCAACCTTTTCGGTCTGATTACACTTCCCCACAACTTGACAGGTGTGACAAGACTTACAATACCAGGAAACATCTCTGAAGATACCTGGCCAGTAGAAGTGTTTCAAAATGCATGCCACAGTCTTCCTGACTCCAAGGTGTCCTGCCAAACTGGAATCATGAGCCACTCTAATGATATCCTGCCTACAAACACGAGGGATGACAACTTGATGTACAACCTCCCATTCACAGTCGGCTGATGCTGTTGGGGGTCTCCACTTTCTCATAAGTACTCCTGACTTTATATAATAACAAGTAGAAGCACCGGCTGACTCTTCCTCACTGCAAGCAGAGTTAGCTAGACCTTTCAACTCAGGGTCAGCAACCTGCAACTCAACCAACTCTTGACGAGACAAATTATCAACACTACGGGGTACTGCCTCATCTGGTGAGTGGTCCAAATTAGCAAGAAAAGTGTCAGCTAGGATAACATCATCATCATCATTATCCTCTAAGTCACCAGTAACTTTAGACTTAGCCCTAGTGACAGCACATGCAGAGAACACATCAGGGACATCACAATCCTGGGTCGCAGCCACTGGCTCACTAGACAACTGAGGAGCTGGACACACTTGACTTCCACCAATATCATTTCCAAGTAAGAAGGTTACACCTGACATTGGGAGTGTCTCAACCAACCCAACCATAACGGAACCATTAACAAAACCAGACTCTAAATTCACTCTGCACAGAGGGACAGAGAAGTAATTATTCCCTACACCTTGTAAGATTACAGTTTTATCAGAGGAATTAACATTAGAGCCTAGAACACTGGTCAGCATAAGGGATTGGCAAGCACCTGTATCACGATATTTTAACTGATTTCCTGTCATTATTGTCCAGAGGACTGACAAAACCATCAGACAGGAAATTAGCACATGAACTCTTGAGAGTGTCACCCACATTACTGCTCAAAAGAGGAGCTTCATCATGAGAATTTAATTTACCCTTCAAAGCAGGTTCAGTTAACTCAGTTAAAGAATTCTGGGAACTCTCAAGGGTGGACACTAGACCAATTGACTGAATATTTAAAGACTCCTTTTTGTTCACATCACGCTGTCTCCTGAAACATTTCTCCGTAGTATGACCAAACTTACTACAATAAGTACATTTACTTTTCTGAAATCTAGAGGTGGAGCTGGTGTTTACTTCCTGAGAAACATCATCTTTATTCTCTTTCCTGTTACCTGTACTCTGAGTAGAGGCAAAGTACTTACTCTCAGCTTTCCTCTTTTCTTTAGAATATCTCTTGTGGGTGAGAACATATTCATCAGCTAAAACTGCAGCATCAGACAAATTATCTATTCTTTTCTCATCAAGATATAGGCTTACATATTTATTAAAACACCTTTTGAAGTCCTCCAGCAAAATCATCGACTTAAATTTATCAAAATCAGAATTTACATTCTTAGAATTTAACCACTGCTCTAACAGATCTTCTTTGATTTTTGCATACTCAACATGGGATTGCTTATCTTGCTTATAAGTTATCCTAAATTTTACTCTATAGGCTTCAGGAACAAGCTCATAGGCCTTAAGAATCAAGCTCTTAACTACATCATAATTATCAGATTGATCCTGAGGCAAAGATGCATAAGTTACTTGAGCTTTACTGGTGAGAACAGTTTGAAGGAGTACTGGCCAATACTTTTTGGGCCAATTAAAACCTGTAGCTACCCTCTCAAACAACTGAAAATACTTTGTTAAATCAGATTCATTAAAAGGAGGGACAAGTTAACATTTTTAGCCACATCAAAATCATCAGAGCTAGATGATCCAGTTCCAATTTGTTTCATGCGATACTCATGGTCTGCCTGAATCCTAGCAATTTCAATTTGTGCCTGTGCCTCCTTAGAACGTGCCTGAAACTCAGCCTCCTTAGCACGAGCCTCCTGCAGGGCTAGCTGTAACTTAGCTATTTCAATCTGCGTTTGCTCATCTGGAGGAGTTACATTAAACAAGCTTTCATTAATCATGTCAACAATTTGATCTTTAGACTGATGAGAGCGAACAGCAATTCCCAATTGTTGAGCAACAAGCTTAAGTTCATTCTTTGTTCTGTTTTCTACATCACACACTGTTTGCACATTTGACAAAAAATCTTTGGCTTCATCAAGCGTAGTAATAGTAGACATCATGAATAAATCACAGTCACAAAATATCAAGCAATATCCTTATGATAATATTCTGATATCCTGATAAGAGGTCGCCAAATTTATGTTACGGAACAGAGATAGATAATGAACACTTCAAGTGAGAACACCAAAATCACTACTGTCCCGCAAAGTTCCAGGTTCAAAACAAAAGAGTTAGGTAAAATTACAAGTTAAAGTTTAATGCTCAAACTAACAACTAAACATTCAGGACTCATAAGGATAATGTAATGGCAAAAAAAAGGTTAAATATATGGTTAACTGCAATAGCCTCTATTAACACGAAATTAGCAAGAGTAAATTTATCTAAGTCAGCCCTGATAAAATGAGAAAACCGGATAATGCTCAGTTAATGCAAGATATACTATTACAGATACAAAATATTATCAATAATGGCTGACATCAAAAACTCCACATGAATCACAAAAACCTCACTAGGCCTACGAATTAACACCTTATGCTATACATGTAGAGGTGTATGGTATGTAGGAGGACTGCTGGTCCTTGACAGCAGGCTGTGAAGCCTATGCCCAGAGTCGGACACATAAAAAAAAAAAAAAAAAAAAAAAGTACAAGAAAAAAAATGTAATAACACTTATACTCAAATTACACAGCAGCTAGATGGTTGGAGACTTCCTGAGCACTCACAAAAATAATAACAACTGTACAGGGAAGGACAGAGATGTGAACAAAATGAGGAGTAGATCTAAGTGGCAATTAATGCAGAGACTGAGCTCATTATATAGGGGCTGGCAGAGCTTGATACAACTTGTAAGAAGGACGCGCAAATGAAGCCATAGGGAACAAAGAGTTGACACTCCTGCTCTGAACAACAGAAAGAACGACTTACTCTACTATAAGGGAGGAGAAGGGGGGAGTGAGGTAGAACACGGAAGCTTGGTCACTATGGAAGCCACGAGGCGAATCGTGATCAAACGTGCAGCATACTGTACGTTAGAATTATACAAAGGATGATGAAATCATAGGATATGTAACTATATACATATATATATATATATATATATATATATATATATATATATATATATATATATATATATATATATATATATATATATATATATATATATATATATATATATATATATATATATATATATATATATATATATATATATATATATATGTATGTATATACCGTATATGTGTGTGTGTGTGTGTGTGTGTGTGTGTGTTTGTGTGTGTGTGTGTGTGTGTGTGTGTGTGTGTAGATAGTCAGATAGTTAGACAGATACAGACAGATAGCTTGATGAACAGATGTGTTTATATATACATACATACATATCTATCTATCTATCTATCTATCTATCTATCTGTCTACCGATAGATAGATAGATAGATAGATTTGGGTTATGACTAGAAAAAAAAATAATAAGGCTGCAGCGGGAATCGATGAGCATTTTGGTACCTAATACAAATGTATTAGTCATTTCGTTAAATTCCATCAAAAGATCCCCCACACCAAGTCAAACGGTTTTGCAAAAAAACTTAAAAGTCGTAACGTAGGATGCGCACTACACACTGTAATTGCAGTGTATTTGTTCTCACAAACTTAACATCTAAATATGTGTCCTTCTTGCACTTTCCACTCAACTCCTCCATCAATTTTATTGCCCTTTCAGCAATGTTTTTCCGTGGTGTGTTCAGAGCAGATCTTTCCTTGCTCCAGTGGGTTTCGAGGCACTTCAGTGCCCTAGGGCACTTGAGTTCTTTAACGCTGGTCAGTAGGTTTTCATAGAACATGTCTTTTAATCTCTGATCAGAAAACCATTCCACTTGTCATCCGTAGGCAATAAAGCGTGCTGGTATTTCCAATGTGCCTCTCCAGTTTGGAAGGAGCAAATACGCGATTAGGGTGTAAATTGCCCTTGAATTCCAATGGACGCTATGTATTGATGGTAGTTTCCTCCATTTGACTTCAGGAAATTCCCCTTGCTCCTTATAGAATTACAGTGTTATGCACAGTTCATACAGGAATTTGAAGTCATCTCTTCATCCCAGAATTTCACCCACTTCCGTTTTCTTACCTGCTTCAAAGGAACTTTGTAGTTCTGCATACTTTTCAGTCAGTTCATCAAACTTGTAACTCAGATTTGACTTAATGGAAACATTTGTCACAGATAAGTCCAAAACATGCATCATGATCTTGTCCAGTATATGATGCTGACATCCAATATATTGTGGTTCGTCCCAACCCTTTTCCGTCATTTCGTTCTGTATCCTAACCACAGCACCATTCATATGTCCTGTGTTTATAGCCGTTGTACCTCAAATGATCATCTTAACACTTGACCAAGCATCATATTCATCTAGAACTTTCTCAAGGCCATCGAAAATATCCTGGGCTGATCCACTACTACATTTTATGATTCCCAATCTGATCTTCCTGGTTTCACTTTGAAGACAGGCTACCTGGTACTCTCTATTCGATTTTTTTTTCCCATCAAAATGCAAACAACAGTTTTTCTCTTCTTGCAGTAGCAATTTGACTTTTTCCTTCTGTTTTTCTCCAGCCCTGACGCCACGCCATACACCAGATTGTGTAGGCTAGGTGTGGAAACGGGGATGCCTTCATTATCGAGAGTTGAGCTCACACTAGATGCTTTATTGGTTGACAAAGAATGACATTTTACCAATTTCGTTGCATAGTATGTTGAAGATGGCGTCTTCCTTGTACTTGGGGCTTCTTCATTGTTACTGTTCTCTGTATCACTTGTGGAGACACGTGAGGTAGTATCTTCAGTTTCAACCTCATATTTCTGTGATATTGGAGTATCACTTGTTTCACAGTGTTTTCGCCTCTTTGATGGATGGATTGAGGATAATGCTGCTAGTTTATGTGTAGTGTAACGACTTTTCCACCAAATGTAACTTATTTATGATACAGTTCCCTATCTTCCCGGCAAAGCTACTCATCAACTTTGGTTATGTCAAAAAGATTTTTCACTTCGTTTTGAGACACTTCTTTTAGTCTTCTTTGGTGACTTTCATATTCACTGATCACTTTGTTCAGCAGTGCTTTAATCACTTGTTGACTCAATGCAGGAAAACTAAACTTTTGCCATAAATGGATTAGTTCGCGGCATATTTGCTGAATCCTGCTTTTCTTCAGTTTATTCTCTTCTAATAACACATGATACTTTCCCAATGTATCACATTTTGAAGGCATTCTGACATAGTCAAACTTCCTATCCTGGGTAGATTACACTGCTTCGTATAATTTGACTTTGGCAGGTTTGCACCTCATTTCTGCGAGTTTTTCACGACAGAATCACTAGATTTGAAGTATGCCATTGTATTCTCGTCTCAATAAACACTAGGTACCCTACGAACACAATAATAGTAGAAATATATCGATCTTGACTGAACAGCACAAATTGAAAAAAATGCACAAATTTAGCCCGATGGAAAATGTTTGTATGGGGAGACTTTTTTAAGGGAAATGCAAAACCAGCATCATATTTGCCATTTTTACATTAAAGTTCATCACCCAGCATAGCAGGGTTTTTAAAATTAGGGGAAATAATTTTTCGTCATAACCCTAAGAGAGAGAGAGATTTCAAGCCTACCATTGCCGCCGACAGCATGTCGATGTAGAAAGCATATACGTGAACCCAGTTTGGTTTCTTCAGTACGGTAATTATTCTTTTCTCGACACTTCCAGACTGTTTATTCAGTTTACATCGAACAGCAGATTGTCAAGAGAATTATGGAGACCTTTTCTTATGTGTTTACTATAAAATATCTCTCCAAATTCGAAGAGGCACAATCTAGTTCGTAGGAGTTAAGTAAAAGTACAGGCTCGGGATGAATGGGTCAAAATCTGTTCAAATACTCAACCAACCGTTTTTACTTCTTATCAGCTGTTACAGCTCCAATATTTTTTTTTCCCTGGCTCATCCATTTGTCGTCTATTTCTTCACACTGTGCATAGGCCAGTTTCATTCCACAGCGATTCTGCTCTCCAGAGAACTCCGTGACTGTTTTTTACGTCCTTCTTTTTAAATTTCGATATCGTTTACTGACTTCTTGCAATTTCCTCGCGTACTCTTCCCACTCTCGTATACTCACTCCTCATGCAAATATCCAGCATTTATTTTCCCTCCCCCTGAACCACCCTCCGTGAACCCCCTTCATACCAGTATCAAGTACAACTTCCTTTAATTACTTTCATTTCTTCTACCTCTTATAGTCCAGAGACAGTACCTACAAAATTACGGGGTACTTAAGTTTGACTTCTACTTCAGTCCCATCCTAGAGCACTTTACTGAATGGACTACTTAACTGCTACCATCGATACTGCTTAGTGCTCCACTCAACAAATTACAGAAGTCGTAAGTGGAATATGGCTGGATGAAAAACAGTGAGTGGCAAAGTACTGATTATTAAAACAATGAATTACTTCAGACTGCAATAATTATAATAATTTTGTTATTAACGTAAAAAATAAGAGGTATTACAATTTTGTGTGTGTCGAGTGCAGAGTAAAATTTGAATTTCTTGGTAGTGTGAATTCTCCAATTTTTCCTTCCGTTGCCTACCTATCGTCGTTATCCTTTGATTTGTTCCCTCTCAAGACGCTTGTTCATTATTTTACACATGTTTCCTGATTTACTGAATGAAAATAATATAGATGTTATTGCTTTAGAATGTAACAGAGTTCTCAGTGAGTGTTTACATAACATGTAAAAACTCATTACCACCTAATTTGGACGGGTTCTTAGTACCGTAGTTTCCCTGTCAATAAATGGACGTTTCCCCGATATTTTATACATGCATGCTGATTTACTGGATGGTTAGGATAAAGAATCATTACTCCTGAGCACATCAAGAGCTTACTTGGTCTAAATTCACATCGACTTCCTTGCATCACCTAACAACGGCTGGTAGTCATTTCCCCGTCATAACACAGACGGTTCCCTGTGATGTATGCATTCAAGACGTTTCCCTAATGTTTGATTTACTGTATGTACTTTGCTGAACATATGACAAGGAATAGTTTACCATGACACAATTCAGTGTAAATACCTTCACGACCTTCCCTCGACAAGCCCTCTAGTCGGCCGTTTCCCCGTCCAAACATCGTTAAGTATGGTTAGCTTATGATTGCTTCCCTACTCTATCCTTGCAAGACATTCCCAGGTTATTTTCTATATATGATCAACATTACTTCATGAGTATGGTAAACAATGATTACCCTGATGACTGTGGGCCACAGACATAGCTCAATTTTATGACAAGCTTGATCGCTTGCATGACCTTGGCTGGTCGTTTCCCCATCAAAGACTGGTTAATTTAGGTCAAGGTAAGGATGGCAAATGTAATATACACATTCTGGTTGTTCTGCTGTTATGCTGTGCAGGTATTCCAATTCAGTATGATGCAGAATAATTACCATGGGTCACGGCTGGAACTATATTTTGAAAAGAAATATACATCGTTAATTGCCTGCATTACAAACCTCAATAGGTCCCTTGTTGCCTCGTCAAAACATGGAGACGTTTCCTAGTTATCTTAAGCACGTATACACACACACACACACACACACACACACACACACACACACACACACACACATATATATATATATATATATATATATATATATATATATATATATATATATATATATATTGTTGAGAAATGGGATTTGCCAATTACGTACTCCAGAAGATTTTCAATGTTTCTCGTACCATAGTTCCGTTATAAGTCAGAGTTGCCAGTTAGCCTGCTGTTTGTCAGCTTAGTTATTTCATTAGTTGTATATTAATTTCTGTGTTTTTTTTTCTCAATAATGTTTCTATGATTGTTTTTTTAAATATAAAATTGAAAATTAGAACACTCTAGAATATAGGAAGCTAACATAAGGACTGTGATGAGACTAGAGCAGTTTCAGTCAGTTTTCGGTTCAGTTTGAGTGTAGTACAGTGTCAATGCAGTTCATTTTCGGTACTTGTGAAAATAGTGAAGTGTTGGCAGACAGTGAAGTGTCACTGAAGTTTGTATATCATCTGTACTTGTGAAAATAGTGAAGTGTTGTTGTCAAGCATTAAGTGTAATTACAGTTTGCAAAGTTTGTATATTTTCGATATATTAAAAAACGGTGAAGTGTACTTGGCAAGCATTAGGCGCAATTATTTGGAAAAAGCTAACTTGTGAAGCGAGTGTTTATTTTCGATGCCTCAGCTGATCCTATGTACTGTGCACTGAAAGGCTGCCTCCAAGAAGAACAACTCACTGGGCAACGTCATTCCTGTACTGAAATACTGCTGTTGGGGCCTGTGGCAGTGTGAGACAGTTAAGTAACACTGGTGTCAGGAGTGGGATTTTTAGAAAGTGCTGCAGTGAGCTAAGTCTTCAACATGGAGCAAGGGTGTGTGCAGACAAGATCCCGAGCTCAGCAGGAGGACAAGGTGTCATTACACTACTGCAAGCACAAAGTGTCCAACTACAAACACAGAATGAAGGCCTACAGGCATAGAATGAAGGACAGAAAGAACTCAAAGAACAGTTACAGGCACAGAATGAAGGACAGAAGGAACGCAAAAAATAATTACAGGCACAGAATGAAGGACAGATAGAACTCAAAGAATAAGTGCAGGTTCAGAAAGAAGAACAGAAAGAACTATATGAACAGCTTCAGGAAGCATTACAGGAGCAACAGAAGGAATTACAACTGAGGATGCAAGGAGAGCTAGATGTTTTCATGGGGGAAATGAAGGAAGGACAGCAACAGCTTAAGGAGGAAGTAGATGCCAATCTAGAGCAACAGAAGTATGAGGTAAGCAATAATGTGATGGAGTGCAGACATCATGTAGATTGAAGAATGTACAATAGATGACAAGTTGATGCATTTATATGACCAGTTCAACCATGCAGACGGCCATTTGAAGATAATATTGAGAGAATTGAGGCTGTAGAGAAATATTGCACTGTTGAGTCTCAAGTTAGTGTACATGGAGCATATGAAAAGAATGGACAGTGTTTGGTGAATTTTCATGGATCCCAAGCATCTAAAGGTAGCATTACAGAACTGAATAATCAGAATGCAGAAGTTTTAAGTCCTCGACTTAATTATGTTGCCCTAGTTTTTAGGCCACAAACCAGTGAAGTGCATGGCTATAATGGGGGTCCAGTTAAGAAGAAACCTCAGGAATCTGATGGTAGAGTATCTTGGGAAGCTTACCGTGCACAGTCTGAATTACTTGCTGATCAGAATGATTGGGATGATAGGCAGAGGGCAACGCAGCTTGCCACAAGCTTTAAGGGTGCTGCAGTGGAATTCTGGGCCAGATGTCAGTAGAGGCGAGGAACAGTTATCAATCCTTAGCAGAAGTACTGGAGTGTAGATATGGAACCATGTACCAGACTGAGGTTTACAGAGCAAGATTCCGGACTCGTGTACGGGCTCGAGGAGAATCCCCACAGCAGCTTTCTCATGACCTGGAGAGTATGGCATACAAGGTGTACCCTGGAGCAACACCTAACCTGATGGCTATTCATCAGAGGGACCAGTTCATCGATGGTCTAGACAATGCAGAGTTGAAAGTACAAGTGAAGCAGGCACAGCCCAGAAGCGTGCAAGAAGCATTAGCCAGGGCTCTAGAATTCGAGTCCTACATCAGGTCCAGTACATCAGCTTTTCAGGCAGGTCGGAGTGCTGTATTCAAGGCAGGAAAAGCTCAGGTATGTGAAGCGGAAAAATTTGAAGGAAGCTGCTGGTATTGTGAGAAGCCAGGAGACAGGAAAGAAGACTGCTACAAATGGAAGTGGGAATGGTAGAAGATGAGAGGGAATTGCTGGTATTATGAAAAGCAGGGACATCGGAAAGTGGACTGCAACAAGTGGAAGAGAGAACAGATGATCATAGGAGGTTGCTGGTTCTGCAAGAAGCTGGGACACAAGAAGGTGGACTGTTACAAATGGAAGAAGGAACAAGAACAGAACAGAGCAAGGAAATCCCAGATTGCAACAGGTGGATGTTGGACATATGTTGAGGTGGGACACCAGCAATGAGTGTCCAAATGAGAAGGATGAAGGTAATTAGTGAAGGCTGGTGATGAGAGGCAACAACCAACCAGCTTTTCCCAAGAAGCCCCACCACTGAGGAAATGCAGAAGAACCTTGATGGATAGTGTGCTAGAAGATGGAAAAAGAGACGGCAAGCAGTGTAGTAGAAATGGGAATTTTGGCAAGAAATGCCACAGTACTGTAGTAACAGGGCCAGTGTCAGATTAAGAAAACCTGAAGAGGATGCAGATGAAGAATGCAGATTTACGACCAGTGCTAGAGTGGCTGCAGCAGAGTACAGTGCAGCCATCTTGGGAAGAAGTTTCCAGGCTGAACTCTGCGACCCAGAGCTGCTGGAGTCAGAGAGACCTTCTTCGTTTGAACAACGGACTACTGGAGCTTCAGTGGGAGACACCTGATGGCCTCAGCAAGTATTGGCAACTTGTGGTTCCGAAGAATATGAGGTCCGAGATCTTGGATGAGCCTCATAATCAGATCACTAGTGGGCACCTAGAAGTGAAGAAAACTCTAAGTCAGGGGCGACAGAGGTTCTACTCGATTGGCATGCATCAGGATGTTGAAGAGTGGTGTCAAGCCTGTGATGAATTTTGTGCCAAGAAGGGACCCAAGAAACATGATTGTGCCCGTCTTCAGCTGTACCAAGTGGGTGCACCGATGGAAAGAGTTGCATTGGACATTGCTGGATCTCTGCCTCTCATTGAAAGAGGAAACCAGTATATATGTGTTGCCATGGACTACTTAACAAATTGGCCAGAAGCCCATGCTACCCCCGATTAAGATGCTGCGACTGTTGCTCAGGTGTTGGTTGACCAGTTCTTCTGTCATTTTGGGATGCCACAGGAGCTACACTCAGACCAGGGTAGAAACTTCGAGTCTGCTGTGTTCCATGAGTGCTGCAAGTTATTGGGGATCAAGAAGACCAGGACGACCCCTCTAAGGCCACTGTCAGATGGGATGGAGGAGAAATTGAACTGGACCCTGTGACAAGAACTGTCCAAGTACTCGTAGAGGGACAAACGGAATGGGACCAGAAATTACCTGTGATGCTGATGGCATATCGGTCTGCATCTTATGAGTCTACCAGTTACACCTCTGCAAAACTAATGTTGGGCCACGAGTTATGCTTACCTGTTGACTTGTTAATGGGAAGCCCACCTGGTGAAGAGCTGCCCACAGACACCTCCAGCTGTGAGAAGCATTTTCAGGAAAGGCTGGCAGAGGTACATCTTCAAGTGTGAGGAGCTCTTAAGTTCTCAGGAGAGGTGATGAAGTGCAAGTATGATGCCAAGGCAAGTGATGTGAGGTTCAAGGATGGTGACCAAATTTGGTTATACAATCTTCAGTGGAAGAAAGGACAGTTACCAAAAATGCAGAGCCCGTGGGACGGGCCTTACACTGTGTTGGATCGCCTATCAGACGTAACATATCGGATTCGGGGAGGCAGGAAGTCTCACCCAAAGTTGGTACAGGTGAATCGTCTGTGGCAGTACCATGGGCCAGGACAGTACAGCTGGGACGTCACCGAGGAATCGTGCTCAACCGCAGCCGAGGATGTTGAGGAGGACCAAGGAGCTGAAATGCAAGAGGATCTTGACAGTTTCCCAAGAGGAGAAGTGCATCAGGAAGAGGACCAAGACATTCCAGGAGGAGTGGACTGTGTGCAGGAGCAGGGGCGTAGTTGCAAGCCGCATAGAAGACCTGATAAGTTGAAGGATTATTTTGTGTATAATTAAATAATTAGTTTTAACTATGGATTATGTTTGTATACATTGTGTAGTTTTGTTGGGACGACAATGGACTAGGGATAGGATAGTGTTGAGAAGCAGGATTTACCAATTAGGTAGTCCAGAAGTTTCTCAATATTTCTCGTACCGTAGTTCTGTAACGAGTCAGAGTTGCCAGTTAGCCAGCTGTTTGTGAGTATAGGTTTTTTTGTAAGTTGTACATTAATTTTTGTGTTTTTTTCTCAATAATGTTTTGTATCTGTGACTGTTGGTTAAATATGTAATTTAATTTAAGTTTGTATGCTAAATAATTTAGAGTGCTATAAGAAAACTGCCATGTTTTGAATGTCTCCGAGTTGGTAACTGTTGTAACCATTGCCACCTTCGGGAATGCCTGAGAAATTTGGAGGATGCTCTAGACCATAGGTAGTTTATATATGGATGCGGAAGAGACTAGAGCAGTTTCAGTCAGTTTTCAGTTCAGTCTGAGAGTAGTTCAGTGTCAGTGCAGTGCATTTTAGGTACTTGTGAAAATGGTGAAGTGTTGGCAAACAGTGAAGTGTCACTGAAGTTTGTATATCACCAATACTTGTGAAAATAGTGAAGTGTTGTTGTCAAGTATTAATAGTTAGAAAAGTTTGTATATTTTCTGTATTTTGAAAGCAGTGAAGTGTAGCTGGCAAGCATTAGGTGTAATTTTTTGGAAAATAAAGACAGCCAACTTATGAAGCCAGTGTTTTCTTATGACACCTCAGCTGATCCTGTGTACAGTACAGTGAAAGGCTGCCTCTAGGAAGAACAACTCACTGGGCAACGTATTCCTGTACTGAACTACTGCTGTTGGAGCCTGTGGCAGTGTGGGACAGGGACGTAGCCTAACGATATACATACTGTACACACACACACACACACACACACATATATATATATATAGAGAGAGAGAGAGAGAGAGAGAGAGAGAGAGAGTGACCTTTAATCATGTAATAAAGCTTTTAAAATACATCGTTACAAATTAATACACTCGGACATCCTATCCGCTGCAAGCTTTCAAAAGTTTAAGGCTATTCTCTTCTCAGATGAAATACAATAGTTTAAAATAACCCCATTTATCAGACCTGCCTTTATTTATGTATTTAATTTTAGATGCCTCTGTATATACTTTTTATTTAATTATTACATACCAATTCACATCATTTAACGACAAAAGAAATAATTATAGTTTCCACTGTCTATGTGGACAGTAAAGAATCGGATAATGGGACACTGTTTAGAGTTCCAATTACGGGGTCCGATAATGTTAGCTAATATCTGGATTAATATAATGCTTTTTGAAATGATTACCTGTTTATTTAGTTTTGGCCACCCTTTTCGGTATTCAGGAATTAGGCCATAGATAGATATAGAGAGATGATTTTATTATATTGTTTCCATCATTGCTCGCAGTACCGTATCACATGTGTTATTATGCTTTTCCTGAACAGAGTACGAGCTGAACTAGGCATATGCCAGCCACAAAACAAATGCACTTCACCACCCAAACCCGAACCGTAAAGACGGACCGGTTAATGATAGTTTGGAAATGGCTAAATGGAGTGTCTGCCCGGGATATCTCCCGGCAGACAGGGACTAACCTCTGCACCGTGTACCGCTGGATTCGACGTTGGCAGGAGGAGGGTACAGTAGACACACGACCATACCGTGGCAGACCTCGCCCTTCGACAAATGCCACCCCTATCCATTGTCACCTGCCTTTTAAGGGTGTCGAGAAAACCAAGACGACGCAAAGCAGGAAAATGCTTTGCTTCCCTGGACACCCCGCCTTTCACCAAATTCCACCACCACTGGCTCAAATGTGGGACAACCATCCAAGTTCTTTCTCTGTTTTGTATTATATGATGTTTCTTAACCAATATAATCATGAATGCTTTTCCTATACAGTGTATAATCTATACAGGAATCTCTACATAGCTGATAAAACATCTAAACCTGCTATAAAATGAATAAACTAAGAACAAGCAATAGTACCTACAAGCTACATTACTTAGACTGTCCAGTGCTAGGTTACTGCCTTATAGAAAATACAAACTGCTTAATATATTGTGACTGTGTACTTATCATGCTATTCCAACCAGTAATTTTTTAAAATGAAAAGAGAAGGATATTAAACTCTGTTCACTTTAACTTGCTGTAAAACTGTCGTATCTCCATCGTGTTTAGTTGCAATAAGAGATTAAACAAGGGATGTTATGGAGAGGCTATGGAACAGTAATAATGTCTATTTATTCTACTTGACCTGCGGGAATAAGCTGTACGAACACGAAATCCATAAATTCGTTCCAGTGGGGGGAGAGGTGTGAGCAGAAAAGGTGGCGGAAAACGATGAACTGCATGCACTGGATAGCATACCCTATAACTACATTGAAATATGCTGTAGACTATTTTGATTCAAATGTATAATCGATTTATGAAATGATGGCAGTTTCAAGGAGTTTCGGAAAAATGAAATCTAATTTTGCGAAACTGTAATAGAAAATTATTATTAAATGTCAAAATACGTGTGTACTTAAATTTTGTCCATAGTATTTAGTTACGATATTGTGAAATCCTCGATCGGAACAACTTGAAATTTTGGAACTATCTCAGATGCAATTATACATACAATTTTTGGCGTCTAAATATAGTATAGTGACAATAACAATTCTTTAGCAATGGAACGAAAGACTGAATAGAATATAGCTTAAATAATATATTCATATCTGGCACTGGTGTTACGAAACCATTTCTCTTAGAACACTAACGCGTAATTTAAGGCCATAAATTTCCTTTTCTGTTGTTTTCATGGACGACGGAGCAAAGTGGGAAAGAAGCGTAAGTTATTTGGCTATTTTAAATGTTTATCAATACGCACGAAGGGAGATCACTATTACTCAATGACAGACAGTTATGACATTGCATTCGGCCAGTTTTCCAATTAGGAAAACCCCAAGTTTAGTATAAACCAAAGAATTACATGTTACTGAAGAAAATATAAAGAGAACCTCTATAATATGCAGTGAGTCGGAACACCTTGATGAATAGTAAAATTGTCATAGCTTAGTATCCTCAGTGACTAATGATTAAGAAGAGTGACAAGATACAGTTTCATGCACAGATCACGGAGTCCATGATTTTCTGATCAGTATTCTCAGTTAGGCAGAACATAACCTTTATTAAAAAGAAATAAAGATATAAAAAATAAAGACGAAGGAAAAGTGTGCTTCTCCATTGCAAAGATTTGTAAACTCGTGTTTAGGTCTTCTGTACTGCCTAGTATTAGAGAAAAAAAGGTAGTCTCATATCCCCTTAAATACGAGTATGAGGATATTTTTTCGTGTGTACGTAACAAGGTAGAGATAAATAATATTATAGGAAAGGGATGCAATAAATGGGAAACCTGTAGAACTGGTACCAAGTATAAGCTATTATTTCCTTGGCATTATCAGTGTTGTAAAACTCTTATTGTTGCTCTATTACGACAATAACGTTAGAAATCAGCAGTTATTCCTCACCCGGCCTTCTAATCCAAGCCAGCTGACAAATAGTTTAAGACAGGGCTAAGCAACTGGCGGCCCGCAGGCCAAATCCGGCCCTTGAGTTGTTTTTTGTTTGGCCCTTTGACAGACTAAGAATAAAAATAAATAAATAAGCGTAAAACAAAGTTCGCTTTTTTCTTTTTATTTATGTATTTAACGGAAAACGTAAAAGCAAATAATATATGAATTTCATTTTTTTTTTTAGTGTATCAGGATTTGGATAGAGGGAAAAAATACAGGTAAAATAATGTATAGCCCTTTTGTTAATCTGAGTTTCATAATTCGGCCCTGCTTCTAGAGTAGTTGAATAGCCCTGCTGTAGGAACACAAGGATCCCGGAGGTAGGGTATAGAGTGAGCAGAGTAATACAGTCCACATTCAAGTTAGTAAAACGCACTTTACATTGTTATATTCTAATATGTCATTGTTTCATATTAATCACTTTAAAAAATTCTCAACCTAAATTAATATTAAATTTTTCGATGATATTATGATGTGAGGATGGAACAGAATTATTACTTTATAATCTTCAACATTTCATTAAGCGTCTGTCAGTACGGTGACAAGAGCAATCTGAATCTCGGTCATCACTTCTTGGGGTGACTGTACGTGTTCAGTAGTCGTCATTAATTTCGCACTAGAACTGAACTGTTGATGAACTATGGAGACCTTAGTTAAGAAAACACGACATGTCAAAGCAGATGAGCTATCATCATCAAATTCTCAACCTAAATTAATATTGAATTTTTCGATGCTATTATGATGTGAGGATGGAACAGAATTATTACTTCATAATCTTCAACATTTCACTAAGCGTCTGTCAGTACGGTGACAAGAGCAATCTGAATCTCGGTCATCACTTCTTGGGGTGACTGTACGTGTTCAGTAGTCGTCATTAATTTTGCATTAGAACTGAACTGTTGATGAACTATGGAGACCTTAGTTAAGAAAACACGACATGTCAAAGCAGATGAGCTATCATCATCAATAATCGTAGTAACGATTACAATGAAGGGATGGTGTTAATTAAAATGAAGTCCCATACAATAGGCATAGGGGCGGGGACACCAAAGACTTCCTCAATGCCCAGCTTTAAGCATTGGTTTGGAAAAATGACATATGTTATTAAAGTGTAAAAGCCAATCGCAAAAACCTCGCGACTGTTTGTACGAACTGCAAAATCACGTCACAGAATCATCGATTCTGTTTTTTGTTTCTTCATCAGTCATTATTTCGAAATGAATAGGCGCGTACATGAACGTGTTACGAATCTCTTCTCAATAAGCGAGAATTATTTTGCGACAGTACGCTGCTTACAGGCTAAAGTTCCTACATTAGAGTGATTCTTTAACACTCAGACTTCTTAGAATATGGATTCATGTTGCCCCTTTCTACGTAAGTATTCTGAATAGTTTATAAGTGATCACGGTATAGATTATTACAGTTAAAATTTGTTTTACAGAACGCCAATAAGTAGTGTGTGCTTGGTAGCTAACTTCCCCAGCCACCAATAAAATCATAATCTAGACAATCAGTTTATTAAAAAAAAAAAATCCTTAGCACCTGGAATGGAAAATGAAGTATAAAATGCAGAAAAACAAGAAAGTATTTGGGATAAATGGAGATTTAGAGTTCTCTCCGCATTACCACATTCGACACTGTACTCACAGAACTTTTGTAGTTGGTGCAGTGGTGTAATGGCTACAGTATGAGTTTCCTCCAATCCCAAATGCTCGCATGTTTCTGTACCTCTTTCATCTCTTGTTTGTGCACTCTTCCCTCCCTACATCGTAACAACCATTTTAGAATAACATTTTTGTTTTAGAGTTGAATATACATTAACATAATGTTCGGAGTGTTATCATAGCCACCACTTTGCTTGTGCAGTGCGTAAAAAAAAAAGAAAAATCTTACGTAGTGAGAGTTTTACTGTTCAATTATATTTCCTCCAAAGCAAACACATTAGGGTTTATAATCTATTTCATAATTATCATACATACTTTGACCTGTATATTGTATAATTAGACCCAGTAGATATACGCATGAGTAGATATTACTGAGATATATTTTCAAAATTTCGTCCACTATGTCAAAATTTAAGGACAGGATCAATTAGGATACTTTTTGTAACAGTTATGTATTTACCAGAGTGAGAGGGAAAAGGTGTACCATGATTACCAATCCCATTAACTTCTGGCTGTTCATGTCGCGTCAAACCATCGTAAATTATAAATCTTCTATCTTATCACAAGGATCTAATGTTTCGACTTGATCAGGTAAATTGAGTGTGAGACGGAGTACATAAGTCAGTGCTACAATGATTATAAGTAACAGATATATGGTTAAAATTGCGAAGGTAAATAGGTAAATACGATCATTAGGATCATTAGGGGAACAGTTTCCTTGAAAATCATTTGAGAAACACTTCGTTTGAAACAGTCTTTAAATATCTGATGGTATGAGATTTTTATTCACTTTTATAACTAAGTTATTTTTGGATGAAGGGGATACACTGAGCTGTATCATATGGAAAGGGCTTTCTCATGAGTAGCGCCACGTAGTTTGTATGTCCGCTGCCAGGGGCCCAGGGCGGCGCTCATGTAGTGCTAGCCATGTTTATGCATCTCATCTCACGCCCGCGCCTTTTGAAATCAGCCGATGAATCCGGAAAATGTAGTGCCACGGTCCAATGCACAGCTAATGGAAGCAACAGCAAAACAAAGACAGGAAGCTAAGAACAGTGTTCCAATTGCATTTCCATGGTGAAGGCGACGAGTGCGGTGTTTCAATATGGCGGCCAAAGTCACACGCTAGTTGCGGAGATAGCCTCTCCTTATGACAGAGCTCAGTGAAAGTGTGCGGAGATTGCCTCTCCATATGACAGCGCTCAGTGAGAGAATAACGTTTAATAAAAAGTAACATTTAGCAATGTTTAATTGTTTTACGGCAACCATTTCCAAGATTCTCTCTCTCTCTCTCTCTCTCTCTCTCTCTCTCTCTCTCTCTCCAGCATATCATCAGCCATTTGAGCGTCCACTGCGGGACCGGCCTATCTCGACCGAAGTGGGGACGATACAGCCTATGTATCTCTACCAAGTGGCTTAGTTGAAGAGATTGTATGTAGGGTGAGAAGTGCTTGTAAGTGTGATTATAATGTCCGCCAAAGTAGTACGTGGCCGGGTGAACACTCCCAAAGTTTACTATCCTGGAGGGGCGCGATCCCTCGTTCTCCCATATACGAAAACGCACTCTCTATCACTGTACCACAAAGGCTGCATATATATATATATATATATATATATATATATATATATATATATAAAACCATTAATCAGTTCCTCCAAACCTCCCTGTCCTGAGCCTGTCACGGTGACCCGATGGCACTTTGATTGGACAAACTGGGATGGTTTTAGAAATTATCTTGCTGACATTCCATGGCAGTTTTTCTTCTCCAGTGACATGAACTCTACCCAGTCCCTTATTAATAACTTTATACAAGCTGGGTTAGAATTGTTCATACCAAGTCAACAGTTCACTAAAAGATCGGACTCCCCAAAATGGTTTGATAACAATAGTGCCAGAGTAACGGCCCAAAAGTCATTAGCATATAACTTACCTAAAAGACAAAACATCTGAATCACTCAGTCAATTTAAAATTGCTAGAAACCATGTAAAAGCAGTAATAAATCTTGCTAAGTCAAACATTTTTCACAACCAAACATCCGAACTACTAAACAATCCTAATGACAATAGAATTTTCTGGTCAACTCTCAATTCTTTCAATAATAAATTTAACAAGTCACCACCCATTTCCCCACTAAAATCTTCTGACGGTAACATTACAAATGGCCTGGGTGGTAATGCCAGTACATTTGCCAGAAATTCTACGTTGGAGGAAGTCAGCCAGAATTCCAGTACAAGAATTTAAGTCTCCAAAAAATGCTCCACTTAAAATACAGACTAGATATGTAAAATCGATCCTAGACAATTTACCAACCAAAAGAGCTCCTGGCCCAAATGGAACTCCTCCAATTGTTTTGAAAAAGTGCCCCCCAGAACCTGCTTCTGTTCTAGCTAAATTATTTAGACTATGCATATGTACTAATTCATTCCCTAATTCATGGAAAGAAACCAAAATCTACCCATTTCCAAAGAAAGGAAGTTCCTCTGAGCTCTCAGATTACAGATCCATAGCTATCAATCTTCGCTTGGTAAAGTATTGGAAATCGTAATGAATATGCACATAGTTAAACATCTTGAATCCAATAAATTTAATTAGTAATAAACAGTATGGTTTTTGGAACAAAAGATCTACCATTGATACACTTAATTTCCTGACTCACACCATCCATCAATGAATTGACCAAAATGGAGAAACTCTTGCAGTAGCCCTTGATATTTCTAAAGCTTTTGACAGAGTCTGGCACCCTTCCCTGGCATCCAAACTTCTTTGTTATGGACTAACGTCTTTTCTTCCTCTGATTTCCTCATATCTCAACGAGAGAAAGATAGATGTAAAAGTAGATGACGTAAAATCCAATTTCCACTCAATCAACGTCGGCATCCCACAAGGATCAGTTCTCGTACCACCCCTATTCCTAATTCATATTTATGATCTCTTATTTCTCACTCATAATCCCATCTATTCGTATGCAAATGATTCAACACTTCACAGTTCATTCACACTTAAACCCCCACTCACAATGTTCCATATCTTAAAGTCACAACTCAGTACAGCCATCTCCATAAATAGATTCATCTATGTTCCCTGAATGGGGACAAAATAACCTTGTCTCATTTAATGCTAGTAAAACCAAATATGTGCTACTTAATAATAGACATAGTTTGCCAGATTCCTATATTGCATTCAATGCTACTAATATTCCTCTCTCAAAAGTATTAAAACTCACTTTTCACTTAACAATGACCTCAGCTGGACCTCTCATGTCAGATCACTTGCTAAAATTGTCTCAAACAAGCTTGGGTTATTGTACAGAGTTTGTAGCTTCTTCACTGACGAACAGCTGGCTATAGTTTATATGAGTCATGTGCGCTCTCACTTGAATATTGCTCACCTTTGTAGAATGATTTTGGGGAGGTTGCACTAAAGCAATTGGAAAAATATCAGAACAAAGCTGTTGGAATTATTAATAACACTGCTATTACAAATAAACTACTTCCCCTACACGTAAGAAGGAATGTTGTTCTCCCTAACTTTTTAATACAGATACTTTAATGGCAAATGCTCAGACGAAGTTGCAGCCATTGTGCCACCTTTCCATGAATTGCCCTGTGCTACACGGGCATCTTGAAGCACTCATAACTGAACTGTCACACTGCAGTATTGCAAAACTTCCGCTTATCAAAAATCTTTTATTCCCCAAGCTTCATCTCTATGGAACTCGCTTCCCCAGAGCTGTATTCCCTAAAACGTCAATCCAAAGCTGTTCAGGTCCAAACGTTACAGACTTTATATGAATCTAGGACACCAGTAATGTGGTGTACGGATTTATTTTTTCATTTGTTTTTCCTTCCCTGTCCTGTTATTAAAACACACACACACACACACACACACACACACACACACACACACATATATATATATATATATATATATATATATATATATATATATATATATATATATATATATATATATATGGTAGTCGAACATCACCTCTCCTCCTCTAAACCTCACCTTCTCTTCCTGTCTGAGACTCAGCTGTTTCGTCCTACTTTCTCTATACTCATTTCAAAGCCAAAGGTGGTCGTTGTGTACATGTATGCAGCGATTTATCTTGCTATCGTGTTCCTGAACTTGATTCTTCTTAATTCTCTACTCTCTGGCTTCAGCTTTCTTGTCATTCTCTGACTAAATATATCTGCGCTGTTTACGTTTCTCCTAATTCTACTGACTATGAAAAATTCTTACTGTCTTACTTCTACAACGGAACACATTCTATCCATTTCTCTTTTCTCTGAAATCTCCATTCTAGGAGATTTCAATGTTCACCTCCACCTTTGGCTCTCCTCTCCTTTCACCGATCCACCTGGGTAGGGTGCTGTACAAGCTGGTGTAGCTCATTAAGGATAGAAATCCTTAATGAGCTACACCAGCTTGTACAGCACCCTACCAGTATCCCTGACCGCCTTGGAGAGACCTCCAATATACATGACCTCTTTCTTACAACTAATCCTTCTGTTTACACTGTTAATCTTTCCTATCTGTTGGGCTCCTCCAATGACAACCTACTTACCTAAACCCTTTGTTTGCTGCAAGCATCTGAGAAGTACCGGTCGACAGATTGCTACAAACCTCTCAGAAGCTCTTAACGAATGTTAACGGAAAATTGCAGCACCAGGGCATGACTTAGCTCAGAGCTTTCAGCAGCCAAGGGCTTAATCTGTCCTGTCCCTCCGGTACGGCTGTGGACCCTCCAAAGAAACGTCGACCGTGGCACTTTGGAGCTGGAGATTGGGAGGTCTTCAGGCAGTACTTCATTGATTTTCCCTGGCGTGATTATTGCTTCCATGGCCGAGAGCCATCTGAGTGTACATTGCGCATTACGGAGGTTAGTTTCTCGGGCATGGAAACTAATGCAAGAAAGCCTTGGTTTAATCATACTTGTCCCAATGCTGTCCACAACAAAGAGAGTGCCTATAAAAGGTAACAAAACCAACCTACCCCTGAATC